>NC_084535.1:15667365-16001365 GCF_024500275.1 Phycodurus eques
TCAAGTAACTGAGCGGACTTCAGGCTCCACTCATTGACGCCCACCTCATTTCAGGCAAGACCTGGCTGCTCGTTATGTGTAAATGAGCATAAAACCCACCAATGACTACTGGAATCAAATGACTGCTTCCACAGTACAGTGGAAGGCTCTTACAGGCTGATCCACATTATGCAAGAATCAAGCCCCAATTTGTCACTTGCAAGATTAAGAAGTGTTTGGTCCTTAAAGTCATCTGTTCTCTAACAACTATAGGACATTTCACAGGCTAATACAGTAGGTTTTAGCAAAGTACATTAAATGAGAGAATGGCACCTCTTGTTCAGATGGGACTACCTATTGCGACTCTGTTCAAAAGAACAGTATCAATATAATGCATTGGTAAAACTAAGCACACTCATAGACATACTTTCGACAAAAGTACTTGATCAATGTGCTGCATGTGTAACAGCCAAAACAAGTGAGAAAGAAGCATTAGGTCTTGTTCAGTTAAATTTTTTACCAATTGCCCAATGCCCACACACACAGGGAAGCTTTAGACTGATAATGTGGAATTTTGCCTGCCCTGAGCATTGCTTTCTTATTGTGCTCTACATTAACATTTATATCTACTGTATATTGAATGCATTCCTCCAACAAATACAAGTAAAGGCATTGTACGCTGGGGAGGCCAAGTGTACAAAGAGATTACTCTTTGGCTCAGCTCACAACAAGCTTTAAGTCTTGGGTGTCACCATGACAACCACACCGTCCTTTCAATTAAGGGAAAAAAAACCTCACAAACGAGAGAAGGAAAATGAGTAATCCATGTTGGCTGTCTCCACCATGATATGCACACAGCGGCATTGGGAATGCTGCAGCACCTGAGTGTGGACACCAGATGCCTCTGAGTGTGGTTGTGTGTGATGCATTGAATGTGGACCAATGTAGCAATGTGAGGGGACATATGATCTGTCAGATAGGCGTATCTTTTCATTGCTGTGATAAGATAGGAATTGGATCAGACTAAAGAGTGTTTGCCTAGAGAACGAGATGGGAGAGGGAGTGTATGCACTCACATACACACTGACACACAAATCAGTTTGTTAAATTCAGCCAGGAGGGGAAGGAGAAGGCATTAGTGCATTGACTATATTACCACTTAACCCTCAATGGAGGTGTAGGAACATACAACAGACAAACCCAATTTGCTTTATATTTGAGTCATGGGGTTATTCCGGCCTTCAGAGTACTTGCAGTGGATTTGATACCTCTGATAACGAGGTTATGGTTTCACTAACATGGGACTGATTGAATGTATGCAAACTGAAGTTTACAGTTCGTGATGTAACAATTTGTTTTACAAAGATGGGTAGGTACTCTTCCAAGGATGCTCTTGTTTAGTTTTGATGAGAATCCATCACTTGACATCATCATTTGCTGCTTGTTGTTACATTGAGATAAAAGAATAATGAATGAAAACAACTAATTTTTTTCTTATACAGTGGAAGTCTGAGATACCAAATTAATTTGTTCCATGAGCCAAAAGGTTTGCAAATCGAAGCAATGTTGCCCATTGAAATGCATGGAAAAGCAATTACTCTGTTCCAGTCCCAAACAAAGTTTAAAAGTAGAACAAATAAGATCACAAATTAAGTTGTGTGTAATAATGTGAAATGACGTAGGGAAAATGTATTGAACACATGAAGGGAGGTGCAAAAAGGCATGGAAAGCCAACACAACACCTAAAATCTATCAATAATCAAAGAGCAATCCAGCACCTTTCCAGTGCAAATGAATATCAGCTGGTTCAGTCCTAATTGATGGCCTACAAAAAGGTCTCATTGCCAAGGTGTGAGTCAAGACACATCTCATGATGTGTAAGAGCAAAGATCTGTCTCAAGACCATCGCAAAGTAATTGTTGCAAAACATAATGATGGCACTGGTTACAGGCGCATAACTAAGCTTCTGAATGTTCCTGTGAGCACGGTTCGGACCATAATACGTAAGTGGAAAGCCAATCATACCACCATAGATTTGCCTTGATCGGGTGCTGCTCGCAAGATATCTGACAGAAGAGTGCAAAGAATAATCAGAAGAGTTGTCCAAGAGCCAAGGACCACCTGTTAAAGCTTAAAAAAGACATGGAATTAGCAGGTAGTGTTATCACAAGGAAAATAGTGAGTAATCCGAATCAGAATCATCTTTATTTGCCAAGTATGTCCAAAAAACACACAAGGAATTTGTCACCGGTAATTGGAGCCGCTCTAGTACGACAACAGACAGTCAATTGACAGAGAACACTTTTGAGACATAAAGACATTGAGAAAAACAATCACTGAGCAATAAAGGGTTGCTAGTTAACTGGTAATGCCAGTACATTATTATTATTTATTTTTTTGACAATTGTGCAAAAAGATGCAGAGTCCTCTAGCACTTAGGGCAGTTCGAATGACTAATATTGCAATAGTCCGTTGCAATGACCATTGTGCAAAGGGCGCCGAGACTTCAAGTGAGTAGTACGATAGTCTGGGACAATGTTGATTGTGCAAATGTTGCAGATACTACTCAGTCAGTGTGCAAATGGTGCAAATGCACTCTGCCGCCATGGCCTGCATGCACGCTCACCACGCAAGACCCCATTGGTGAAAAAAAAGAAGCATGTTAAAGCTCGTTTAAAGTTTGCTGAACAACATTTGGACAAGCCAGTTAAATACTGGGAGAATATAATCTGTTCTGATGAGAGCAAAATTGAACTCGTTGGATGCCATAATGCAACCGTGTTTCGAGGAGAAATGGCACTGCACATCACCCTAAAAACACCATACCAACCAGTATACCAGTGAAGTTCAGAGGTGGGAACATGATGGTGTAGGGCTGCTTTTCAGCAAATGGTACTGGCAAACTACACATTATTGAAGGAAAGATGAATGGGCTAATGTACCGAGACGTTCTTGACAAAAATCTGCTGCCATCTACGAGGATGATGAAAATGAAATGAGGGTGGACATTTCATCAGGATAATGATCCATAACATACTGCCAAGGAAACTCTCAATTGGTTTCAAAGAAAAAAAATAAAGCTGCTAGAATGGCCCAGCCAATCAACTGACTTGAATCTAATCGAAAATCTATGGCAAGAACTGAAACTCAAGATCCATAAAAGAAGCCCACTGAACCTTCAAGATTTGAAGACTGCTTGTGTGTGTGGAGGAATGGGCCAACTGACGCCAGAGCAATGCATGAGACAAGTTTCTCCATACAGGAGGTGACTTGAACCTGTCATTGCAAACAAAGGCTTTTGTACAAAGTATTAAATAAATTCCAGTTGGCGTGTTCAATACTTTTTCCCTCTGTCATTTCACATTATTACACATAACTTAATTTCTGATCTTATTTGTTCTACTTTCTATGTATGGATTACTTGGGTTGTTCCCAACACCTGTTGAAATTTTCATGTCAGTAGCACCTTTGGAAATATATTTAGTGAGAAAAATGGTGACGTGTCAAATACTAATCTCAGCCGCTGTATTCTGAACAACTCTCACATGAACAACATATCATCCCTGTACACAGCATTGTTTACAATCGCCATGACTACACATACCACAATGCAACACAGCTTTCCCACAATGCAATATGAAAACCACATTGCATTATTGGATGTGATGGTAGTTATTCAGCTAGCGGTAGTAATGGCGAGATGAAGCTTCATGAAGCATCGCAACACTTTGGCCATGTGCATAATCACAGGCAGCTGTATCTTTACCATATAAAATATGTGCTGCGTTGCATTTTTGCGTCTTTTTGGCTCTTGTGAATATTACAAAACAATGTTTGACCAAATAATTTTCTAACATCCATCCAGCCATCCATTTTCTGAGCCGCTTATCTTCACTAGGGTCGCGGGAATAAACAAACAACTATTCACACTCACATTCACACCAACGGGCAATTTAGAGTAATCAATTAACCTACCACGCATGTTTTTGGGATGTGGGAGGAAACCGGAGTGCCCGGAGAAAACCCACGCAGGCACGGGGAGAACATGCAAACTCCACACAGGATCTAACCAGTCGGCCACCGTGCCGCCCTTACTGTAATTAAATTATTTTATTTTTAATTAAATTACTTCACCCACACCGAAATTTTAGCGCATAATTCGACAGAACGGCGGCATGTTTACGTCCAACTGTTCGTGCTAGCAGTAGCTTGCTAGGCTACATAACATTTTATTGCCTGCTTGTGTGCCATATCGTATTAAAAGTACGTGAACATACCTGAAGCAAGCCTTAAACGAACGTCCTCTCCTGTCCGGTGACCACCAACACACGTGGGTTCAATCCCCGGCCCCGCCTGTGTGGAGTTTGCATGTTCTCCCCGTGCCTGCGTGGGTTTTCTCCGGGCACTCCGGTTTCCTCCCACATCCCAAAAACATGCATGGTAGGTTAATTGAAGACTCTAAAGTGCCCGTAGGTGTGAATGTGAGTGCGAATGGTTGTTTGTTTATATGCGTCCTGCAATTGGCTGGCAACCAGTTCAGGGTGTACCCCGTCCCCTACCCGATGATAGCTGGGATAGGCTCCAGCGCTCCCACGACCCTTGTGAGGAGAAGCGGCTCAGAAAATGGATGGATGGATATTTGACATTTACAGTTTAATTAGTCAGGTTTGATTTAATGAGCAAAAGAGTTTTACAAAATAAGGGCAAAATTCTATTCTTTTGGGTCCCCCCCCCTTTTTTGTTTTTTGCTGACCCGAAAAATGATCCGAACTTTGAGTTATTTGATCCGTTGCACCCCTTTTTTCTACAAAATATGTGTGCCGAGCCCAATTTGTTCGTAACCCAGGTCATTTGTAACTCAAGGTTCAGCTGTATTACTAGGTAATGTTTGCTATGTGTTTAGGTGATGGGCACTTGACAAAAAATGTTGAACATCTAAAATGAAAATAAACAACAAATTATTGATTTTTAGAAAATATATATTTTAAAGGTATGGCGGGAAAACCTCGCTCTCTGAACTCCTGTTCCAATCCCAGTGTCGTACTTAGCAAATTAATGCTAGTAGCGGAGTAGTTCCATGGCATGGATTTACCTCAACATTGCAGAACTGATATGTGGTTTACAAAACATGTTATTGCGTAATAGCGCCCTTCATTTTGCCTCAATTGGTGGACGAGTCATTTCGTAAACAATCAGTTCCACACAATGGCTAGTACAGGGGTGTCTAAATCATTTTGTCACGGGCCACATCACAGTTATGGTTCCACTCAGAGGGCCGTTATGGCTGCAAACCCGTATGAATGTATGATTGCCTCATATTATTACAGATACACAAATTCATGGATAATTACTTTTGAAATTAGAATTTTGTTCAACTACAGCGTGAATCAATTTCATTTTGAAAGTGGGGTTGGTAAAAAAAAATGCTTGCAATATCTCAATATTTTTAAAAGTGAAGACAATTTGCAATTTTAGTATTTTAGCAAGAAACACAAAGTTGATGCACACTCTCACGGGCCACATAAAATGATGTGGCGGGCCAGATCTGGCCTCCGGGCCACCAGTTTGACACCTGTGGGCTAGTATGTTTAATGGAAGTGATTCACGATTATTATGCCTGTGTAAGGAGAGAAGAAGCTTCCCGGTTCCAAGTCATAGGTACGGTAATAGATAGTCAATTTAAAAGGCACAATCACGTTTAACATTATATCTAGATTAAATTTTAAATCTGAATGAAACTTAACCATCTTTTAGCTATTACTGTAAGACTCCCAGAGCCTTGGCCTTCAGTGAACTGTTTTACAGGTAAAAAAAATATTTAACTCTTAGCAGAGGTCTGTGCATTCTGAGCGCTTGTTTCGGTTGTTTATTGTCTGCTCTATACATTAGGTGAGGTTGTGTTAACCACATTTAGTAATGCATTCAGGATTACCTTTCAGTGTCAGCACATACCGCAAATTCCATAAATGTTTTCAATTTTGAAGTTATCTTCAGGCCAGGGTGGATCACACCACTTACAAAACTTGAGCAACAAGATACAGCATGTGATGCAACACTATGTCAGGAGGCTGTGAGAACTGTTTATTTGTGCTGTTAAGAAAATTTCTACTATGGAGACCAAAACACACACACACACACAAAGTTTTTTTTTTTACATAACAGGTTCCTATTCTGAATGATTTTTCAAATAGAGAGGGTACCAAGCAGAGAGACAAGGAAAATAGCATTCACTCTTCCAAACAACATTTTTGACTAAAAGTAGTCAAGTCTCTAGGCTGCATATCCATCACTTTGTCCATGTCACTCCTTATAATTTGGAACTAATCAGGCTGGGGCCTGAGGATACATGTCTAAATCCCAGAACAGGTTCTAAGATTAAAGGACTTGGACCTACAAAGTTGATAATTCTGCTTGCTGATCAACAGTGATGCCCTGATTGAGACTGCTCTTTCCAGTCTAATCATGTCATGATTGTGTTACCCAAAACATTCCACTGACAGACATTAAGGTGACAATCTACCACACACCACCGGCGTGGCACAAAAATTGTGACTGTATTCTGTTGACATTTGTTTCGCTGAGGCCTGAAGTAATTTTGTCTTAATATTATTAAAAACACGGCATAGACGAGATGGCTCTGTACATATGTTCCAGTTTTGTTGCTTGGATATGAAAAGAAGTCATGGTCTGGCTAAAGCATCAGAACACTGTTTAACCCTAAAGCACAAGAGGGCTCCACCCCGTTCCATCTTAGTCCTGACCTCTCAGCTGGGCCTCTTCCGACTGCCTGAGAATAACTGGTCCCTCCAAGAGGACCGTTATTTGAATATGAACAGAAGAAATGTGAATGGATGGGGAAATGTTTTTTTTGCATCCAGTCAAACACAGGAAATGTTTTCCGCTATTGCAGCTGGTCAATTACCCCTGAATTTGTAAGGATTGGGCTTCACTTCTCTCTTCACTCTGGTGGGGCCAATGGGACGGACCTGCCTGTTGATTGCAGCTCATTGTTGAAAATACACCAAAGCTAGAATTGTGCTGACCTGATGGCTCATCTGCAAGTTAAAATAGCCAATGCCATGAGCCACATCATATTCATGTGCAAACAGGCAAGGACAAACAGCAGGTGCCAAGGCAAATTTTTCACCCCTTTCAAACTGCTCTTTTATCCTGTTAAGCACTTAGCCTATTCAAAAATGACATAAAGACACAGATAGCTTTAAGCAGCAGATCAAGCCATTGATGTGTCACATAGGTGCAACAGAATCTAAAGGGGAGACCATGTTTGCGTCAGCGATGATCTCGGGCAGCGGATCTGACTTTCAGGAATCAGTTGCCACGGCAGCCAGTGTGGCGAGGGAAGCGGTTGTGCTCATGTCTGCGCATGAAGAGAGAGCTGATGTGGGGAGATCAATACAGGCGGAAACTGCTGAGGCCAGCAGTCTAGTGCTGTTCTCCATAAAACCTGTCTGACAAAGAGGGGCGGGAAAGGCAGGAGCCAACCTGGATGACATGGTGCTATGACGAATTGCCATGAGGGTATACTTAACTTATAGATGCTCATTATATATAACAGGATTTTGAGAAAATACATAATTTCAGAAAATAAGCTTAAGTTTATACACTGTTGAACCACACCCTGCCCACAGCCACTAACTAAACCAGTCGACACAAACCAGTTACACCTCTTAATACACAAAGGTGTGTCGAAAAAGCCCAATGGCTGTTATTTGAAACCCTCTGTAATGTTTCTGACTACTCTGCGAATCAGAACCTGAATTAGACAGCTGGTATGAGAATAAGGCTTCTCTACATGCATTAAAACAATAATTCATGTGAGGGCTACTCTTGCAACACAGCATACAAAGTATACAATCTTATAAAAACAAATCTACTAAATGGATTAGAACAATCTACTCAGTAAGAGTAGTTATCAGTGGTAAAGAGCAAATAAAAAAGCTTACAAACAGTTCACACACTCACACTCAGGTCGTACAAAGATGCAGTTGTTTTGTCTTTTTTTAGTGTGCTTCCGTCATGTTTCTAAGTTCTCAGTATTCACCTCACAGTTACAAACAGATGACCAGGAGGGAAGGAAACACCTCCTGCCTGTTGAGGAAGTCAGTTTTCAGAGACCACTCACAGTTGGGCCAGCTTACACTAAAACAGTGAACTAGCTCAAGAAGAGCCCAAACGGTTATAGAATGGCAGCAAACACCCACGCCTGTTAACGACACACATGCAAATAAAAGTAACACAGGAAAGATTGAGTTGTTGGGAACCGGCATCGATTTTATAGTTACAAACTGCACTTTGACTCTAATCAGAGGTTAGTCTTCCAAAGTACAGACCTCCCTCCCACCAAACACTGAAACCTTATCTCGAGGGTCATGTGCCCGTCAAGTCTATAAACCCTCCTTCCTCCACGCGCTTATATACTTCCAAATACTACAAACAGCAAACACTGCCATACCATTTGCTTTTGGCCTGTTGTCAGTTAAGGTGCATATCCTTCTAAAAATCTAAGGTTTTAACACACATTTGCTGACGATAGTGCCGTGAAACAGTATTGGCCCCCCTTCTCAAATTCTTATATTTTTGCATAATTTCCCCACTTTGTTTAAGATCATCAAACAAATGTAAATATTATATACATGTTTGCATTATTTGGTTTAAGGAACAAACATAAAGGTTACAATGTAAATCCCTGTAAACTTTATTGACCACAGAGATTTTTCAATGACAAAAACGACGATTTTTTTTCACTCAAAAGTCAAGTTGAAGACAATTGGAATTGCCTTGCTTGTATACTGAAAATATTAACTGTTGATGCAGCATGCAGCTGTGAATTGCAGCATCTTGTCTTGGGCAGTATTTACTGCGGTCAAGACTAGTCAGGAAATCAAAACATTGCATTGTTAAATGTGATTAATGTATATTAATTTTTACACAAACACAACAGATTTGCTTTAACCATTGATCATAACACCTAGTTTATCCCAAGAAGTGCTAGAAGCAGCACACTACTTGCACAACAGCTCCCAAGTCCTGCCTGAGTATAGTCGTTTATTTTTCGTCTATTAAATGAACCCTGTTAATTATGCCAGGGATGATGAGACAAAGACCCATTGTGTTTCACCGCTTCCCTGCTACTCAATCAAGGAAACGTTCACATCAGTGCTGTTAGTGAGGCGTGTCCTAATCAGCAGCGTCTTGCGTCCACCAGTCAGAAAGGAGAGAGTGGAGGAGGTGTTACTCGCAATCAAGTTAGACATGCATTTCCATTGTAAGCAGTCAGTTAAACTATAGATTGTACAGATTTGGCAATACAGTTTTCTCAATGCTGGACCTTGTCTAACACCAAACTCAGCTCGCAAAGTGTCTTACAAAGACAATATTGTTAAGTGACTCAAGAAAGACCTGACTATTTAATTTAAAATTACAGCACTCCTCAATAATAAAATCTTGAAAGTTCATCTCTATGACGATCAATTAGGACACAATTTATTCTGGGATGCTAGTTAACCACCCTTTGTGTGAAGCTATGAAAATTTAAAAACATCATAAAAACGTAGTTAACACTTTAATTGAGCATACAAGTTACCAATAAGTTAACCACAGTTTATTTTAAGTAGGCTTTAGGCGATCAGGATTTTTGGGGCTGATCAGCGAGTTAAAAAAAACGATCACAAGATGGAGCAATGTGTCTATTTAAATGACCTGTTCATTTACTGTATATATTTGTGTACTTAATTGCTAAAAAATATATATTTACAATAAATAATGTATCTTTGTTCATCTATTTATGCCAGTCAGGGGCATAGTGACAGGTCTTCTATTAGATGGCAGGAAGTACATAAAGTATGTATCCACTTTTTGTGACATTTTTGTTTGTTGGTGTGCCGTGAGATTTTTCAATTGAAAAATATGTTCCTTGGCTCCATAAAGGTTGGAAATCACTGCTCTAGTCACGTCATGTATTCTAATCAGTCAGGTCAAACTAACATTACAACATGACAGAAATAATGGGTGCTAACTTACTGCAATTAAATTACTTTATTGTAATTAAATTACTTCACCCAAACCGAAACTTTAGAGCCTGATTCGACAGAACGGCAGCATGTTTACGCACAACCGTTAGTGCTAGCACTAGCTTGTTCGGCTACATAACGTTTTGTTGCCTGCTTGCGAGCCGTGTCGTATTAAAAGTACAGGGACATACCTCAAGCAAGCCTTAAACAAATGTCCTCTCCTGAGCACCAACACACGTTTTTCCCCATTGTGTTCTTATAATACAGTCGGCGCGATCCACTCTTGTTGTCGTCGCCACGGTAACGAGTGTATTTGAGTTGACAATATAAAGCCCAATGATCGTAAAAAAACGGGATGGGGTGGTATCGGAATACAAGATTTTAGTGCAGTAGTCTGACATAGTGCAATCGTGAAAGAGCATATTTTTATTTTTTCTGATCCGGGCATTACGTGTTGTCTGTCTCAGATGTGTTGTCTGTCCCATACCGCCGACATGTTTTTTTTTTTTTTAAATAACTTTATTGGCCGTCAAACATTTACAGTACGACGTTAAAAGACACGCAGCAACTAGCTTATGGATTCAATGACGTCATTGATCGGATCGGTGAATTATGACATTAAAGCCGATCAGCATAAAATGCTAAATATCGGCCAATACCGATCAGATCGGTGTAAAGTATAATTTGAAGACATAAAAACAATAAGACACTCACGTCTAACGTAATGACAAATGACAAAGGCACAAGGGTGATGATTCACATGGCAGATGAGACTAATGCTTCTAGTTTTTTAAAATTCGTACATATCACACAAGAGTAAAAAGAAGTGCGCCAACAAGTGACGACGCACATGGTGAAGCTGGACCAAAGCATTATGACAGCAATAGAGTCAGCTTTGAATGACGCTTACAGCACATTACTTTCTGTATATGTTCTTCTGCCACTCTTGCCAGATTCTTCTTCTCTTAACACCTCTTGTTGAAGCTGGTATGTCACTTTGGGAGTGTTGCAACTAGCGTTAATCAATTGATGGTCGCTGAACTAAGCTCTTGTGGTGAACACTGACGTCTTGCATGAGTGCGTGACTTTGGAGGGATATTTTTCCCAATAATTTGGTTGAAATTCCAAGTTGTTAAAACTAAAGCCTGGCGCACACACAAAGCTACTCTGGATGATGTTGAGCTGGGTTCCTCCTTCCTGACCAAAGTCGGCAAAGGCCAGATCATCCTGTGGCGTGGAGTGCTTTTTGTGACCGTTTTTTTCTGGCCTACAATGATAAAAATGTAAGATTAAAAAATCCTTAAGCGTTTGGCCAATAACAAGGACAGTCGAGCCAAGGACTCCATTGAGACATGGAACTGAACTGAAACTAGCGCTATTGCCGAACTTCAGAAAAGGAGGTGCAAATGGTTGAATTCAGTATTTGTTTAAAGTGCACCCTAAGTCGCTACACCAGACTTTTGGTTTGGGGAACGAGATTCTTGATTTTCAGCGTACAGAAGATTAAGTGTGTTGTGAGCTGTTGTCATCTTGTGTACGACACACACACACACACACACACACTATGGAAACACATTATGGAAACAGTAAGAAAACACGAAAAAAATCTAGGGAGTATTCAAATTCAGAGGTTCTAGTGTACTTCTACAGTCCCGTCCAAAAGTATTGGAACGGCAAGGTCAATTCCTTTGTTTTTGTTGTCTACTGAAGACGTTTGGGTTTCAGATCAAAAGATGAATATGAGACAAAAGTTCAGAATTCCAGCTTGTATTTTATGGTATCTACATCTAGATGTGTTAAACAACTCAGGACAGAGCACCTTTTGTTTGAAGCCACCCACCTTTCAAGTGAGTAAAAATATTGGAACATACATTATAAAATTAACTTAAAACGAATAACATTTAATATTTGATGGCATAACTCTTACTTGCAGTCGGCACGGTGGAACTGGTTAGCACATCTGCCTCACAGTTCTGAAACCGGGGTTCTAATCCCGGCCCCGCCTGTGCGAAGTTTGCATGTTCTCCCCGTGCCTGGGTGTGTTTTCTCCGGGCACTCCGGTTTCCTCCCACATCCCAAAAACATGCATGGTAGGTTGGTTGAAGACTCTAAATTGCCCGTAGGTATGAATGTGAGGGTGGATGGCTGTTTGTTTATATGTGCCATGCAGTTGGCTGGTGACCACTTCGGGTGTACCCTGCCTCTCGCCCGAAGATAGCTGGGATAGGCTCAAGCACACCCGCGACCCTCGTGAGCGGTACAGAAAATGGGTGGATGGATGGAACCCTTACTTGCAATAACTGCATCAAGCCTGCGACCCATTAACTTAACCAGACTGCTGCATTCTTCATTTGAAATGCTTTTCCTGCAGCCTCTTTCAGTTCTTGTTTGTTTCTGGAGGTTTCTCCATTCAGTCTCCTCTTCAGGAGGTAAAATTCATGCTCTATTGGGTTAAGGTCTGGTGATTGACTTGGCCAGTCTAAGACTTTCCACTTTTCCCCCCTGAAGTCCTTTGTTGTGTTGGCAGTGTGTTTTGGGTCATTGTCTTGTTACATGATGAAGCTTCTCCTGATTAGTTTGGATGCATTTTTCTGTAAATTGCCAGACAAAATGGTTTTGTAGACTTCAGAATTAATTCTCCTGCTACCATCATGAGTTACATAATCAATAAAGACAAGTTAACCCGTTCCAGAAGCATCCATGCAAGCCATGACATTACCTCCACCATGCTTCACAGATGAGCTTGTGTGTTTTGGATCACAAGCAGATCCTTTCTTTCTCCATACATTGGCCTATCTATCACTTTGGTAGAGGTTAATTTTGGTCTCATCAGTCCTAAAACTTTGTTCCAAAACTTTTGTGGCTCATCTTTGTACTTCTTTGCAAAATCCAATCTGGCCTTCTGATTCTTTTTGCTGACAAGTGGTTTGCATCTTGTGGTATGGCCTGTATATTTCTTCTCTCAAAGTCTTCTTCGAACAGTGAATTATGATACCTTCACCCCTGCCCTGTGGAGGTTCACAGTGATGTCACTGACTGTTGGCTTTGGGTGTCTCTTTACAGCTCTTATAATGTTTGTAATCTATTGCTGTTGATACCCTTGGCCGACCTGTTCGATGTCTGTCGCTCAGTACACCAGTAGTTTTGTTTCTTTTTCGGCACATACCAAATTGTTGCATTGGCTATGCCCAATGTTTGTGCAATAGCGCTGATCGATTTTCCCTCTTCTCTCAGCTTCAAAATAGTTTTCTTTTCTCCCATAGACAGCTCTTTGGTCTTCATGTTTGCTTAACAGCAAATGCAGTTTTCACAGGTAAAACCCAAAGCCAAAAACAAACACTGTTTAAGCAATCAATCTAAAAGGCAACACCTGAGTCACATGTTCCAATACTTTTGGTCACTTGAAAAGTGGGTGGGTTCAAACAAAAGGTGCTCTGTCCTGAGTTGTTTAACACATCTAGATGTAAATACCATGAAATAAAAGCTAGAATTCTGAACTTTTGTCTTAAATTCATCTTTTGATCTGAAACCCAAATGTCTTCAGTATACAACAAAAACAAAGGAATTGACCTTGCCATTCCAGTACTTTTGGAGGGGACTGTATCACAGACAACGTCATGATGCCTTACGAAACACTTGTTGTGATTAAAAACATGTAAATAATAGGGGCACATAAGAGCATACCTTTAAGTGTCTGAAATGTTACTTATTTTCCCCACTTACTCCTTTTAAACCCAGAATGGTTTCATCAAGTCATTCAATATCAAGCCATCAAATTCTTGGGGCAATTTATGGTGTATTCAGAAAAAAACATTTTAAAAACTGGAACAGCATTTGTCTTTTGAGGCAATTCATAAGTGCACTATAGACTGGTTTAAGCTATCAGAATGAGAAGTATCTGCTTTCACAACAAATCTAAAACTGTAGACAGTCACACGCCTACAAAGCACATGGTGGATTTCCGAGGACGCAACCTTCCATTTACTTTGGGTCAGAGTACACAATACTGTGATAAGACCGATTACATGGCCACACCACCATTTTTAACTGCAGTTCCTGTGCCACTTTAGCCTCAATAGGAACAACAAATACAGACTTTAGAGTTTGTGTTTGTTATTTGTTTCCCCAATTGCTACATTTTATACATTGAGCATAGTGTGATGATTGTGCATAAATTGAGCTCATACATTCTGTATAGTGGTATGTACATGATGAAAATGGAGCCTTGACGGTCACATTTCTTCACTGTTAGGATATATACCCCGAGGGGCATCTGCATCAGTAATAAAGTGAAATGGAGCAACTGCTTGGACTAATGAAACCAATAAGTATTCGAAGTTGTAAAAATGAAGTGTGGTTTCCAGAGGAGCTATGTTTGTTACTACTGAATTGAGTACAGTGTTCTGTTATAGTAAAATATCCCCAACAATGGCTGGTCTGTGACAGCCCAGTCTAAACACAAATACAAAAAGCCCAATACAAAACGTGACTGTCCATAATCCAATCCAATTCAACTCAAAATCAGTGCGGTCTGGACTTTGCCCTAATCTAATGATCTGCGTTGAGCAAGTGGGGCCATATCCCATTTTAGGCCATTAACCCACACTAGCAAAATGGCACTGTTGGGTTCTCCATTTTAGTTAAGATTCATATATCTCAAGAACTTCTTGCTTGAATGACTGGTCATGACATCATGGTAACCAGTTAGACGTTTTAAGCCAGTGTCATTTAATTTCTCAGATACTAATAACATTACTAACAACATCATCATTATGTCAAAATGGACTAAAATGTACAACAGACAGATAGCATTGTTCAATGAATTGACTCAGTGCAGCTAACATGTATGCAGTCAACCATCAAAATACCGGTAGTGTATTGGTAATAGGCACTGTAGAAGGAAATCATAAAATAATTTCATATGATTTTATTAAACATCTCCCAAGAAAGCAACCAAACTCAATCGTCACATTAACAAACTGCATGTAAACTCCCTCCCTAAGTAATTGCCCTCGATAATCATGACACACAAGCAGTCAGTCATTCAAATGGTTTGGTTACATCATCAGCTTGCTCCCATATCAATCACACTGAGTATGAAAATAGTTACAGATACACAGTTTTTTTTAAACCGCAACAAATATCCCTGATTATAAACGGTCCAAGAACAATAAAATACCAAATTCAAACCAAAACACTGTCATGTTAGTCATCACCTCGAACAACCCAAAGGCCGTCCATCCTTAGGAGAGAGGTCAACCACTATTTCTATTAATTTGAACAGATGCATTACTTTTGTCATTAATGTGATAATACATAAATTTTGTATTCTTTGATGAATGGATTACATTTATGGTAAGGATATAAAATTTAGCAGAATTTAAAAGAAAATAGTCACTGATGCATTCATTCGGCTGTTTTATTTTTAAAAAGCAGGTTTTTATTACGTTACCTTATAGAATCTCATTTAACATTTGAGTACCTATCACTAAAGCATGAGACATTAACAGATGAACATTATTACAGTGGACCCCACTATTCGAGGGGGGATATATATCGCCGGACCACGAATGGCAACAATCCGCGGATAATTGGCACCCATTATAGTTGTATTGAAGAAAAGAAAAAAAACAAAATATATATATATATATATATATATATATATATATATATATATATATATATATATATTTTTTTTTTTTTTTTTAAATTATTATTATTTTATTTTTTTTTAAACCCCAAATATTCTTCAATAAGTGGGGATAAACCGCTAATAAGTGTTTTTGGGTTGGTTCACCGCAAAACAGAAAAAAAAAATTTAATAGGGAAACTTTTTTTATTAAAAAATAAATAAAAAAAAAGAAATAGAGAGAAAAATCTGCAAATAGGTGAAACCACAGTGCCCAACCGCAAGTATGCGGGGGTCCACTGTACTTTTAATATGCATGTTTCTAGCTTATGTCAGCAGGTTTGCATTATGTCTCCCCTGTTACTTTCAAAACAAAAATTACTAATTGTTGTTGTTTATCATGAGTAAATGATTGGAGAACATCAGTGCGCTGTCAACATCTAACCCAAACTAAATTTTTAGTGCAATTTTCTATGTTTACTCACAGTAACCATTCCTACTACTGTGGCCTCTACTGAAATAATGAATTAAATTTTACTCTTAATGTTACAGGGATTCACCGAAATTAAAGGTATTTAACATCAGCAAAAACAACACTGCGGAGTCCTATTTATAGTAATGAATGTCAGTAAAGTTAGCAGGCTCTCAGCTATTCTGGGGGGCAAGAGTACTAACCCTGCAAAGGCCTCTGTACATTCAGACGTGGAATACATGCAAGGACTACAAACAACAATGAAGACAACAGATGGTTGTGGCCATAGAAACACTGGCTATAAAGTAATGGCAGATTGATAACATCGGCTTTATTTTGTTCATTTATCTTTATCGCCCTTTGTTTTGCATTCTATTTACCACAAGGTCTTTAACAACTGTCAAAATAGGCTTAATTAAATTAGTCAATCTCAATGTCACAGCGCAACATTTTTTCTCCAAACACAAAAAACACATCGACAGTAAGTAGGAAATTAAGGATGGATGCAGTTAGTGTAGAGGATGAAGTAAAGAAGCAGTAATGGTAAGTGGACTATTTTGTCACTGTAACATTTGATGGCATCCTGAATAACATCAGTCTCTTGTGAACGGCAATAAAACCATAATCTCTACATTTAGATATTATTACAGAACACTCATTATGTGGGACAATCTTGTGATAATCCATTACATCATGTGCTCAACCAATGTAGCCTCACAATCTTCGGTCCTGTAGAAATGTACCATTTCATATTTGTCATGTATAGATAAGACAGAAGAAATATATTTACTTGAATAAAGTATCACTGCTGTCGACTTCAATTGTCGTTAGTTTAAAATGTACAGCATTCAAAGAAAACAAATTACTGTTGGTGACTTGATAAACGGATGGATGAATCACCACACAGTCACATGCTACGTGGAATATGAAGTTACACGGAGTGACGTGAACTATTGCACAATACATCCCGACAAACCGGACTCGTTACCGAGTAACTTATTACCGCTTAACAACCATTTGGTCAGCTTTAACAGTAAGCGTTTCATGCGTTAGCTCACCCAGTACAGGCACGAAGCGAAGTAGCCTTGGCAGCCGCTCGGTAGGTCAGTGAGTGAGGGGAAATCCAAAGCTAGCGTTAGCATTGTACAACTTTAACTCCTCTATCGATTATGTGTCGATAAAGGTGACATAGCTGAGGATAAACAGAGTTATGTGCTTGGAATAAAAGGCTGGGTACTTGAATACTGGAGCTTGGGAAGCAGAGGGGAAGTAACATTAGCTAGCTGCCACATGCTGTCGCTTATTCTGCCATGCTGGCTGCTCTGAGCAAAGTCACTGGACCACGTTTACTTTTAGCTTGTTCCGAAACACACGCCTCGCAAACACACACGGACTTCAAACAACAGCGAGAAAGCGGGAGGAGGGTGTAATACTCACAATCATGTACGGCGTGTCTCGGTGCGGCGTGTTTAAAGACACGACAGTACGCAGTTTATTCGTTTGTCTGCCTCGCACAATGTCAGAGATCAGATCAGCAGCTGCTTCCTCCATGCACGCAGCGCGCGGATCACACAGCGCACGGCAACGCTACCAAACCCCTAGCCGTCGTCATGGCAACACAGCCACTCCAGCCAATCACAGCCCCTCCCCTCCTATCTCCCCTGGCAACTGCCGCAGCCAAGGGGCTCCACGAGCGCGCACGCTATCCTATTTTGCATCGCCAAATAGGCTTTCACTTTTTTTGCCATCTCCCTCTAGCAGAGCGAAATAGATTGAAACATTTAATTCTTTTAATATTGCACCGCTGACAGCGACGTATACGCGGAAAGGATTGTTAGAGGTCGTTTAAACTGAATGTTGTTTAGATTATACACAAACACCTCGGGGCGGGGAGAGGATGTGTCACCACACCCATCACAGTGGACCCTCAACAGGGCCCCACCTAAAGTAAACCGTGATACTCAGGAGCTAACCAGACCTGTGAACACACACACACTGATCACATGCTGAGTGATACCTTAGACAAAACACATATTTCAGTAACATTCCTGTCAAGGTTCATTTGCTATTTATTGAGTTGTTTAGCGAGTTGTGATTTTAAGTGTAGATTATGAAAATGAGTTGTAATCAATGCTTGATTGATATTGTGTTGTATGATTAAGTAGGTTGCGGACCCACTCTGGGAGGTTGTTGTCCAAAATTACAAGCATATTTAATGTTTGTCCCATGATGAACATGCATTTTGATTTATTACATTTTTTTTCAGACAGACATGCATTGTATTTGCAGAAACATTATTATTGTTGTTTTTATACTGTGCATGCAGCTCAGAGGCCTCTTCAATTTGTGCTTAACGCTGTGAAAGTGAAATATTAAATGTCATGGCCTTATTTTGTGCAATGTTGCTGTTTAATTTTACTTTCTTCACTTTTATACACACTGTTATCATGGCACTGTGTTTTAAGTGTGGTTGGCAATGTACTTTAAACTTGACTTTGACTTGACATTTCCCACACAGCAGCCGTCTGGTTAGCACATCCGCCTCGCAGTTCTGAGGACCGGGGTTCAAATCCCGGCCCCGCCTGTGTGGAGTGTGCATGTTCTCCCCGTGCCTGCGTGGGTTTTCTCCGGGGACTCTGGTTTCCTCCCACATCCCAAAAACATCCACAGTAGGTTAATTGATGACTCTAAATTGCCCGTATAGGTGTGAATGTGAGTGCGAATGGTTGTTTGTTTATATGTGCCCTGCGATTGGCTGCCGACCAGTTCAGGGTGTACCCCGCCTCTCGCCAAAGAGAGCTGGGATAGGCTCCAGCACGCCCGTGACCCTAGTGAGGAAAAGCGGTACAGAAATGGATGGATGGATAGATGGATTTCCCACACTAACCCAGCTTCCTGTTTTCTACAGAAAAGTTTGTTGGACAATCGAAATTTGCCCCATTGCAGCCCCATTATTAAGCCTCAATGTTACACAATTTAAAAGATGTCTCCCCTTCTGCTTAAGTCTGAATGACTTGAAGTTTCTCACTTAAATCCATTATAGGGTCACCTACCAAAAGTTGACAACAATTTGCCAAATGAGTGTGCTATTGTTAACTGAACCCCAAATGTAAACATTTTGACAAGTTGCACCTCTAAGACAGATAACTAGAGTTAAGAATTATTATATTTTCCACACAAAATGCATCCGATGTAAGTGAAATATGCAAAGACCTCTGCACCACAACATTAACATTTTAGCCTAAACGTGCGGTCGAAGAGAGCAGGTTTGTTTTTTTTTTTTAATCTGTCCGTGGCTATCTGTGGAGTGCAGCTTTACTGGCTGAAAGCGACTTCACACCAACGTGCAACTTTCACATACTGGTGATATCGTGCTCAACCTATTTCATAAGCATACATAAGTACCTCTCTGTGGTCTGATCTAATAGGTTCCCTGTGTGCCTTTATTGTGCATAAACCCACATAGCCGTCATGGCGTATGTGCTGTCTGTTGTACAGTAGATGCACAAATTTGCTTTGGCCTTGTTTTAACTTGGCAAACAGGTTTTGCAGCGGTTGTTGTATACCACAGCAAATGCTTGACTTGAAGTATTTGTCTTTGTCACCAGCTTCAGGGCTGTCATTAAAATCATTTTCATGCTTTGCATCTGAAACAGGTACATAATGCACAGACTCAAAGTGAGAAAAGGAAGAGATAGTTAATGGTTTAGGTGGGAATTTTCATTGTCATGTTATATTCATTCATGTTTTTAAGGCCTATGGTGACATCATTTTCTTGCACAACAAAGCTATTCTTAGGGACAGCAAGCTGCGTAGACTGCGTCCCATTTTCCCTCCTGGCGTCACTCTCAGGGATGAAGTTGCAAAGCTAGCGAGGGACAGAGAGGAGAAGCATTAATCACCAGGGAAACTGTTGATAGAGGATGCCTTGAAAAGACAGGACCATTAGCCGATGTGTCTAAAATGGGGCTAATCTGATTGCTAAACGGTTTGGCTAAAACAACATACCCTACTGACTACCATCAGAAATGTTGTGCATGGTATTGGAGCATATATCCAGAGTTGTATAACAAACTGCATTCAGGGTGCGACTGGGGGGAAAATAAAAACTTTCATGTGGAACATCTTAAAGTTTTGTGTTAACATGTAAGTGGTTGCAGTAACACAATTAAGAGTAAACAGCTCTCTCAGGTAAAGAGGAGTAAGGTGAAGAAGTGCAGGATTACAGACTTTGAGTAGAGTTCATGTACGGCAGTAAAAGTGAGGGGATGAACAATGAGGAATCTATCCCATCCTGTAGAGTAGTGACTGAGCATGAATGAGGGCGCGGTGTGTTTTTGCAAGCCAGCCTATGGTGGCAGAGTGGTCAGGAGCCCCGCTGCTTTAATGGTCCATAAATCTGTGTGGGCTGGCTGCTCTGATGCTGCCCCAGTGAGACCCTCTCAGGCGGAAAATGAATCAGACCATTTTTACGGAGCGCCAAGTGTTGAGGCTCTTGCCCTCCCTTTACTGCCAGCGAAGCGATAAGAGGCGCTGCACACACGCGCTACTCAATTTCAGCAGGTCTGGAGCTCATAAAACTGTCTACTAGTGACAAACCTTGTTTGTATATTGCACTATATTCCCTCTGTCCTCTTGCCTTTGTTGCACCCTCTCTATTTTCTTTTTACCCTCTTTTTAGCAAGCTTTGGAATGGAAACACAGTCAATCACAGACAATCAGGTGCCCACTCAGCCTAATCTCATTTGCTATAGACCCCAGGCCTAACATGATGTTGCAAGGGAGGGCAGTTGACAAATACATCCATCCATCCATTTTCTGTACCGGTTCTCCTCCCTCACGTCGCAGGTGTGCCTGAGACTATACCAGCTATCTTCGGGCGAGAGGCAGGGTACACCCTGAACTGGTCGCCAGCCAATCGCAGGGCACATATAAACAAAGAACCATTCGCCCGGAGAAAATCCACGAAGGCACGGTGAGAACATGCAAACTCCACACAGGCGATGCTGGGATTTGAACCCCAGTCCTCAGAACTGTGAGGCAGATGTGCTAACCATTGCACCATGCCACCGCAGTTGACAAATACAGGTATCCGAAAAAAATTATGTTAAAAAAAAAAAAATAGATTCAAATTTGAAAATTGCTTGCCTTGTGCTAGCCGCATTTAAATATGCTGTGTGTGAGTGTATGGGAGTGTAAGTATGGGAACTACGGTAGTCTATTTAAAAGAGCATTTATACTCAAGAACACATGGTTACTTTACCCAAGGGGTGTCTTTCTAATGCACACCCACTGAATCGATGGTGAATATGGTCTAAGTCATCAATGACCAACAAGCGCCAAGGGGTTCATAACGACGACTCGCTTTAGCCTCAATTGCAATCCCCTTTGATTATTTGCAACATTTATGAAGGCACTGTACATACAACACTCTAATTTTTGTTTAGAAATATTCTAATTTATAGCTAGAGTGTCTCAGTAGCACAGAAGATCCCAATGATAATACAAGTGAAAGTCATAGCTGATAGTGTCTTAACTGGCTACTTCTTGGTTAATAGTAGCAATGTTCGATACCACTTTTTTTAGACTGATGCCAATAGTGGTGTCGGTATTTCAATACAAGAGTATTCACTCTTGCCTTTGTTGATTGTCATTGGTATTCACTTTTGAGTACTCAACAATACCTAGTACCGATGCCACTACTACTAAAATTTCATTTAACACAATGACAGATAATTGACAAGAAAGACCTTTTTGTCTTTCTGATGCACATGATGATTCGCCGATGTGTCAAACCGCTTCAGTGTAGTGCCAAATACTGGCAATTTGGACTTACTCAATGTCAGATTTTTTTGCCTTAATTATATGTGGCTGGTATCTGCAGCCTTCACTATAAATACCTTGAAATAAGGCTAGTATCAGCGTGATACCAATACCTGCTATCGGTATTAGCCGATCCCTAGTTAACAGAGGATTATGATTCTGGAGGGTGGATACAAATCCAGGCCCCGCCTGTGTGGAGTTTGCATGTTCTCCCCATACCTGGGTGGGTTTTCTCCGGGCACTCCGGTTTCCTCCCACATCCCAAAAACATGCGTGGTAGGTTGATTGAAGACTCTAAATTACCCGTATGTGTGAATGTGAGTGCGAATGGTTGTTTGTTTCTATGTGCCCTGCGATTGGCTGGCGACCGGTTCAGGGTGTACCCCGCCTCCCGCCCGAAGATAGCTGGGATAGACTCCAGCAGCCCGTGACCCTAGTGAGGATAAGCGGTAAAGAAAATGGATGGATGGATGGATACTTCCAAAGTCAAATTAGACGATGCTGCACACAAAACCTGCATAGAATTTTTTTATTAAGAGCTGATAATGAACAAACACGGCACTAGTGGTGAAAATAGATAGTAATGAATAAATATAGTAGGCTACAGCAAAGAGGCATTTGTCGTTGATCAAATTCATGAGATTATAGAGTTGGAAGTGACAGAAAATATACAAGCCATGCTGCTCAGAGTCACGGCACAAGCAAGACAGTGACGATCTTTTTGACGGTCGTTTTTCAACTGTAACTTTCGGGAAATGTTGTTCGTGATTAGTTGTGTGCATATGTACTTGATCGATACGAAAACGCTGCAGCTTTGGATTCATGCAAGTGGTTCATTGGCTTTTTTTCCGATGGTTGCATGATCAAAGCATGAACCAGCAAAAATTGCTCGTTGCGTGACAACTACCAACACAGAGACAGCGGATACACATATACAGCACTTTCTAAATTTGTTCGCAAAGTACGCACATATTCAAGTATGAACACATTGCTTAATCACAGATTGTGCGTTAAACATGCGTACGTACGATTTAAACACAAATGTGTGCATACGCACTGTTAGTGAATGAGGTCCATTGTTGCTAGCTAAGTATAGTCAGAGTGGTTTAAAAAGAAATCGTAGTTGCATTCAACTATGGCGAAGACGTTGCCCACAATAATTGTAAAGCTGCCATGGCCTTCTTTCTGGCTAAAAAGCTTGATCTTTTCTGTGACTCCATGTTGCTCTACCCACCTGCTAACTGTTAACAGAGCAAACCAGGCGTGGTCAACTTATTTCAAATGCAACACCTGCTTTGTTCTTCAGGTTTGTTTCCCTGGACGTTCTCCCAGCTTTTGCCTGCAGTCATCCTCAGTTGAAGAGGATGTTTGCCGACAGAAGCCTTTGTTTGACAATCCTTTCTGTTAACCCAGTTTTATGAATTGTGTCAGCAATTGCTGATTGTCTGTTATCTGTCAGCAGATAAGTGCCTCCTTTCAGGCGCAGGCAATAAAGTGCTCAATGTGGAGGGCAGAGGAATGATCTTTTCAATCGTAAAACAAATATCCTGTAATTCTTTATTGATTCGATTTATTCAGGTTACAGCGGGAACATGTTGTATTACCAGGCCCAATAGTCCTTTTGTTCCTTTGGAGAATTAAGCATGCCATCAATAGGGAGAGTAAATTAAATTTAACATGGGTTTAATTAAAAACAAACTCAACAGACCTTTAACTAGCAGTGTAAAGGCTGATTATATGTCACTTTTTACAATTCTACTGTTTCTTTGATAATCAGCTAAGAGAAAAGCACTTTAAAAAGACATCAATCAATCAACAATCTTATATATAAGACATCACTGAAAGCACAATTTAGTTTTTGCCAGGTACAAGGGGGTGCAACTGACATGAAGTAAAATTAAATTAATTCACAACATTTAGCACATTTTGTAAGGCTATTTTTCTTCAACATTTTTCTTTCTGACCATACAGTACAATAAATTATCCATACATATAATCTGGCCAATATTTTTACAGATAAAAATATTGTGACAGTAGCGTCTGACACAAAGAAACTACATTCTTCTGTTTACATTTTCCTCGTGTGTACATCACTGATTATAGGCTTAGGCAGGCAATCAATACACTGTAAGTGATTGTACTGTTTACAAAGACAGTGATTTCTACAACTTGATAACAAGCAAAGACTGCTTTCTTTGCCCGCACTGAACTGTCATATTTTTATTCCATCACCTTGAGTCTTTTTCTTTTCTCTTTATTGACCATTGCTATCTTGCTGCACTTCTAAGCACACTAAAACAGCCAGTCTCTGTTGCAAAGTTAAACAATACACCACATGCAGGGGTAATTGAATAAACCCATTGATCCCTGGACGGTCTATTGCCGAACCAAATTTGGTTATTCGCCCTTAATGACTGCTCCTTACACACAAATGAACACTTGCAGTCAATTAACAGTGGAGCAGGAGCACTATGAGACAACCCCACATCTCACGTAGATCTCTCAGTTTAAAATGCACCATCAGCTATGCGAAGTCGTGACGTCTGCGAGACATCTGGCTGGTAGCTTTACTGTCACAACAACAACAGCGTTGTTCTTTGACACCCGCATAGATTTGCACAGCTTCTAGTCCACCCCGCCATTCCTCGCTCACAAACACACTGTATCGTCTTGGACAATTGTGGTCTTATGCGGAGCAGCGTTAGCTGGCACTACCAGTGTTATGCGTTGTTAATGCTCCTGCATCATTGTCAGTATTTATGCATGTCGGGTAAAAGTTACAACTGCTGGTGGCAATTACTTATTCAGAAAAACTGTGTCCTAACCTTTATGTATAACCTCAATTGATGATGACCAGGTGAAGCATGGATACTCATGAATTCAGTGTAACAGGCAGAGCCGTGAACGCCACAGATGAAGCCACAACCGTTTGTCGCAAAGATACTGGTATCCCTTTATAGGGCACTTTTTCCGTTTCAACCCTAGACATTTACTGAATGGTACAAAACATCATTCTTTCAAAATGTTATCATGATTATAATGACTAAGGTTGTTGGCTCATATCCATTTTCTATACGGTTAACTTGGATTAGAGATGGGGTACACCCTGGACTAGAGCTCTGCAATATGACAATATACACCGTAGTGCGATTAAAAAAAAAAAAGTCTACCGTACGATATAACCCTCTCTAGTTTATATCGTTATTTTAGAGTTCCCTTGTCGTTACTAAGATAAATTTATTTCCCTCCCCTTAGTAATATGGTTACGTGCCACCGCCGCCCGGCCACCGCGGACTAGGGAGAGACACGCTGGTCTACCGGCAGCCGAGCCCAGCAAAGCAACGAGCTTCCCCAGTTGCAGGGAGCGAGCTGGGATTGCAAGGTGTGTTCAAAGTGTTTTTGATCAATTTGTTCTGCAATTCACATTAGTTGTAGGAGCTAGCTGCGTTCTTCATCGACACACGAGTCGAGTGAGCCACCGCTAGTTGCCGCAGTATGGTTGGGTAAGACCGGCCGTCGCGTGTTGTGCAACCTGTTCTGGACAGTCAAGTTTGGTGACATTGGTCACTGTGTTATTCTCAAGAGATCTTGAGTCTTCTGTTCATTTGTAATTTACTTTATTTACAGCTCAGCACACAAAGCTAACAACATCCATTTATCTACTTGTATATCCATATGACTGTACTTTCTTCTTCATCTCTTATTTCTTTTTCATCTCTTATCTAACTATCCATTGATATATTGCCTCTAGAGTTCAGACTGCGACACCAGTCGGGGATCCCAAATACCTTCAGAACAAGCTGACCAACTTGAGTTCCACACATTCAACCTCTGGAGCAGTTCATTTATTTTTACTTTTTGTGGTTAAATGGTATGCAAACTCAAATGTTACTTGAAGTGTTTTGTTATTGCTATTTGTATTTATTTTTATTCTTTGCACTTCATTGCTTTCCTTGAAAACTGGTTGTACTATCTGATATTTTGAATTGTTTATTATCTATTATTTATTTTGTCACAAGATACTTGTTTTATTTTATTTCTATTAATATTTTATTAATTTTAGTGTGCTTTCCATATAAAATGTGTTTTTAAAATTAGTGGTGAAATGATAAGACAAGGCGGCACGGTGGCCGACTGGTTAGAGCGTCAGCCTCACAGTTCTGAGGACCCGGTTTCAATCCCCGGCCCCGCCTGTGTGGAGTTTGCATGTTCTCCCCGTGCCTGCGTGGGTTTTCTCCGGGCACTCCGGTTTCCTCCCACATCCCAAAAACATGCATTAATTGGAGACTCTAAATTGCCCGTGGGCATGACTGTGAGTGCGAATGGTTGTTTGTTTGTATGTGCCCTGCGATTGGCTGGCAACCAGTTCAGGGTGTACCCAGCCTCCTGCCCGATGACAGCTGGGATAGGCTCCAGCACGCCCGCGACCCTAGTGAGGAGAAGCGGCTCAGAAAATGGATGGATGGATGGATGGATGATAAGACAAAATTGCCATTCATTTTTCAAATAATTTTAAGAGAAAATACGACAGGTATATCATTATCGGGAAATAAAATTACCTACAGTATATCTGGAAATAACATTTTGACCATATCTGGACTGATCACTTGTCAACCAGAGGATTAACAAATAGAGACAAATATGCATTCACATCAGAACAACAATTTAGTCTTTAATTAACCTAACACACTGTACATGTTTTTGGACTAGGAGGATACATAGTAAAACCCATACAAGCAAAGGGAGAATGTGCCAACAGAGTGGCCAAAACCAATGATGATGTCATCCCCAAATCTTCTTGTTGCAGAGCAACAATTCTGACCACAAGAGCACTATGGTGCCATATAACATCATTAAATTTTAAATGCTTCGTTATTATCTAGGTGAGCTTTATATGGTAAACCACACCCAATGTCAGCCATCCCCGTGACCCTATAAGGGATAAGTGGTATAGAAATCTAAACATTTTCTCTTAGGTGATGAGCTAGGAGAATGTTCTGTTCTGATACCTCCAAATGAGGCATTCAGGGTTCATTTTGACTCCTTGCGTAGCCTTTTATGGGGCACCCATTGAAATACTAAATTAACCTCAGAAGAACCAGATTCGGTAATTAGAGGATGGCAGGGGTACCAAGGCACCTGTCCTTGACTGCCGCCCAGCACACAATGCCCCAGTCCCCTACTTAGCCACCTGCAGCGGGTGATGGATCCAGGGGACTCCGTTTAGATTGGTTGGGCATCTCCTATGCCTCCCATTCTGTTCCCTTCTGAGGTGTTCTGGATATGTGCAACCAGAAAGAGGCTTTTGGAGAGACCTAAAACATGCTGAATGGACCAATGTCTTGTGGATTGTTTGCAAATGCTACTAGTGTCCTCCTTGTGAAGTTGTAGGAGGTGTTTGGAGACAGGGGAAATAGACTTGGCTCAGCGGAACGGAAGATGAATGAATGAATGAATAATTGGCTGAGAGAAATCGAATGGTTCTACTGCACTAAGTGTGTTTTGTCTATTTTGCCTCAAGTTTCAGTTACCAAAGGTGGTTCCTTGCCCTATAGTTATTAACATGGTGCCTTGCCTGATAAATGGCTACAAGTACCACTCTACCCATCGTGTAGCTCCGTGCATAAAAAGCGAGAGTGACCCAATGCCTGAGGGCGTCTATCCCGCCTGAGACTATAGAGAATCTGACTGCAAGGCTGTAAGAGGGCACACGGCTGTAGACTGGAGAAAGTGGTGCAGTGCCTCTGTGCCTGGCTGAGCACAGGGTAATGAAGCATGGCAGAAAAGAGAGGAAACGAGTGTGTCTGCAGGGTAGGCATGGCTCTCGTGTTCCTATGCAACCAAGTCGGAGGGCTAGGTAATGCAGGCCCACCTTTCTGCTGCCGCCATTCTCTCCCCTTTCCCATTCTGTGCTTCCAAAATATAAATGTGATCCCGTCATGCAACCTATCACATCTAATTAGTTTTCCTTGGAAATGACACACAATCATTTGAAGTTGGTGTGTACTTTCTAATCATATTAAGTTAACTGCTCCATAATTACCCCCACTAAAGTATTAATGTGTAACATTTATCTTAATAAGACGCTGCTCCTCCTTTTTCTGTAAGACATTTAGCTGCAATCAAAGGTCCACTGAGGACATATGTGCTACAGACTCTGATATGTGGACTTGACTGACATACTCAACATGGGAGGATGTAACTCCTCACCTTATCTCACAATATGGCCCATATTTTGGTGTACTTTTAATTTGCATACAGATGAATACATTTATTAAGCTTTGCAGCCAAGGTCAGTGACTCAAGTGGAGGATTAAAAATAACAACACTATCTGGCTAAAAAACAACAACTCTCCCAACATCAGCATCAATGTGTAAGCTTGAAAGCGCATCATGTAAGGTTAGGGCTTCCTACAGTACAGACAATGTATTAAACTACCTTAAAAAAAAAAAAACCATTGTGATGCTACACATTTCCTGTGGGCAACAAGTGTGGATCTATTCTTAGCTGCTGGCCTGGGCTTCAGCACGCGCTGCTCCCATTCCTCATAGGTTGGACAGGATGAGGTGTGAGTCACTCCTGCCAGGTCCCACTGTGTTGTTGAAGCCCGTGTCCAGCTGTAATGACAGTGGGGCCCAATGACCATCTGTCCCCAACCAGCAAACTCAGTGCTCAGGGAAAAGGGGGCAGGAACGAGATGAGTTTAGATATGGGGGGGTATCAGCTTTGTGTTACCATAAAGCTGTCGCTCCTCTCTCCTAGCAACGGCCTCCTATTTCCTCATTTTTAGGCAGTATGGTCCTCTTGGTCGGTGTGCATGGCCCCCTCACTCACTCTCTCCTTGTCCTATTTATGGTAATGAGCCATCTGCCCTCTCTGTAACAGCCGCCCAAATAGAAGAGGGGATGGAAGGAGGGGTCTCTGACAGACAAGAGTCTGAGACAAAGACGCTTATCCTGTTGTGTCTGCCTCTGTCCCAGTGGATGCCTTCAGATACTGACAGGGTTAAATGATTATCAATCAGTAATGTGTTGGAGACAAAGCATAATAGAGGGTTATTGGAAGTGAAGGACTGACCCAGGTTTCTGTGCACATCTGATTGAGATACGGAGTGACCCCAGCACCATGTCAGTATACATGAAGTTGCTAATCACAAAGGCTATTTTGTAAATCTCAGCTCCACAATGACACCTCCCCAATCTTGCACACACAGTTTTGACTACTGAACTGAATAATGCAGAACTCACTCAGCTGCATCCCTGTGACTTGGTGACATGATTGCAGTGGTCACATCAGCCAACACAGAGCGTTCAATAGACCTCTGTTGCCACTGGATACTAGATTGGTTACCAAGCCAACACATGTGCTGCACTGTCATAACTCTAATGGATTAGTCAAGAACAGGATGTGTTTTTGCGAGTGGACTGTTGAGCCAGTGTGATGTTTTACATGCTTAAATAAAGATTATGTCCTGGTCCTTCTGGTTATTGGAACAATGAGTCCTAACATTTTATCTTGTGGGGATAGCCTGTGTCAAGCACAAAAACGCATAATCATTCATGCTTCATTAGTTTTCAACTGACTACTATCCATATCACGAGAAACACTTTTGCAGTGAGGAGCATTAGGAACAGAGAGGGATTTTGTACAGTACCAGCATCAAAAATAATATCCTCAGCTGACTCTCGATTCCTCTGTTTGCAAGTTCAATCACCATTAACCTTGTCACAAAGCTACAAAGACAAACACGTGGCTGGGTCACTGACCCAAAAGCAGCATACCACAGATTTTCTGTTAGTGGAGCTCATTGTAGTACCCCAAACTGTTACAAATTGAAATCAAACAAATGCGGAAAGATAGGGAGCCGTAAGGTGACGTGGAAAAAAAGTTTGCTTGTTCTCCCCGTGCCTGGGTGGGTTTTCTCCGGGCACTCCAGTTTCCTCCCACATCCCAAAAACATGCATGGTAGGTTAATTGAAGTCTCTAAATTGCCCCTAGGTGTGAATGTGAATGGTCGTTTGTTTATGTGTGCCCGGCGATTGGCTGGCAACCAGTTCAGGGTGTACCCCGCCTCCTGCCCGAAGATAGCTGGGATAGGCTCCAGCACTCCCGCGACCCTTGTGAGGATAAGTGGCTTGGAAAATGGATGGATGGATATTTTATTCTTCCATGCATATCTTCCATCCTTTGGGGCTCTGTAGAAAGGACAAGTATGAAAGTGAAAAACAACAGCATTTGATTGGTTGTACTCAAGATGTCGCCTTCAGGCAACTGCTGGTTAGTTTTGCAGCTCAGTGGTGTGAGTCATCAAGTGTATAATAATGCAACTGCAAATTTAGTTTTAGACCAGTTTGGAAAATGTTTTAATAGTGGTCACACATTGAAATAGTATAAAGGTGAATTTTTACTGACCACCAATATGGAATACAATGGGGGAAGACAAAAACTGATTGAGGTGACTGCGATTGGCTGGTGACCAGTTCAGGGTGTGCCCCGCCTCTCGCCCGAAGTCAGCTGATAGGCGCCAGCACACTCGCGACCATAGTCAGGATAAGCGGTTCAGAAAATGGATGGACGGCTGATTGAAGTGAAGCATCTTCCAGACAAGAGACTGTGTCTCTATTGGATGGAGGGCTGGTGACAAATACATTGTTGGTATGGACCACAGACACCATGTGGCACTCATTCAACTCACAATTGGTGAGATGTGAGAGGAGACACCTAGTGGGCAACCATTGCAGCTCAATTATTATTATTTTTTTTAGTATGAAATGCAGCAAGGGTTGTTTGTTGGTATTAATATATAGTCCATGCTTATACTGTAATCATAAAATAATCTGTGCTTCTTGTCCTCCCATTGACTTTACTGATTTTTAAAAATAAATGGTTTTAACATGCATAATTTGATGTGGTCCCACTCATTTCAACAGATTAATGAATTCATGTTTTTCAAGTGGATAGATTAAAGAAGGTACCCAATTATTGCACCAGTTGAATCCATTTATCACATAATTTGGCATATAAAAAAAAAAAAATCTAATAGTGTCTCATGACCAAGCATAATAGTCTCTTGCTAGAACGGTGCAATTAAGTTTCCCTCCTTAAAATACATCCATCCATCCATTTTCAACACCGCTTATCCTGGTTAGGGTCGCGGGGCACTGGAGCCTATCCCAGCTGACTTCGGGCAAAAGGCGGACTACACCCTGAACTGGTCGCCAGTCGGTCGCAGGGCACATGTACTGTAGACGCAGACAACCAACCATTCACACTCACATTCACACCGTCACTGAGTGGGAACTGAACCCACACTGCCCGTACCAAAGTCAGGCATGTGTACCACTACATCATCAGTGACCGTCATTCAACAACAAAAAAACAACAGTTTAAAATATAAAAACAGCAACATGAAATTGAATAACACCTAGTTGAATAACACACATTGAATAAGAAATGTAAGTAGTAACACAACTAAAATAGAAAAATCACAGTAAAAGATTTGAAAACATTACCACATTCTATATACAGTACTATATAGTACAATATGTGATCTGGTTAGAGTATTATACGTCTTAGCTCTCTGTTTCATGCCATCCATTCAGGCTCAATAGCACCACCACCTGTTTCAATACAAGGAGACGGTTTTCCCAATTCACTTAGAAGAACAAAACTATTAAAGAAAATTTGCAAAGTTAGTAAAAGTTATCTCAAGATCATACACAAGCTCACTGGTAAAAATAATATTGAAATAATATTGAATGCTGAAGTAATATCTGAGTAAACTGTTACCTTTCACCACACCATGAGTTTTCAACTTGTCATCCAGCCATCCATCCATTTTCTGTACCGCTTATCCTCACTAGGGTCGCGGGGGTCCTGGAGCCTCTCCCAGCTATCTTTGGGCGGGAGGCGGGGTACACCCTGAACTGGTCGCAACCCAATCGCAGGGCACATATAAACAAACAACCATTCGCATTCACACCTACAGTAAATTTAGAGTCTTCAATTAACATACCGTGCATTTTTTTGGGATATGGGAGGAAACCGGAGTGTCCGGAGAAAACCCACGCAGGCACGGGGAGAACCAGTCATCACCGTGCCACCTTCAACTTGAAAATCAAAATCAACTACATTTAGTAAATACCACATTATGAAGACTTCATTAATCAAAACCGAAGCCTATCCACCCCGGCTGACTTTAGATGAGAAACGTTATATGCCCTGGACTGGTGGCCAGTCAATCACAGTGCACATACAGGGCCATGAAAAAGTATTTGCCCTCTTCTCAAATTCTTATTTTTGATTTGCATAGTTTCCCCACTTCCCACTTTAATGTTTAATAAATATATATATATTAGACAAAGATAAACCAAGGAAACAAAATTCATTTTAAATTGTTATTTGATTTATTGAGAGAAAAAAAATATTCAAAGCTACGTACCTGGCCCTGTGCGAAAAAGTTATTGCTGCCTTGTTAAATCATTAATTAACTGTGGCTAACCACACTTTTTCTTTTTTTGGAAAGCTGCGATCATTTTCACTGACCACACCCAAGCCTGATTACCTCCAGACCTGTTAAATCAAGAAATCCCTTATATAGTACCTGTCTGGAAAATGACGTCAAAAAAGCTACAACAAAATCCCACGATCCAAATAAATTCAAGAACAGATGGGAAATAAGGTAACTGACATATATCAGCCTGGAAAGGGTTACAAAGTCATTTATAAAGCTTTAGAACTCCAGCGAACCACGGTGAGAGACATTATCCACAAATGGAGAAAACATGGAACAGTGGTGAACCTTCCAAGGAGTGGTTGGTATACAAAAACGACTGCAAGAGTACAGCAACACCGCATCCAGGAGGTCACAAAAGAACCCAGGACAACGTAAAGAACTGCAGGCCTTCCTTGCATCAGTTAAGGTCAGTGTTCATGACTCAACAATAAGGAAGATACTGGGCAAAAATAGCATCCATGGCACAGTTCCAAGACAAGAACACAGCTGACCAAAAACAATATGAATGCTCGTCTTACCTTTACTTTAAAAAAAAGAAAAATAAATATGGATGATTCTATGGACTGACGAGACGAAAGTTCAACTTTTTGGAAAGTGTGTGTCTCGTTACATCTGTCGTAACTAGAGAAAATTATAATAACAGTGAAAAATGGTGGTGGTAGTGTGATGGTCTGGAGTTGCTTCACTCCTTCAGGACAGGGACGACTTGCTGTGATTGATGGAACCATGAATTCTGCTCTTTACCAGAAAATCCTGAAGGAGAATGTTCGGCCATCAGTTTGTGATCTCAGGCTAAACCGCACATTGGTTCTGCAGCAGGACAACAACAAAAAAAACACCAACAAGTCAACTTTTGAATGTCTTTAAAAAAAATAATGGTTTTGGAGTGGCCTAGTCAAAGTCCAGACTTGAATCTGATTGAAATGCTATGGCATGACCTTAAAAAGGCCGTTCATGCTCGAAAACCCTCAAATGTTGCTGAATTAAAACAATTCTGCAAGGAAGAGTGGGCCAAAATATCTCCAAAGAGATGTGAAAGACTCATAGAAAACGCTTGATTTCAGTTTGTTGTTGTTGAGGGTGGCCCCACCAGTTGTTACGTCTACTTTTTCACACAGGGTCGGGTAGTTTTGAATAGTTTTTTCCTGCTTAATATATTAAATAACCATTTAAAATATGCATTATATGTCTACTTAAACACTAATGTGGTGAAATTAGGACAACTTAGGGTCTCTTTAATTAAATTGACGTTTTTAGAATGGCAGCACGGTGGACGACTGGTTAGCACATCTGTCTCAGAGTTCTGAGGTCCTAGGTTCAAATCTGGCCTGTGTGGAGTTTGCGCATGTTCTCCCCATGTCTGCGTGGGTTTTCTCCGGGCACTCCGGTTTCCTGGCACATCCCAAAAACATGCATTTTAGGTTAATTGAAGACTCTAAATTGTCCGCAGGTGTGAATGTGAGTGCAAATGGTTGTTTGTTTATATGTGCCCTGCGATTGACTGGCGACCAATTCCGGGTGTACCCCGCCTCTTGCTCGAATTCACCTGAGATAGGTGCCAGCACATCTGCGACCCTAGTGAGGATAAGTGGTTGGAAAATGGATGGATGGATGTTTTTAGAATGTGGGAGGATCTAAATACCTGGAGATCAGGCAAATTCCACAGAGGAGATTGAAGCCGAACTTCAAACCCAGAACAGAGGTCGAGGCACACCTGCTCCCCAAACAGCAATGGAGTGAGTATTAGGCCTCAGGTTACACAATTATAATCATGTCGGTTTGTGTCTGAAATTGTAATTTAAAGTGAGTGAATACATTCATGATTGTCATTGTAAACACTATATTGATAGTTCAGTCAGTCAATGGAAAAATTTTTCCTTAAATACTTAATACTTTATACAAATCTATTGGTGTGAAACTAGTCATAACACATTCGGTACACCATAACAATCTAACAAGCAATTTTTTTTTAAAAAGGCATTAATGATAATAATGCTCAGTTTTAATGAAGGCATACTATTTAATTACATTTGGCTACATGATTACAGTGCAGTTCTACACTACTGAATAAGTACAACAATAATACACATGCTAAAACGACTTTCCCGACAGTCTTGAGCAATATTATCTCTGTAAAGGCTCAATACTTTGATTCGAGTTTTGTGCGGGAATCTCTTTAAATTGTGAAGGTTTGCCTAATTAAGTGTCCGGTGTAATAATCACATTGCCGTTGAGCAAGTCATCTTACCTCTAAACGGGAGCACCACTTGATCCTTCGTTTCAACTTGGATGTAGTTGGTGCAATCGTAATTGAATGTTTGGCCTGGATGTGAGAGGACCATGTGACGGGGAGAGGTTGTCCCATGTGATGCGACTGATTCCGGGCTGGCGGTGCTCGTCTGTTATGGCCCCTCCTGCCACAGTGGTTAGGCCGAGACGTAACACCAGCGCAGGGGTTTGGGAATAACACGATCACCGTGCGATTTTCCACTGGAGCCCACCGCGGAAGATGACAGAATTCACAATGCTCCTGGAAGACGAATAGCCGATGCGTTCGACGTCGCCTCTTCTGCTGTGAAGGCTTCGACATTTCTTCCCGATTAACAACACCCCAAATGAACTCCGTCAGAGCAAGTAACGTTAGCAGAAGACCAAGGCGAGTGTCGAGGCCGCGCCCGGTGCAGCCGGGGAGGAACCACCAGGAAAGAGGTAACCGCGATAATAGCCACGGTAGCGTTAGCGGTGCTGTCTCTCGTTTAATACTGATTTGGAAGTATATTTATTAATTGAAGGGGTATGTTCGTCACAATTGTTTCAGATCTACAGAATGTCGGTTGTTGATAAGACGACAGCTACCGTGTAGCAGGCGTATACGTCGGTTTGGGTTGTCAGGAAACGCCGAGGCTTTTGTGTTCCTAGCTCGCATTCGGGCCGCGCTTTGTTTTGCTGTATTTTTTGCTCTGCGTGGGCATGTATTTGACTTAAATTGTGTCGCTTAATGTTGAAAAAGTGTGTTTTCCCACCGACTAACGTTTGTTGTGATGGTGAAATGACGAGCTTGATGCGGGTGTTGCTTGATTCACGAGTGGCAAACGTAGGAAATGGTACACAAAGTGCTTGTCGTAGCATACTCAATGAACCCAGCCGTACCAGATGCTATTATTAGCATGTTTGGCTAACTAGTTGAGCCCAGGTGTTTTGTATGACACCTTTTATTGTCAACGTGGGAATATAACCCTGGGATTGTATGCTTTAACTACAATGGTTTGAATTTTATTTACAGTAACGTACATTGACTGTGTAATGTTGTGGAATACGTGCTGCGATTGTTAAACGTAAACATTAGCTGGTTATGCTCACAAGTCTTATATTGTTTACAGTTTACAAATACGTTTGATAGAGAACAAGAGGCCACCTTAGGTATCCATAGTAAGTTAGTAATTAGTTGCTAGTGGATATCATTAAACGTCATCTCTCAGCTAGACTGGTGTCATAATGTGAGCTCATAAAATATATTTAAGGACATTTATTGCCCATTAAACATTGTAACAAGGTTTTTTCAGGTTCGTCTTTGCAATTTCTAGCAGTTTTGACTGACCCCGATTGTTCCAGGTTTTGTCGTGGTTACTGGCCCAGTAGCCTAGGAGAGTCATCTTTGCAACCAGAGCAACAAGTAGACAAGGCTTTGCATCTCTAGCTAACAACCCATCATTGCTTAGTGTATAGCTCTGGATGAATGCTCCATTTAGGCTTGATTGAATCCCCTTCTTGATGGGATCTGTATTGGTTTCTGGAGCATACAGAGTAGGTAATTAAATCTTTTTGTTCCTGTGTTTTATTGTATTTATTTGTCCTGTTACTGTAAAATGATGGTGCACTTTGAGTCTTTGAGACAGGATTGATTTAATGCTGTAGCTTTACGCACGTTAAATATGGGTGCCACCTGTACTTAATGTCTCTCAAGATTATATGTACGTGTATCGTTCAGTAGTTTGATTAAGTTCTATTGCTACCATTACCAGATGAGGACGTTCCTGCAGATATGGTTGCAGAAGAATCTGGTCCAGGAGCTCAAAATAGTCCATACCAACTTAGAAGAAAGTCTCTCCCCAAGAGAACAGTGTGTCCGACAAAGACAAACATGGAGGTACAACCAAGAAAATTATTATGCATGGCCCATAAACACAGGTTTGTCTGCTAATGTTTCATTTAACTTGTTCTTCTCATAGGGTGCTTCCACTTCAACCACAGAAAACTTTGGACACCGACCAAAGCGACCTAGAGTTTCAGGCAAATGCCAAGATATACCATGTAACTATCCACATTTTTTGGGTGTACTGTATTACTTTATTGTCATTTGAATTAAAATGCACTTATTATATTACTGATTATCAACAAATTTGTTAATCTTTCCAAATATGTTCAGATGTGAAATAATAAAACATTCGTTGAAATATCTCCCAATTTAATACAGGTAATTCATCAAAACACAACAACATAAAGTTATGTAGTATTGAGCGAAATTAAAACAATTAGTGTTAAAAAAAGGAGAGATACATGTAAAAATGTAATAAACAATGTAGAATTTATGGAGTATTTTTGTTTTACAGCATAATGACATCTTTAACCATTTTCCATCTCCTTTACTCCTGCTAAAACTTGGTCAAAATTTCCAACAGTGATATACTGAACATTCTAAATCAAAACACCTGCAAGTAAAATGTCATTAATTCAGGATGAATTAATAAATTAACGCAATTTGACTTCTTGTAATCAAGTATTTTAATATTCATCCCACACACCTCTTTACGACTGCATTTGTTTCATTTTCCTCCTTTCAGCAGCTCCAGCAGAGCAGTATTTACAGGAGAAGCTTCCGGACGAGGTGGTGCTAAAGATCTTCTCATACCTACTGGAGCAGGACTTGTGCCGCTCCGCATGCGTGTGCAAGCGCTTCAGCGAGCTTGCAAACGACCCTATCCTCTGGTGAGTCTCTGGTGGGGTGTTACATCATTTAAATCACTTTTCACAAGGATCTTTTAACAGTGCATGTCTTCAGGAAATCTGGGGCCAGGTAGTTTTGAATAGTTTAGTTATATTTTAATAAAGTTCACACTTGTTTCTGTCGTGAATTCTTCTGTATGCCACACTAATGCTGTCACTATGACTTTGATACTATACTTGTATTAAGTACCTCCATACTGATACTGAAATTATACCATGGCAAATTGTAAAGCAGTGAAAGTGGAATCATACGTAGCAAAACATGGACCTTCAAATTCTTTATATTAATTTATTAAAAACAACATTAGGCCTTGGAGGATATTAAATAAAATATATATATTCCCTCTTGATAAAATATTTTTTAAAAATTGACATAGCAGTTCAGCTATTAAACTAATTGAAATTATTCTCACAGCTGCTGAGATTTGTAGCGTTCTTTAAAATGCAGATATTGGTTCACCAAATATTTCTGTAAAAAAAAAAAAGAAAAACAGATATGTTAAAACCAGCACACATTTCTGTTTATTATTCTGATACATGGAGTTGTACAAAATACACTCAGTAGAAAACTAAAAACTATGCTCTCAAGAGCAGAAAGGTTAATTGAGTCATTTGTGTAACGTGTACCTGCATTTAAATGTACTGTAGTCATGAGCAGGTTTATAGTCCTGTAAGACCTAAACTTAAGATCATTTATTATTTTCAGGCCCAGCTGTACTCTACCTAGTACGTATAGAATACAGTCCCCTCCAAAATTTTTGGAACGGAAAAAAATGTTTTTGTTGTATACTGAAGACATTTGGGTTTCAAATCAAAAGATGAATATGAGACAAAAGTTTAGAATTCCAGCTTTTACTTGATGGTATTTACATCTAGTTGTATTAAACAACTCAGGACAGAGCACCTTTTTTTTAATTATTTTTTTTATTTTATTTTATTTTTTATTTTTTTTAAGCCACCCACTTTTCAAGTGAGCAAAAGCATTGGAACAGACATTGTTAAATTAACTTAAACTGAATAACATTTATGATTGAAGACTCTAAATTGCCCGTAGGTGTGAATGTGAGTGCGAATGGTTGTTTGTTTCTATGTGCCCTGCGATTAGCTGGCACCCAGGTCAGGGCGTACCCCGCCTCCTGCCCGATGATAGCTGTGATAGGCTCCAGCACGCCAGTGACCCTAGTGAGGATAAGCGGTAAATAAAATGGATGGATGGATGAATAACATTTAATATTTGGTGCCATAACCTTTACTTGGAGTAACTGCATCAAGCCTGCAACCCATTGACTGCACCACACTGTTGCATTCTTCATTTGAAATGCTTTTCCAGGCCTTTACTGCAGCCTTGTTCAGTATTTGTTTGTTTCTCCCTTCAGTCGCCTCTTTAGGAGGTAAAATGCATGCTCTATTGGGTTAAGGTCCGGCGATTGACTTGGCCAGCCTAAGGCCTTCCACTTTTTCCCCCTGATGAAGTCTTTTGTTGTGTTGGCAGTGTGTTTTGGGTCGTTGTCTTGTTGCATGATGAAGTTTCTCCCAATTAGTTTGGATGCATTTTTCTGTACAATGCCAGACAAAATGGTTTTGTAGACCAGAATTAATTCTGCTGCTACCATCATGAGTTAGATCATCAATAAAGACTACTGAGTCCGTTCCAGAAGCAGCCATGCAAGCCCAAGCCATGACATTACCTCCACCATGCCTCACAGATAAGCTTGTGTGTTTTGGATCATAAGCCGATCCTTTCTTTCGCCATACTTTGGCCTTCCCATCACTTTGGTAGAGGTTAATCTTGGTCTCATCAATCCATAAAACTTTGTTCCAAAACCTTTGTGGCTCAGCTCTATACTTCTTTGCAAAGTCCAATCTGGCCTTCCAATTCTTTTTGCTGATGAGTGTTTTGTATCTTGTGGTATGGCCTGTATATTTCTTCTCTCGAAGTCTTCTTTGAACAGTGGACTGTGATACCTGCACCCTTGCCCTGTGGAGGTTGGCAGTGATATCACTGACTGTTGTCTTTGGGTGTTTCTTCACAGCTCTCACAATGTTTCTGTCATCAACTGCTGTCGATACCTTGGCCGACCTGTTCGATGTCTGTTGCTCAGTACACCAGTAGTTTCTTTCTTTTTCAGGACATTCCAAATTGTTGTATTCGCTATGCCCAATGTTTGTGCAATAGTTCTGATCGATTTTCCCTCTTTTGTCAGCTTCAAAATGGTTTGCTTTTCTCCCATAGACAGCTCTCTGGTCTTCATGTTTGCTTAACAGCAAATGCAGTTTTCACAGGTGAAACACAAAGCCAAAAACAAGTAGTCTAAAGGGCAAAACCTGAGCAACTACAAACACCCATCAGTCACATGTTCCAATACCTTTGCTCACTTAAAAAGTGGGTGGCTTCAAACAAAAGGTGCTCTGTCCTGAGTTGGTAATACATCTAGATGTAAATACCATGAAATAAAAACTGAAATTCTGACCTTTTGTCTCATATTAATTTTCAAATCTGAAACCCAAATGTCTTCAGTATTCAACAAAAACAAAGGAATTGACCTTGTCGTTCCAATACTTTTGGAGGAGACTATATAGATACTGTTTAGACACTGAATTTGCACATTCTTAACATCAGTCAATTATATCAATCGCGGTTATTTATATAAACTTAAACATAGTATGCATGACTATATGTGAGTACATTAGCTAACGCGGCACGTTGTGTTTGCCTGTCAGTGGAGTGTCACATTATGTTAGCATAAAGGTAGCAGACTTTTTATTATTTCATTCTTTGTTTCACGTGTCTTTAACAGTAAACTTCAACTGGGAAAACTAATGATAAATAAGCATCTTAAAGCAAAAACATTTTCCCTTTTATTTGGAGAAATTCTCACTATTTGCGAACTGCACACAGCACGTTCTGGGAGTTCAGAATTGTCATTCTTAAAAGTACCGATATTGAGAAGACGCGGTTTCATTGCATTTTTTGACGGCGAGGTACCGTGGTATACTGTGCAACCATATGCCACATATTGGATGGTTTTAAACAATTACGTATCTTGTTTCAGGAAAAGACTCTACATGGAGGTTTTTGAGTACACGCGACCCATGATGCACCCAGAGGCAGGGAAGTTCTACCAAATAAATCCAGAAGAATATGAGCAGCCAAATCCGTGGAAGGAAAGTTTTCAGCAGCTGGTATGGTATAATTTTATGAGCCTTCTAAATCTTCTTGTCTTTTTGTATTTTGACTGTTTTATTTTGTATTGTAGGTTCACTACTATGGTAGAACAATTTGATTTTGCAAATAGTGGATATACTGCATTCTTTAATTTCTTTTTTTTTTTTTGCCTTGGTGTCCATGGCCACATTAAGTACAATCACACAATCTGGATATTTATAAATTATAAAAGTTTTAACTGACACTGATAAGAAATGTCACCCCATTCATGTAGCTACAGTAAATGTTAGAATGCCTTTCACTGCGTTTTAGTGCAGTTCTACACCTCAGGAACGACACAGAACATAGTGTTAAATAAATGACAGATATCTTTTTTTTTACACCTCTACCTTGAAACATTTTGTCTTTGTCTTTCTTGTCTTCTGCGACAAGTCCTCTGTGTTTGGATGGCTAATGTCATGTGAAATGGCAACACCACAGGCCATAACTGTGACCTTCCATTTGCAGAGTGTGAGTGGGACACTCTGTGTTTAATTTGTTCCATTGGGCAACAAAAACCCTCACGGTTTCCATGAACAAACACATTTCTGAAATATTTTCATGATAGCTTCTCACCCACTCATCTTAATCTTAATACCGTCATACCTAGACAATGTCTTTGTTTTCTGAGTTCATAATGCCAAATATGTCTAATTTTGTCATTTGTGTGATGGTTTGTTTTCAGTATAAAGGTGCTCATGTTAAACCGGGTTTTGCAGAACACTTCTACAGCAATCCTGCGAGGTACAAAGGGAGAGATAACATGTTTGTAAGTGACTTCATGACATTTCTCATTCCGTGTCAGCATCGAGCAGTTCATCTGACTCGTTTTTTCCCCCCCCTCAAGTACTATGACACCATAGAGGATGCCCTCGGAGGGGGCCAGGAGCCCCACTTTGATGGCCTCATATTTGTTCACACTGGTATTTACACAGATGAATGGATCTACATTGAGTCGCCTATCACAATGATCGGCGCTGGTATGCGTGACTTACTTTTCACATGTCCTTTCTTGTTAATCAATCTCCATTCTAATTTCACCCTTCTGGTCTGTTGGTAGCTCCTGGAAAAGTGGCAGAGAAAGTCATCATTGAGAATACCAGAGACTCCACGTTTGTGTTCATGGAAGGCTCAGAAGATGCCTATGTCGGATACATGACCATAAGGGTGAGATTACATGTTTATTATTGTTATGTTCCCTGACGTCAAAGACAAGGTGATAATCTGGACTGTTGCGTGTTCACTGTAGTTTAATCCTGACGATAAATCCGCCCAGCATCATAATGCACACCATTGCTTGGAGATTACTGTCAACTGCAGCCCAATTATTGACCACTGCATCATACGTAGCACATGCACGGGTAATGAAATCTTCTGCTATTTTGCTCTATTTCAAGTGTTGTCCGTACATTACGTTGGTGTCAATGTTTATTCTGCCATTTCAGTGGGTTCGGCTGTGTGTGTTAGTGGCCAGGGTGCATGTCCCACAATCAAGCACTGCAACATAAGTGACTGTGAAAATGTTGGGCTATATATCACCGACCATGCACAGGTACTATGCCCCTTTATTCTTATTCGTCAGCTAAAGATCTTTGTCCAGGAAGACAAGCACTGTTTGGAATAAGTTTGAGAATGAGCTGAATTCTCAGAAAACCATTTGTTTTTCCAGGGAATATACGAGGACAATGAGATCTCAAACAATGCTCTGGCTGGTATCTGGGTGAAAAACCACGGCAACCCAATCATCAGACGGAATCACATTCACCACGGCAGAGATGTCGGTATTTTTACATTCGACCACGGCATGGTAAGTCGCACATTTTCAAACAGCAGATCCCAGTAAGCAGTGTTTTCATCCCATTACAACATTGTGGTTGTACTTACATTTTTGTGGTCTGTTTCCAGGGTTACTTTGAGAGCTGCAACATCCATAGGAACCGCATCGCCGGGTTTGAGGTGAAGGCATATGCCAACCCGACAGTAGTCCGCTGTGAGATCCATCATGGCCAAACCGGGGGCATCTACGTGCATGAAAAGGGCCGTGGACAGTTCATTGAAAATAAGATCTATGCAAATAACTTTGCTGGTGTGTGGATCACCTCTAACAGTGACCCCACAATACGGTCAGTATGGCTGCCTCACTGTCAAAAATTTCTATATATCTACTAGTGTATTAAATGCTGAAATATGTTGTGTTTTAATACAGGGGAAATGCTATATTTAATGGCAACCAAGGTGGAGTGTATATTTTTGGTGATGGCCGAGGTCTCATTGAAGGAAACGACATCTATGGCAATGCCTTGGCTGGGATACAGATCAGGACAAATAGCTGCCCTATTGTCAGACACAACAAGATCCACGACGGCCAACATGGTGGCATTTATGTGGTAAGTTATAGATTTAGACTAAATCCATCAAGTTTGAACATTTATCTTTTAAACATACATGTGATTTTAATGGGGCAAATGTTTTGTGTGTGCGTGTGTGTCTGTCACACAGCACGAGAAAGGACAAGGTGTCATCGAGGAGAACGAGGTGTACAGCAACACGCTGGCTGGAGTGTGGGTCACAACGGGCAGCACGCCGGTACTGCGGAGGAACAGGATACACAGCGGCAAGCAGGTATGATTACAACCCACTTACACAGGGTTTCCGGAGGGTCTTGAGAATTCTTAGATTCGAAAATAAAAATGTAAGGCCTTAAAGTCTCAAATTCACTGAATATTGTTTTAAATAATTTTTAATTGGTCTGTAATTGTCTTACATTCATTTAGTGTATCTCAAATAAAACTCTTCCACAACATACTTCAATGTTTTACAACTATACAAGCTCAACAAGCAATGTGCCCAACAAAGCAACCAATTAGCTGTCACTTTTACTGTCCTCTCCCGATATGACACTTCCGATTTTCGGGGTTGCCGTTTATTTGGATTGAAAGCGTAAATATGCTCTTCACCGCCATTTTTCACCAGACACCTAGACAATTGCATCAGACACGTCACTCACGTCATCTGCGAAGAGAGCACCACTCTGATACAAATGGGACTGAGAAGAGAATAGAGGGATGGTGGTGGTACAAGAAATAAGGATTTAGTAAAACAAGAAATACTACAATCTCTGCTGTTTTAACAGAAAACTATAAAGGACTGCTTCATATAAGATTTGCCTTGACAACTTCCCTGTCCAGCATCGATGGAATACCGACATCACATAGAAAGGTCAAAGTGAAAAATATAAACAAGCTGATACAATAAATACAGATACTGCTATTCTCAATACTACTGCAAATGCAAATGGCACATGGCTCATTTAAAGGGACAAGCCTGTCCTGGATTTGCAACCTCATACAGACATTTTCTTTTTCCGTTTATTCAGCCATGTGAAGGTATAGACTGAATACTTTTATTCAATTTGAATTTTATTTTCTGCCCACATTTTTGTAGTTTTGATGTCATGTTATATAGGTCTTAAATTTGAGTTTGTGAATCTGGGTGAAACCTTGGACCAGAAATTAAATCTTAATATGCAGTGACACCTCAGAGATAAACGTAATCAAATGTTTTTAATTTAAAGGTCCCATATTTTGGCTATTTAGCCCTCCATAGCGTGACTCTCTAATTTGGACTTAGTATAAAAGTGTACATTTCATTTAAATAAAAAACACCTTGGGGTTGTCATACTAGTGTCCAGCAAAGCCCCCTCTGACATCTACTTCTGTTTGACCCAGTTTTGTATATGCTTTGTTCTATTTGGAAAAGACCAACCCTTTTCCTCTGATTGGTTGCCTCCGTGTACCAACCCTCACTACCTGTGAGGGCACATGTTTATGTTGACAACGTTGGCTCAGGAGCAGATAGGTTGGTGGAGATCTTTGCTAATGAATTCGATAAGCTTGAGAAATTCAGCAGAAAAACATCTGTAACTCAGGAATGTGTGGACGATTTTAATTCATATTTCACTTTTACTAAGGCACGATAGAACCAATATAACATCGTAAGTACTAGAAAAAGTTGGTTTGGTAAAATATGGGACCTTATCAGTCTTATCAGAATATTGAACATCTTCTTTCATTCTGTCAGGTCGGAGTCTACTTCTATGACAATGGCCATGGTGTTTTGGAAGACAATGACATTTACAATCACATGTATTCTGGAGTTCAAATAAGGTTTGTATGAAGATAAATGCCTTACCTTACTTTGGTTAATTCAGACTTCTGATATGAGTTCTTTAAGTGAGCATGTGTCCTAATTCACCCACTTAGAACTGGCAGCAATCCCAAAATCAGGCGGAACAAGATATGGGGAGGTCAAAATGGTGGCATTTTGGTTTACAACTCAGGTGAGATGTGGACTTCATCTCTTTGCATTTTATTTTTTTTTAAAGGTGTGATCCCAATTTCCTTAAAATTGAAACAATGTTTTGCAGGCCTGGGCTTTATCGAGGACAATGAAATATTTGACAATGCAATGGCAGGCGTGTGGATTAAGACAGACAGCAACCCCACCCTGCGAAGGAATAAAATACATGACGGGAGAGATGGTGGAATCTGCATATTTAATGGCGGAAGAGGTAACAATGTTGACCTGAATCACTGTTGGAGTATTGAATACAGTGAACCTCCACCTATTCACCTATTCTTTTTTTTTTTCCCAGTGGAATGTACCTCCCTATTTGCCCATAAACAACTTTTCAAGTGTTTCTTAGCTTTCTGTAACTCCCTAAGGTGGCACAAGATGTCATCTTGTGGCATGGCTAAAGTAATAATTTGTGTCAACGAATTATTGTCGTCATACTTCTCAACAACTGTGATGAAGAGCATTGTGTGTTGGAAAGAGCTAAGTGTAGCCTGTGTTAGTGGAAGTTAGTCTTTGCAGCATGTACATGTGCATCTCTAGTGCATTTTTTTTCTAAATCAAATAATCAGAATCATCTTTATATGCCAAGTATGTCCAAAAAACACACAAGGAATTTGTCTCCGGTAGTTGGAGCCGCTCTAGTACGACAACAGACAGTCAATTGACAGAGAACACTTTGGAGACATAAAGACATTGACAAAAAACAGTCACTGAGCAATAAAGGGTTAATAGTTATCTGGTAATGCCGGTACATTTTTTTTCTTTTTTTTGACAATTTTGCAAAAGATGCAGAGTCCGCAAGCACTTACAGCAGTTCGAATGACTAATATTGCAATAGTCCGGTGCAATGACCATTGTGCAAAGGGCGCCGAGACTTCAAGGCGTGTATGCAGTTTAAAGTGACGAGTAGCGCGATAATATGGGACAATGTTGATTGTGCAAATGTTGCAGATACTCCTCAATCAGTGTGCAAATGGAGCAGATGCTACTCTGGCATGAGCGGCCAGTATTGGTCAACAACAGATATGCAAATAGTGCAGCGTGGCGAGACTACTACAGTGAGTGCACGAGTAATATATAATTGGCCCCACAGAAATGTGACAACGAACTCAAGTCAAAAAATTGCCAGCATGTTGTAATGGAATTGTAGGTTAGGTGTTTAAGAAGTTGATCGCAAGAGGGAAGAAGCTGTTGGAATGTCTGCTAGTTCTAGTTTGCATTGATCGGTAGCGCCTACCTGAGGGAAGGAGCTGGAAGAGCCGGTGACCGGGATGTGGTGTTGTGGAGTCATTGTTTATGGCACATAAAAATTGTTTTAATACAATGTTAAACCTTGGGGGGGACTAGGGGGTTGTCACTCACTCATGTTTCTTTTGCGAGTCATAGCAGGGCTTGGTTCCTATTCCTCACTAATACCAGGGATTTGGTGTACAGGTACAGTGGGTACGGAAAGTATTCAGACCCCCTTAAATTTTCCACTCTTTGCTATATTGCAGCCATTTGCTAAAATAATTTAAGTAAAATTTTTTTCCTCATTAATGTACACATAGCACCCCATATTGACAGAAAACATTTTTATTGTTGAAATTTTTGCAGACTTATGAAATATCACACAGCCATAAGTATTCAGATCCTTTGGTCAGTATTTAGTAGAAGCACCCTTTTGAGCTAATACAGCCATGAGTCTGTTTGGGAATGATGCAAGTTTTTCAATTTAGGGATTTCATCATCTGTGGTCCATAATATCATCAAAAGGTTCAGAGAATCTGGAGAAATCACTGTATGTAAGCAGCAAGGCCGAAAACCAACATTGAATGCCCGTTACCTTCGATCTCTCAGGCGGCACTGGATCAAAAACCGACATTAATGTGTAAAGGATATCACCACATGGGCTCAGGAACACTTCAGAAAACCAATGTCAGTAAATGCAGTTCGACGCTACAGCCGTAAGTGCAACTTGAAACTCTACTATGCAAAGCAAAAGCCATTTATCAACAACACCCAGAAACGCCGCCGGCTTTTCTGGGTCCAAGCTCATCTAAGATGGACTGATGCAAATTGGAAAAGTGTTCTGTGGTCCGACGAGTCCACATTTCAAATTGTTTTTGGAAATTGCGGACGTCGTGTCCTCCGGGCCAAAGAGGAAAAGAACCATCCGGACTGTTACGGACGCATAGTTCAAAAGCCAGCATCTGGGATGGTATGGGGCTGTGTTAGTGCCAATGGCATGGGTAACTTACACATCTGTGAAGGCACCATTAATGCTGAAAGGTACATACAGGTTTTGGAGAAACATATGCTGCCTTCCAAGCAACGTCTTTTTCATGGACGCCCCTGCTTATTTCAGCAAGACAATGCCAAACCACATTCTGCACGTGTTACAACAGCGTCGCTTCATAGTAAAAGAGTGCGGGTACCAGACTGGCCTGCCTGCAGTCCAGACCTGTCTCCCATTGAAAATGTGTGGCGCATTATCAGAATCATCTTTATTTGCCAAGTATGTCCAAAACACACAAGGAATTTGTCTCCGGTAGTTGGAGCCGCTCTAGTACAACAGACAGTCAATTTACAGAACACTTTGGAGACATAAAGACATTGACTTTGGAGACATAAAGACATTGACAAAAAAGACATTGACAAAAAACAATTGTGCAAAAAGATGCAGAGCGTAAAATACGACAACGGAGACCCTGGTCTGTTGAACAGCTGAAGCTTTACATCAAGCAAGAATGGGAAAGAATTCCACCTACAAAGCTTCAACAATTAGTGTCCCCAGTTCCCAAACGTTTATTGAATGTTGTTAAAAGAAAAGTTGATGTAACACAGTGGTAAACATAACCCTGTCCCAGCTTTTTTGGAACGTGTTGCAGCTATAAAATTCTAAGTTAATGATTATTTGCTGAAAACAATGAAGTTTATCAGTTTGAACATTAAATATCTTGTCTTTGTAGTGTATTCAATTAAATATAGGTCAAACATGATTTGCAAATCATTGTATTGTTTTTATATACCGTGTTTTCACGACCATAAGGTGCACTTAAAAGTCTCCAAAATGGATGGGGCGCCTTATGTGTGCACAGAGTTCTGTAAATGTTGTTGTGTGACTTCGATGAGCGCTCCACTTGACTGACTGGGAGCATTTCCTGCCGACACGCTGCTGATATAGAGGAAAGGCGGACGTGACTGAGGACGGCATGCGGATGTTAATGGTGGAAGGGTGCGCGTGAAAGAGGACGCTAAACGTACGCCCCCAGTAGGTATATAGTGCCAGTATGAGCATCGGTTTGGCTAAGGACCCCCGAAAATGGCACCTACGAAGAGACACACTTAGGAAGCACAGTTTAAACTGCAAGCTATCAGTTACGCGGAGGAACATGGGAATCGAGCAGCCGCGAGAGAATTCAAGATCAACGAATCCATGGTTCGCAGGTGGATGCCTGGGCTAAGGTATCTGCTTTGACTGTTGTCCGAGCTTTCCCGAAAGCATTGCTGAACAGCCCCCCGGCAACGAGACTGACTCCGACGAGTATGAGAGGGAACCTGGCATGTTTGATGACGAAATTGCCCAGCTGTTCATTTCGGATACAGAAAATGAGGACTTTGATGGATTTGTGGATGAGGATTGATCAAAAAATAACGTGAGGACATTGTTAAATACTTCAATAAAGTACAACCGAATTCAGTTTTGCTCCCGCTGCCTTTTTAAAAACATACGCTAGCATGTTTAACGTGCATGCATGCTACCGTATGTGTTAAGCTAGCGTATGTTTTACAATACCTGCGCCCAATAATACAGTGTGCCTTATGTGTTAAATACAGAAATAGACACTGTAACTGAGACTGCGCCTTTTAATACGGTGCACCTTATGGTCGTGAAAATACGGTATGTTTAACACAACGTCCCAACTTCATTGGAATTGGGGTTGTATTTCTCACCATCTTGGAGTCCTTTGGGTGTTTTATTTTTTTTAATAATAGCAAACTCCATGTGGTCTTAATTGTCTTGCACTGAGGAGAGGCTTCCATCGGGCCACTCTGCCATAAAGCCCCGATTGGTGGAGGGCTGCAGTGATGGTTGACTTTCTAGAACCTTCTCCCTTCCCCCGACTGCATCTCTGGAGCTCAGCCACAGTGATCTTTGGGTTCTTCTTTACCGCTCTCACCAAGGCTCTTCTCCCCAATTGCTCAGTTTGGCCGGACGGCCAACTCAACGAAGGGTTCTGGTCGTCCCAAACGTCTTCCATTAGGGAAGCAAGGATTATGGAGGCCACTGTGCTCTTAGGAATCTTTTTTTGTAACCTTGGCCAGATCTGTGCCTTGCCACAATTCTGTCTCTGAGCTCTTCAGGCAGTTCCTTTGACGTCCTGATTCTCATTTGCGCTGACATGCACTGTGAGCTGTAAGGTCTTATATAGACAGGTGTGTGGCTATCTTAATCAAGTCCAATCAGTATAATCAAACAGCTGGACTTCAATGAAGGTGTAGAACCATCTCAAGGATGATCAGAAGAAATGGACAGTACCCGAGTTAAATATGAGTGTCACAGCAAAGGGTCTGAATACTTATGGCTGTGTGAAATTTCAGTTTTTCTTTTTTAATCTGCAAAAATTTCAACAATTCTGTTTTTTTTTTCCTGTGTTATGGGGTGCTGTGTGTACATTGAGGGAAAAAAATGAACTTAAATGATTTAAGCATATAGCTGCAATATAACAAAGAGTGAAAAATTTAAGGGGGTCTAAATACTTTCCGTACCCACTGTATATCGATATGCACGTGAAGAGTGATATTTTAATGGTGTACATTCAAGGGATGTCAGATTTGTATCAATTAAGTTATGTAGTCACTGGATTGTGGCGTAATGGATGCATAGTCTCAGTCAGAAAAGCAGGAAGATGTTTGATGCCTTACTGCAGCTTCCAAATCTTGTGAGCTGCTTTCAGCTGCTGCCCTGTCAATAGGCTACTCTCATTTATTGATATGCTCATATCTCGCTGAAAACAAGTGGAGGACTGGAGTTATGAGAGTAACTTCTGTTGCAGATAGCTTGTGCATGTTAGTTGTTGCCAATACATTCTTTACTTCTGGACACAAGAGAGCTATTGTTTGTCATCTAAGTCAAATATAATTATTGCAATTGATTTTCTAAGTAGAAAGATAATTGTGGTATAACGCCTGCTTTCTTTGGTATTTAATGTAAATTGACATTTGTCTTTCTTCCATCAGGCTTGCTTGAGGAAAATGACATCTTCAGAAATGCCCAAGCAGGTGTCCTCATCAGCACCAACAGTCACCCCGTCTTGAGGAAAAATAGAATATTTGATGGCTTTGCTGCAGGTCAGTCCATTTGAAATTCAGGATTCGGTGTCATTACAGTGTTACGAAATGCAATGTGTATCAGATCGTGTTTGTCTTCACCAGGTATCGAGATCACCAATCACGCCACAGCAACTTTAGAGGGCAATCAGATTTTCAATAATCGCTTCGGAGGGCTTTTTCTCGCATCTGGTGTCAACGTTACAATGAAAGGTACGAGCTTTGACTGACACGTTTGCATAACCAACTATGATCAATGACAACTGGAATCTTTCTCATCCCGCAGATAACAAAATAATGAACAATCAAGATGCCATTGAAAAGGCTGTGAGCAGAGGTCAGTGCCTGTACAAGATTTCAAGTTACACCAGCTATCCAATGCACGATTTTTACAGGTAATCGTGTCAGAGAACCAGATGACAATGTCACAGCTGGTTTTGTTTTGACTTTTCACGGCTCCCATTTGGCTCGCCGCAGGTGCCACACCTGTAACACAACAGACCGCAACGCCATCTGTGTGAACTGCATCAAGAAGTGCCACCAGGGACATGAAGTGGAGTTCATCAGACACGATAGGTCAGTGTACCAAACACAATTTCTTGCCCTGAAACATGATTGAGATACATACACCATTTTGTATTAAATAAGATGCTGTCAGCCATATTAAGTGGTACCTTGACTTATGAACTTGCAAGCTTTTCAAGTTATGAACCATCGCTTCATCACCGATGCACTGTCAGCCATTTATTGAACCGTACAGTCAAACACACAAATACAAAATGAGAAGACTAGCAAAGAGTTACAGTAAACAGAGTTGACGCCCAGCAACAACTTTTTTGGTGGGGTTGGATCAGTTCGTTTAATTTTACTTTTATTTTAAAAGATTAGTGACGGAAGTACTCAATCGCAAGTCAAGGTGCCACTCTATTTCTCCTTAGTGAGGTTGTCCAACACAGTTGACTAGTTAAATAATGCTTCCTTCCAGTCAACGTGATTGTCATAATTTTCCCATTTCGCCACCTGCAGGTTCTTCTGTGACTGTGGCGCAGGGACGCTGTCAAATCCTTGCACATTAGCCGGAGAGCCGACGCACGACACAGACACCCTCTACGACTCTGCGCCTCCTATAGAGTCCAATACGCTGCAGCACAACTGAGCCCCAAACCACAAGTCCAGTTGCGCCTCAGCAGTAATGGATGCTTGGGAACGCAGTAGAGGAAGAGGAAACCCCAATTTAAATAGAGACTCTCACAGAGCATTTAGAATGGAGAGAAAAAAAGAAAAAAAAAGACTAGGACATAAGATGCCTAGCCTTTCTGTCCTTTATTTTATAGAACAAGGCGACAATGGAAAAAGCTGTGGAGGAGGCTTGTGGGCATGTCAGGTTGCTGGATGACTGACAATGACAACCGGCGGAGTGGGGAAAAACCTATTGGCAAAAAGATAATGCAGTCATGTACAAACGTGGCAGAGACGCTGCATTCTGGTGGAGTTAAATGCCACAATGCTTCCATTGCTGGGTGACCGAGCGCTCATATATGATATGTATGAGAATATCTGAATTAGCACTTCTGCACCCCAACACCCAACTCAACTGTTCATTTGATTTTAATGCTTTTTGTGCAGTTTTGTATTTTCATGCAAACAAATCTTACTGTACTTGAATGTCTTTATTTTATTAAATGTTTTTTTTTAATTATACCCCAGAATTCCAGTAATTATACTCATGTCGCAGTATCTAACTTCTTTCTGTGAAAGAGATCTGAGAAATGAAAGGGAAACACTAAGCAGTTTCTCCTGCAACACCGGCTCATTTGCAAAACTGAAATGTACTTTCACAAGACTTGTATGACTTCACATCATAAATGCATGCATTTTTTCCTCCCAAGGAGTCTGTATTTGTAGGACTAACTAGATAAAACCAGTCTGCGCTCTTCTTTTGACCGATACATGGCTGTTTAATTTGATAACTATTGCAATGACTCTAGCGTCATTTACTTGACCAAAATCCTAATAATTCCACCTTGTAGTCTAGCTGCTTCATTGTTTCTACCTGACAGGGTCCCAGGTCTTGTGAAATTCTCTTCAGTTTTTTTCTCTCCTTGATTTGTCAATGTTGCAGGAAAACTCAATAGGCTTTTACGCCATTGAAGCTGAGACCAGTATCTACGTACAACAGCACTATATAATTTCATCATCCCATCCCAATTCATGTGTACTGGTGATTGTGGGTTCTAATTCAGACTGAAATGTATGCATGTATCATAACATCTAGACCTAATATATTGTGACGTATTCAATAACAGTTATGTAGGCGCTAGCTTGAATTAAAGGTTTAATTTCCTAGGTGAACATTGTCTTTTTAAAAAAAATAAAATAAACTATTAGATCACAGCAGTAGTGTTTTGTCTTCAACAGAACAAAGAATACACTAACATGGCCATTGACAACAAGCTTGGGCAAACTGGTTTGTTGAGAAGTTTGAGTACTATGCATCAAACTAAGCCACAGTGCTGGAAAGGTTGTTTAATATCATGAACTGACTACATATGTAAATATGATCCCAGGGAGTGTAGTGTACCGTGAGTGTGGGGTTATTACACCGTATTGCGGTGTGATAGAACATGCCGGGGGGGAAGAAAAAACAAAAACAGGTTTCCAACTTATATGCTTTGGATCATCTGAACAAGTGCAGCAAAGTGGGACTTGTCCTGTCTGGGGTCTTCTGCAAACTGGCAGAGCTTCCTATAAGAGGAGAGAAGATGTCATAGTGAGCTGGGGAACGACAACAAACGAAAACAGGAAATCAGCACACAAATAACATACTTGAAGAGTCTAAGGCTGATGGTGCTCTTCTCAAACTCTCTGGCCTTTCTGTGCCCTGACTGAATGACCTCTTCTGGTAGGCTGGCAAGTCGAGCAGCATTGAAGCCATAGCTCTTGGGACATGCCCCAGAGATGAACTTGTAGAGGAAAGTAATGGTCTCTTGGCTTGGATCCTCACACTCGTTCTCCACCATGCACGCCTAAATGTGACAGATTGCAGAACATGTATTAATTGCCCTGAAGCATATGTGATTGAAATGTACACTATGCCATATGCTCCACTTGGACAGCAACCATCAAACAAAAGCCTCCACTCTACTTGTAGGTATAGTATTTAAAGCCTTGGGCAAGTCATTCAAGTTTTTTTATCTTCCTAAATACATTAAAACGTTTGAAGTGCTGAAAACAGAATAATTTAATACTGAATTGATGAGCTATAGCTTTAAAAGGTTTTTCACCCTCTCAGTTGTCTAGTTTTTTTTGGGTGGGGCTGAAAAGGTCACACTGACATCACCAGGGAATAGTATGAGTTGGCCCTCCCCCACTATACAAGTACTCGGCACCCTCATTTTAGCTGTGGCGATTCATAATTGCTACTTCCTTATTCATAATAACGTGGGCCATTTTTCTACCATTGCAGCATTGCTATTGGCCATCAGGAAATGCCTACAACCTGAAAAAAAACATTTTCCCTAGAGTGTTTTGTGTTATTTGGGATACATGGTCTCTGTTATGGCCTAGATGTTTTTTTCCCCATACAAAGTTACAAACATTTACTGTAATTGCAGCTGTATTACAGTGTTGTGTAGGTTAGTAATAGACTACGGCGTGCTCTGACTTATGTACAAATTCAGGTTATGTGGCCCGTCATAAACTGAAGACCATCTGTATATTACAACTGAATGTTGCAAATGACATCCTCACCATGTGGCCGAGGCACACCGCAGGATTGTTGACGAAGTCCTCCACCAGGGAGTGGTAGTGTGTAGAGAAGAGGGTACGACAGCAGATCTTTTCAGCGAGCTCCTTCACAACAGCGCAGGCGATGGCTGTGCCATCGTATGTGGCCGTGCCCCTTCCTGCCCACATTTCACGACTGAATGGTTAGCCTACACAAACACAAGCAAGTTTAACACACCATGACAAGTGAATGTGTACCTAATTCATCCAGAAGCACAAGTGAGTGTTTGGTGGCATGGTGCAGAATACATGCAGTCTCGCTCAACTCAACAAAGAAGGTGCTCTCTCCTATAGCAGAGAAGATGATTAAAAGAAGTGCAGAAAATGTTGTTTTTTTTTCCCCCTCTTCTTTTTTTTCTTTACCAGCCATGATACGATCGGAAGCTCCCAGCCGAGTGAAGACTCGATCGACTGGTGTGAAACGCAGACTCACGGCAGGAACGAAGCAACCCAACTGAGCGAGCACAATCACAAGTCCACACTGCAGCAAGGCACAGAAAGATAGATACTACTTTAATCATCCCGTGAGAGAACTTTAATTGTCACAGCAACGATATTCACGCATAAACACTTGTATGTATAATATAGTAAAACCCACAAAGTAAAAACAAAAAAAAGAGCAACTCTTAGGGATCTAATTTAACCAGAAAAAATGATTAGGATGTTGCATCTTGGTATACAGTAATAAATAGTTTAACAAGCGCTGTGAGCAGCTATGAGCTGGCCCTCGCACCCCTGGCCATGTTGGGAGTACTGGGACATTGGGGATCCATTGAAACGCCATGAATACATTCCAGGGCCCCCCAAAACCAAGGTATTTTGTAATAAGAAAAATATCATTTTACATACAGGAATAACATAGGTTTTCACAAATTCATGAGAAGAGGAGGAGGGGTTCTGGTGGCATGTAAGGAGCATATCGTTGCCGTCGGGCCAAAATCTATGTCAAAAATTGGTAAATTTAATATATTTTCACAAATCTATACTAGTGACAGTTTTGGAGGCATGAGGATTGCGCCCAGCGCCAGCAACATGTACAATTCTCACAAGGACTCAAATAAATCTAATCACAACACTCAAAACACTTGATGGCAGATAAAGTATGTTTAAAAGAAAAATAAACTGACTGAAAGAAAATATTGGGCTGCAGTTAAAAAGGGCACTTTTTTCATCTAGGGCAAAAGGTCAGATGCTTGACCAACACTTGAGGGTTAATGTGTGCCTGTACTTACATACAGGAATAATATAAAGAACGTTTGATGTGTGTGCCAAGTTTACCAGTATGTGGCGCAAACAAAGTCGACGCACATGATTTGCTTGTGGGCCACATAAAGTGATGTGGTGGGCCGGATCTGGCCCCCTGGCCTTGAGTTTGACACCCGTGTTACAGGACATGGCTTTTGCTGACTTTTTTTGTACATCTTGTTACACATGCCTCTCAATTTTCGTAGTTCTAGGTCAAGCGTACCACAGACAGTGCTCAGTAGGAGGTGCGAGTTATAGACTTTTTTTTCCCAGAATCTTGTATAACAACTCAAATACATTTTTCACCAGGCCTGATGTGGGTGCAAAGTGTCATTTGTTTTGATGCGTGTTTAGGCTGTTAAAAGTGTGTTTGTTTATGGAGAAGAATAATTTCTACATACAAAAAGGCATCTTGCTGCAGTCGCTGTTCAGGTTCAATGTTTGTAAAATTAGTGTAAAGTGGGCAGTATAATACTGACAATGATGTATAATGACATTGATGAACTATAATACAAACCATAAGTATGAAGATCTTAGAATGAAAAAGCAATTCAGCTAAATAATAGTCTCATATTGTAGAGTCACATTTTACCAATAAGTGCAAATTGAAATCTATCAATATGGATGGCAAAATAACAGTGTACCATGCTTATGCAGCATGTCAATATCAGACAACATAGTGCCAAATGTCTTGCATGCAGCCATGAGTGACCCACCTGTCTCATGAGAGTCGACTTTCCACCCATATTGGGCCCTGTGACGAGGACACAGGAGGCATGACTTTTTTGCATGTCATCTTCCTTGCTGCCACGGGGGCAGCCGATGTAGATGTCATTAGGAATGAAGTTGTCGCCAAAGAATGTCTTGGTAACACAAGGGTGACGAGAACCAGTGAGCTCGAGGAAGGGTGCTACTTGCTTATCCCCATCCGGGAGAACCACCTGTGGCCTGGTCATTGGACCATCTCCCCCTTGGCTGTATCGTGTTAAGGCCAATAGAACGTCTGAAAACAAATTACTACTATGTTAGCGAAAAGTAAAGCCCGGTTCAAAATTGTACAGTCAAACCTTGGTGCACAAACTTCGTTCATTCAAATGGTTTAGTTTCCAATTAAATTAACAGAATTATTCTGTACATGACCCTGAACCAAGTTGCTTACCTTGTTTTGAGGGTTTAATTAAAAAGGATACAATTAAAACAGACTTTATTACAAAGCAGCACATAGCATTTTCTCATATTCCTAGCCTCACTAACAGTATCACCTTTTTCATGTATCCACTCTAACAACTTTTCTACCCTTTAATTAATTTGAGGCCTTTGCTTCATTAAAACAGTTGCTACTTAATTCACATCAGCTGCTTTTATTGCCTCTTTCGGTGGCATCAGCTGGAAACCTTGCATCTCCAAAACCACTTTTCAGGAAACCAAAAAAAAATAAAAATAAAAAAATAAAAAATAAACCCAGCAAGTTAGTTGTGCCATTAACACTGCAGCGTCAAAAAGAGCAAGCCATTTTCAACACTTTATACTGGTCAATAACATACCCAAACGTGGCGACTGACCAATAGTATCGATTTGTGAAATGGTCCAAATAGTACAGATGGTAGATTTAGCCAAACCAAACTACATAGCGAGATCAGAAACATGAACACCATTCTCATGTTCAGCTATCATTAAAAACCGAAGATACATATCTGTATGTGAATTACTTCATGCATCGGGCAAACTGTGTTTACACTGCGTGAGAAAGCACAACTAAGCGTTCCAGGTGGATGCTGTGACTGTTCGTGAACCAAAGCAACATTTGGTCGAAAATCCAATTTGGTCATAAACATGGTCATTTGTGAACTGAGGTAGGACTGAATATACAGTAGAATCACAAGGTGTCTGAATGATGCTGTGGTAATTAAATTAAATAAATTTTAAAAAAGGCTGATACCGAGCACAGCCATGCACTCCACCGCAGTCTTCCAGTTGCTGTAGTTCTTGTCAAAGTTGTAGAAGAGCCTCCTCATGCAGTCTTTCAGAGCAGCGTCTCTCTTCTCCTCAAATCCTTGTAACTCGTAGAACAGCTGCTCAGACTCCTTCGTCACGTAACGCTTCCAGCCTTTTTTTGTCGACTTCACCTCATATTCTTCTGGAATATTCCTCTCAGAGATGCTGTCGGGCACCTCCATCTGAAAGCGATTTCGCCCAGTACCCCAGTACGCCATGTTCTTGCAGCCTATTCTCTTTTTCTGTCGGTCAAGATAATCCTGTAGCTTTCGCTCGCAACTCTTGATGCCTACCAGAGCCTGGTCATATTCTGAGTCAAAGCCCTTCTTCGGGCTAATGACACCAGTGGCCCGAGCTTTTTGGTGGTCGAAGGCTGTCTCCCAGCGCTTGAGTTCAGCAGACAGGTCAGGAAAAAGACCACCATTGTCACTCTTAAGACTGACCACTTTGCAGAGTAATGTGGACTGAAAGTTACCAGTAACTGCTGCAAAGACATTGACAATCTCCTGCATCGTTTGGAAACCTTCAAATGCTGAAAGAAAGTCTGCTATTTTTCTCTTACTGTAGGTGACCTCCTCATAGAGAACCGCCCTGCTGTCTGGGTGGTCTTGCCCCTTCAGTGGTGTGCCAATGCTGTGAATTTTACTCAGGAGGCGCTCTAAATCTGGAAGCTTCTTAAGGAGGTCTGAAACTTCAGACACTTGTGCTTGAGCAGCCATCAGGTCTTCCAGTGCATCCAGTCTGTCCCTGATGGATCTTGGGTTACAGAGAGGAGCACAGAGCCACTGCTTGAGTAGCCGCTTTCCAAAGGGGCTGGAGCAAGTGTCGAGGCGCTCGAGCAGCGTTCCCTCTGTACCGCCAGAGCCATTCTGAAATATCTCAAGGTTTGCCAGAGTCACTCCATCCAAGACCATGCATTGGCGTGTCCGAGCAAAGACACTTTTTCGTCTGGCAGATTTCTCCATTTCCACATCGACAGGGATGTATTCTTCGAAGTTCGCCATGGAGAGTAGCTCCTGGTCTACAAGACACTTCTTTAAGTAGAAGATACATCCACCCAATGACGAGAGTGCCAGTTCGTAGCCCTCCTTGGGGGTAAGACCAAGCAAATCACTCCCAGAGGTCATTTTTTTAAGAATACCAGGGAGAAAACTACTCCCTGTCCCATGGTCCTTGCCTGCACTTGTTCTAAAGTAGTCTTCCTCTGAAAGCGTTTTCAGAGTCTTCTGAGCATCCCAGAACTGAGTGCTTGAATTCAGTCCCTCCTGTAGCACTGTAGCGAGAGAAGCCTTTAGTATTTTGCGTGTTTCAACGGATGGGTTCCCCTTTTCGAAAAGTACTTCAGCAGGGGCAAAGTGTGCAATCAGGGTGCGTAGACGTGAACAATGCCGGTCGTCTGGAAACTGACCAACATGGAAGAAGCCCACAGAAGTATCTACAAAGCAGACTCCATAGACACGGCAACAACCACCCTTTCCTTCATCTTCAGGTTTTTCCTTTAAACTTAACAGAAACTTGCTCTGACTCTCAGCAGGAGTACCGTCCAACACGCTGTAGGTTTGGGTGCCCCGCGTAATGATCCTGCACACCTCTCTTTTCACAACACGGTCAAACTTAGTGGGCTTGACCAGAGTCTTACATCGGGCTTCCATCATCTCTGGGGTTTCAGTCTGCTCCACACGTGCCACCTTGTAGCCCTTCTGGACTAGTACACCTGAGAAGCGTGCAAAACCAATCTCTGGAAAGCCAGAATGTGCCCAGGTCCCTTTCATAAAAGTCAGTCCAAGCTCATTGACTCCGATCACAGCATCCATGTGGTAGAGTTCGTAGAACTTTCCAACTTTGTAGAAAATAACGGTGTCCAACAACCTGGATTTGATAAACCACCACTGACGCATACCAGGAGTGTTTCTGTTGTTGAAGTCTTCTGGCACATACAGAGTGGTAGGATCATATCCCTCATCCGTCACTTTACGCCTTTGACTGTCTTTCCTCCTGTGATTCTGTAACCACTCCAGCTTCTCGTGGTCCCAAATTGTGGATCCGCCAACTGTGGCTGACCCATTGGCTTGGCTATCAAAGCTGTCATGGGCTGAAAAGACTGATAAACGAGACTTTGTGTCAACAGCTATAGATGGTGGAACTCGTTTTGGTGCACCGGAAGGGGTGCTGGCTATCTTTGGCTTTGCAATCGCAGGCTTCTCCGTGGGACGTTTACGCTTTACAGGCTTAACCGGGCTTTCCGCTTCAGACTCTTGTGGGCTCTCTGCTTCTTTGGCCTCACTGCTCACTGTGACTCCTTCTTCTTCGTCCTCACTGCTGCTTGTGGCTTGCTCTGGTTTGAATTCATCATCGGATCCCTCGCTATCTGAGGCCACGACTATGCGGCGGCGCTTGGCTTTATTTCCCTTGGACCGGGTTAGACGTGGACTGACCTCGGATGACTTTAACTCCTCATTTTTGTCTTGATCCTCATCACTGATCTCATCATCAGTCACTGTAGATTTATCAAGCTGATAACAATAATAAAAAAATAAACATTATTAAACAGAAGCATGGAATGATTGTCACAGCCAATTATAAAACAAATTTAATTAAATTGTGTCACCTGCATTTCTACCTCCTCTTCCTCATCCGAGGGATCTGTGCAAAGAGGCATCTTTAATCGTTTTTGTGGGCTATCAAACAATACTTTGTCTGCAAGCTCCATTGCATGGCGGATTTTAGGATTCCCACTGAAAAACAACCCTCCAGTTTTAGCATCACTACTGTCAGAACCTGCAACACAGATAAGACATCCCAAATCAACAAGAGTCATCTAGTTGAGTTAAATTACCAAGATTCATAAAATGTTAAAGATGCACAAAAGAGGCCAAAAATTACTTGTATAATTGACACACGACAGAAATATTTTTTATAAAGCCTCCCAAATTTGAATGAATTAAAAAAATAAATAAAACACGATGTAAAATAAGGTTCTGAAATCATGATTGATAAGCGTGGGCCTCAAGCTGCAGGACTATGTGGGCATGTCTGCTAAAGGCGTTGAGACAGCCCTTCAACTGGCAATCAAATACGTTCACTCGTACGCTATGTGGTCAAGCGTCTGCAGTCAGCTACTGGCTGAATAATATGTGCCGCTGTGGTTATGGTTAATAAACAGTTAACATTCCCGTGTCTCTGTTATGTAGGGAGACCCACAGACAACACCTCAGAGCGAGGTGCTGACGTTTTGGACGATCCCGCCGTGGTCGGGCGAACTCCCAGGCTAGCAAACATAATATTTAATTTTCTCTCAAGTGTCTACGTTGCATGGATTTACACACAGCATATGGAGAAAGGCGGTGGAGTACTGGAAGGTGTCAATGCCAGTCCATGAACCCATTAGCGGATTATAAGTACTAGCCTAGCCGCGAGTAGCAGGACACTTTGCAGTGGAGCCGTCCAACTCGCCGTAGCTGTATGAACCGTGGGCGAGTCACCACAACAGAGACACTAGCCCAAACAATGCACACACACTTCAGGGAAGATGCATTTTTCAGCTTGGAGGCATAGCTTGATGGCTAAACAGAGGTGGGTAGAGTAGCTAAATAGTGTACTCAAGTAGGAGTACTGCTACTTTAGAATAATATGACTCAAGTAAAAAGTAGTCCTCCAAATAATTACTTCAGTAAGAGTAAGAAACTACTCAGTGAAAAAACTACAAAGAACAGACTAAATGGTGAGTAAATCAGCACGAACGTCAAATTGAATAAATATAACTACATAAAATATGAATCTCCAAATTAAGATATTGCTGAAAAAAATTACTTCGTCTAAAACCGAATAAAATCAAATTTTTAACAAAAAAAAAAAATCTTTGTAAACTAAATTAAGGCAAATTCACCTCCAAGAAATGGCGTTATATTATTTTGTTTCCACTCGTTAAACAGCACAAAAGGCTTTACAGTAGGAGATTACAGAAACAGGAAGAAGGCTGCAGTGGATATAAAAAAAGTCTACAAACCTGTGTTCAAATGCCAGGTTTTTGTGATGCAAAATAATTTAAGGCAAAATAATGTTAAAACTTTTTACACCATTAATGTGATAGAATTTACACAACTGAATTATTTTATTTTTTTAATCTTTCTGAGAGCAGAGGTGTAAATAAACTGAAATAATCTTGTTCAGGTCACAATTTTAAGAGAGATGTCGTGCCTCAACTGTTTTTTTACCTTGTTAAATAAAGTTGAAATAAAATAATCATAATCAAATAAATCTGGTTGCACAAGGGCGCACTCCCTCTTATAACTGGCATGTGGCTGTGTTCAGGAGTAACCAATCACATTCAAACTCAAATGGGAGTCCACACACACCTGCCAGGCTGCCACTGCTTCATTTTTTAAGTTCCCTGAAACATTTTTTTTTTTTGCTTTATTCACTGAAATGACTGAATGAAGCCGTTTCTTGACCAAACTTATTGATAGTGTTTGAGTGAGGGAGAGATTATAGAATGTACCCCAAAGATGCATGTTTTACAGTTACTTATAAATAAAATAGGGCTAATGTTGCACAGCCAAAACAACAACAAAAACATCTAAAACTTACCGCAAGGTGTCTCCTTAAGTGTGGGCTGAAATATCCAAGTTTGGGCAGTCACAATTTAAGACTACGCTGCATGACAAAGCTGTTGTATTTATGAATCTGTAAAGTAAACAAGTCGTGCAGCGGATAGTTTCCCCCAATATGAGTCACTCTGATTGGCCCGTGAAGTCTTTGTGTGCAGCCATGTGGATGCCTTGTGGCGTTTGATTGGTGAACTGTGACCACGGATTGGCACAAAGGCACCCAATATGGAAGTCTAAAAATAGATCACGCATGCAATAATTAATAAAAAAATTTAAAAAAGTAGCAAGTGGCATGTAGATCACTGTAATGGAGTCAAAGTACCGTTTCTTCTTAACATAAATATTCAAGTAAAAGTAAAAAGTATGATGCATTAAAACTACTCTGGCAAGTACAATTTGTCCAAAATGCTACTTGTGTAAATGCAGCGCGTTCCCCCCTCACCTATGTGGCTAACTGCACAATGCAGTGCTGTAACTAGCAATTCCAGTGATTAACCATCGACGACGCTTGTTAGTTATATCGTGACGGAGGGCCGACTAATGCTTGGTGATGTGAGTGCAACCCTGTTTTAGCCCTGCCCAAGAAATCTCAACAATTCAGCATTAAAGTGTCCTCGGTCTTAGAACATTTTCAGTACTCACCTTCAAACATATTTAATGTATTTACAGTAGAAACCAAACAAATAAATGACTTTGGTGCAACTTCAACAGCAATGCTATGAATGGCCAACCTTTGTACTCTCTGATGTACTTGGTGCTGACCCATCCCCGTGTGGACGGTTCATCAAAGAAATGAACATGTATGCGGTGGGCCCGACCCCGGCCTCGCATCTGCTGTCCGGTCAAAGGTTGAGGTACCACCATGCATGGCCACCATGGGTGCCCCTCCAGCTTTGTCCACACAAGAGAACCCGCACTGAATACACATGTGGAACTCCTGAAAGTAAAAATGACATCCAACAATGATCCCAACCAAGGCATTTCTGAGTCTCCATTAATCGGTGTGGACCATTGTAAACATTTAGGTGCCATGTTTCTCAAAAATAGGTCAATAACAATTACCTTGGGGTAGTCTTATAAAACATACCTCACAAGACATATTGTCAATCTGTATTTCGGCATCCCTCAGACAATGTCACATGTTAACAATGTGGTTGTTGCTACTTTTATTCTGATTTGATCAGTTGGTACTTTTTTCACATTTTAAACATGAAATACAATCAAGAATATTAGAATGATGCATACTGTCTGTTTTATCCAATACAGTACATGTTTCACTATTAATGTACAACCCCAATTCCAATGAAGTTGGGACGTTGTGTTAAACAAATAAAAACAGAATACAATGATTTGCAAATCATGTTCCACCTATATTGAATTGAATACACTACAAAGACAAGATATTTAATGTTCAAACTGATAAACTTGATTGTTTTTAGCAAATAATCATTAACTTAGCTCAGTTGTCTTTGTCTTTCAAGTAAAGTACTGTGTATTTTGTAATTTTATAAAGTGTTAGTTTTTAAACATGTATCTATGTTGAAACAAAGTGCTTTTTTAAATTTTTCTATACTTAAACACAGTGATAATGTTCAAACTGCATAATAACTGTCTTACAAGATTCAATATACATTTACAGACTAAAATCACTGCCTCGTTTTTTGATGAGTTGAGAACTCTTAGGCCTACTACGTTACAGTATTTTAATGTTGGTCGTGAAGCTGGTACTTGTGGAAATGTATATTTTTGAGGTGGTACTTGGTGTAAAAAGTTTGAAAACCACTTACCTAAATGGCCAGGAACTATGTTTTACATCATTTGCAACAGGCATTAGCAAGGTGAATGCATAAGTGCAATAATGTACAGTTTGTTTAATTTACTAAAGGAATGCGCGCGAATACACACACACACACACACACACACACACACACACACACACACACACACACACACGTTTTCGAACCCTGAAAGGAAAAACTCTCCGGGAATTAGACGGATCCAATACCAAACCCCACGATTAACTCACACATGTTTGGCTGTTGACGCATTGTCACTGAACAGTTTGTTGAATCCTCCTTTTGAATTCTTAACGACAATTTTTGGTTTGACTTTGGTGGCCTTGCTCGAGTGTAGTTTAGCTTCTTCTTTTGGAGACGAGGTGGACTTGTCGACGGAGGACGGGTGAGCTCGAGGCTTCGGCTTGGACACCGGCGGTGGAGACTTGGAGAAGAAATTGAAAAGTGAGCTTTGCTTCGCCATGACAGAACGTTGACAGTGATAATCCCTATCGTTTGCTAACTTCGGGTCCTGACGCCATAAACACGCAGCACGACCCCGTCTATGTTCGCGGTAAAACACAGTGGGTCGGAAGGAAGGCGTAGCTACGACGTGCGTTATCCAATGACAAACGAGCGCTGGAGAGCCAGAAGGTCACGTGGTCCCAACATCACTGTGCACGTAATTAGGCTTCTCACGTAATTTGTCGGCAGGACACGCCCCACCGCAACATGATTGGCTCCTGCGTCGCGGGAAAGGCAGGCGACGCAGATGTAACGGCGTCACCATCCCGAACATGTATCACATTCTTACGAAATAAAAACAAAGAAGTTTGTTTTGTTAGGTTTAGGGCTAGGGTTGGGGCTTAAGGCGGCTTAGGATGGGTGGGTTAGTGGTAGCGGTAAACATGTTAACGCGGTTGCATCTTGTCACTTATGGGAGCGGGAGGGCGTGCTCTTCGGGGAAAAAAATCAGCTAATCATAATGTAGGGCGCGTGTCCTGGAGCCAGTAATAATGGAGCAGGGCGTTCCTCCCGAGAAACTTGGTGGGACTCCTCATAACGACAATGACGTCGGCTAAACCACGGAAGGAGGACGAACGCCATTGTCACAAATGGGACTTGCGAGCATGGCGTCCATCACGTTCACGATTAAAGAAACCCATCCACCATTATCTGAGCCGTGCCGCCGGTTAAAGAAACGTTACATCAAAAATATAGACTTATAAAAAGCCCGATATGAATTATGCATTATGTAAAACATTATATTAATTTGCACATAAAAATGAGAAGGTTTGTTTCTTAAAGCCCTATATTTACTATATAGTTGAATTTGTTAATGAAACTGGAAGGTTCCTCCACAAAAGTAAATACACTAGTAAATACACTAGAGAAATGTCTAATAGTAGCCGGAGTGTCCCGGTTTGAGTCCCACTGTGGCCTAAATCATTGCAGCAAGATGGAGAGATGCTATTTGCTTCCTGACTACTGTCAATGTACCTTTTCACCGTATGCTGAAGAGGTATAAGGCTCCAGCACGGTTTGTGCACCCCTTCACACTGACATCTGTCCTTGCATGTCTGCATGTGTGTGAACTAATTGGTTTGGTGCAAAACAAATAAACAGTAGACTTTACATTGAATTTCTCCTTGGGGGATTATTATTAATTAGAAAATATAAAACAGTGAAGTAAAATAAAAAAATTAAAGATCTAAAGTACAGTACCTGTACTATAGTTGGCTCTTCACGGTGCTAATGTTCCACTTCCAGAAGAGGGCAGCAGAGTACTAATACAGCAGTAAAAGAAAGATGCAGTTTGAAAATAGAACATGCGTTCCAACGAGACCACGTGTTTCATGGATTGTCCTTTGCATAGCTTCCATGATGTTCTTCATGGCTCTTCGCCTGTACAATCCATAGATCCGTAGGAGTCCCACGACCCGATGTAGAGACTGGTCGGTGAAGCCCCTGCAACCCACTTCAATGGGCTTGCAGAGGGTCCTCCGACACTCAGGCACTGGGTCAGTATATACTTGGCCTTCTTCCGTTCCTGAGCTGCCTCCATCTGATATTCCCACGGGGCAGTTAGCTGCACTAGCACCACTTCCTTGCTTGCTCCAGACATCAAGAAGGTAATATGATATTGTTCTTGTTTTCTTGCAAAAAGTGACATAATTTTGAAAAAATAAAACCTAAATACCCAAGTATTTTTTGGCATATGGTGTGGGGGTGACAAGAAAGCATCTAATTAAGAAAGGATTATGAAACCATACACAGAAATTGTGTCATGGAGCCGCGTTTGGTAACATTTGTCTTTGAGAAGACACAGTCTTACTATCTCATTGCTTTCATGGTAGGCGTCAACATTAATTGACTGCCATATGTCACACAAAACAAAGACTCCTAATTAATTTTATGCGGCTATGCAGACTGAAGAACACAGATAATACAGCTGTGAATACATATACAAAACAACCAACAACATAAGTATAGCTCACACCCATTAGGGACTGTGGTTTACTGCCAACACAAAATAAAGGGGTTGCTGAGTTGTTTATGGGGGACACATGAGTTTTTCTTGTGTTTACGTTTCGTTTTGTCATACAACACCATAAGATTCCAGAAGAATTATACCCAGAAAATAATCATAGTCTTTAACCTCAATGGAATGCAATGTGGGATTATCTGAGCCCTGGAGCACAGACTTTAATAATTGCAACATTCTTCTAAAAAATCAACATGCACTCAATGTATGCATGAGTAATCCTGTGGTCCAGTGGTATTAATTTGGTCAAGAAAAATTTCTGGAGCAAGCCTGCAAATAAATAGATACATCAACCAAGATTAATTTGTTAGTTTAAACTGTTAATTCATGTGCAATGTCTCTTCAGTACAGTCTCAGATAAAAGAGACTGGGGAACAATCCACACAAGCGGCATTAAGTATTTATACTCAGAGCACACATACATTAGTTTTGAAGAAACACCACCGTGCCAAATGATTTAAACGAAGTGGGTGAGGAGAACATGGGAAAGCTATGGCTGATTTTAAATATGCCATCAAGTTGTACCAAGAAGGATTTATATGCAAAACCTCTCATTAATGTGCATCACAAATCAGATTTACCGAAGGCAATTTCAATCCCTCGCCCCTCTCATTGACATAGTGCAAAGTCATGTGAACATTGGCTCACTTGTTGTGACTTATTGGAGCTTGTGAACAAGTAGCTGGAAGCTGCACTCTTCACCCTTACCTGTTATGTTTAAGAGAACAACATCGTAGTAAAGAAAACCACATTTTGCATTACCCGGTAAAATTCAATGTAGTGGCACTTCAAAAGATAATACGCATAAATAGACATTCTTATTGAAGATACTGCAATGATCTTGGGGGTAAAGTTGATGAGGGAGCACAGAACTGCATGTACACTGCTCAACACTTAAATAACACATCCCAGAAATTAATTAAGGAAACATTTGTGCCAAATATTCAACCCATATCGCCAACCATTTGAGACCTGGGTCAAGCTGTGAACACAGGGGCTACTTGTAGATGTCGTTATGAAGACTCTTTCCTTTTTTATTTATTTTGTATTTTAAACCTGTCCTGTTCAGCTGCACGTCCATGCAGAATGGTGGATCTGTATGCCTTTTGTCATGGAACAGGTTTGCTGTGCAACAGGGGAGTTTGAATACCCCTTTTTTTTTTTTTTTTTTTCTGAGCCGCTTCTCCTCACTAGGGTCGCGGCCGTGCTGGACCCTGTCCCAAATTTATATTTATGTAATTAAAAGACCTACTGTATTGGGTTCCATTAAGCACTGCTACACAGTGAGATTTATTTGATTTTCCACTTGATTGGGGAGCTTAAGTAATATACTTAAAATAACTTTTGTGGTGGCAAACAGGTAAAAATCTATGGCCAATGAGCCCATAGTTAAATCATACTGTACTGTATGTACTGTACTGTATACAACCAAAATGTCTCATAAGGCACCCAGTGATTTGCTATTCATCATACAGTATTTTGGCTTAATGACACTGAATGATGGACTTCAGCTGAAGCTTTAATATCTACCTATTTGCATCATATATTTCAGTGATGTTATGATGCTAAGCACGTTTACTGGCTATTTATTCATTCATTCATTTTCCACACCGCTTATCCTCACTCGGGTCGCGGGGGTGCTGGAGCCTGACCCAGCTATCTTTGGGCGAGAGGCGGGCTACACCCTGAACTGGTCGCCAGCCAATCGCAGGGCACATATAAACAAACAGCCATTTGCACTCACATTCACACCTACGGGCAATTTAGAGTTGTCAATTAACCTACCATGCATGTTTTTGGGATGTGGGAGGAAACCGGAGTGCCCGGAGAAAACCCACGCAGGCACGGGGAGAACATGCAAACTCCACACAGTCGGGGCCGGGGATTGAACCCGGGTCCTCAGAACTGTGAGGCTGACGCTCTAACCAGTCGCCCACCGTGCCGCCCAGCTAATACCACCCCCAAATAATTAATAATAACCACCCCCAAATATATAGCAGGAAAATGTGACCATATTGCACCAATTCCATGACAATATTGGACAGTTTCCACAGTAATCTACTGGAAGCCTGCTTTTAATGCATACGACCTTAAGGTTTTTGTTTTTGTTTGGCAAAGATAATGACAAGTCAGTTAAAATGTTGTCTATTTCTCCATTTCATGTGAGTCAGTGGTGTTCAAAACTGAAAGCTTTCCTGGAGCCCGATGAGTATTCATTCGACTTTATCTGATGCAAAATGCGCTGACGTTTTATTGCCTTTGAGCTGGCTGTCACTGAAGAATTTATGCAATAATAAACACCTCCGTATGCCGATCAGAGGGAGAGATCATAATATACTTCATTAGCTGAATTGGTGAGTTTCCTCTATCTATTAACCCCTCTCTCCTCCCTATCTATCCCCATGGTAACTGAAAGAGCAGATGTCATAAGGTAATTGGCTCATTAGTCTCAGGCTGCTCGGTCCGTTTACATGTAAATGTCTTGTTTCCACATGACTTCACATTTTCACTTCAACTCGAATACTGTATGCACTCTCACCAGATACTATAAGAGATATCGTGGAACCTCTAAAGTTGACCGTAATCTGTTGTGTCGTTGGTTGACTTTCAATTTATTCAAATTTTAAAACCTTTTTAAAAAAAAATTTCCCTCCATAGAAATGAATTGTATTAGAAATACTCTCTTTCACCGGCAAACTGTCGCAATCATATAAACCTTCATCAACTGTACAGGCAATGTTTTAAGTAACTGTCAGACTGTGCACGAGCAAATGTAAGGCGACTACTGTTAATAACAAGACGTTGAAAGTTTGTCTTGATGTGCCACTCCCGCAATGACGTGCAGCCATCAGCAAGAGGGTAGAGAAAAAGTATGTATTAATTAGCATTGGCATGTGTCTGTTGGCCACAGTAAGATTAGTTATTATTCATTTGACAGGAGACTGAAGACCACAGCAACAAAGTAGACACTATTGATTATTACTGAACTAAAGCGCAGCAACAAGTTAAGCAAACCTTAGCATGTGGAGGGTTCTTTGTCAATAGTTTTTGTCGAGTTAGCTAAATTGTGCTGAGTCTCTCCGGCCACCACTTTAAATATTACTTTAGAGGCATATTTTACGCAACAATTTTAGTTGAATTCCATACCTTTAGGGAGCTGAAATTCACAAGTTCTGTTTTATTTTAAAAGGCTGACGAATGACTGAAAATGTAAAAAAACATGAGATGTAAGAAAAGTGCAGTGGTTTAATGTGACTCAACAAATTATTGCCCGGGAGTTGGAGCTGTTTTTATTGTATAAAGGCAATCAAGCTTATCATCACAATGTGCAAATCAATTCTATTGACCTTTCATGTCGCTGGTTTTAATAGTTTGCCCTTTTGACCTCTTTGTATACATTTAATATACAATGGATTTTTCTTCTAACAAAAACTCACTACACCGTTTGACATTCAAGCTTCTTACACAGAGATCCTGAAAAATTGCTGGCTTGACTTTGTCCCCCCCTCCATTTACAGTATATTGAACAGTAATGTTATAAAAAGTGAAAAATATCCCAGCTTTTACACAGCCGTAAAAGACGCTACTCTGACATCATTCTGCCTATGTTATGGCTCTGAAAATCCATTTGAAGGCAAAAATAAAAAAATAAAAACACTTTTCCCCCCATCCCGCATCAGTGCCGTTTGTACAGAAGACCATCATTGTAAAAGGCGGAAAAATGCTGGCTTTAACAGTACAATAACAGTTACATGGACACCACCCTACCTCTGTTACGACTTCTGAAGGAGGAAAAGTGACAAGTCTACTTCATCCGCTGTTTACTGTTGATACAAATCATACAGAAGAGTGTCATGCATTTTTTTTAAAAAATGCCAGCTATTACAAGCATGTGTAAAAGGGGCCAGACAGTTGTTGCCGTGTCAATTTTGTCACCCTGTAAAAAAAAAAAAAAAAAAAAACAGGCAGGCCAAAAGCAGCTTTTATAATGACTCTTCAAGAGACCTCAAAAACCAAGTTGAGTGCTCTAATGCTTGTACTGATCCGTTCAGCTTGACAAGCCTTTATTAAGAGGAAATGATTCTTAACAGCTTCCCATCCTAATCACTTGCGACAATCACTTAAAATGAAGATGTATTACACACTGCTACTATGAATGTGTGTGGTACATTTTAGTATAATATGGCGTACGAACCCCTCTGTATCCAGAAAGCAAAGGGAGAAGTGGCGTAAAACCAGCGCTTGGCAATGCAGCAAAGCAGTGAGAAGAGAAATGGTTCATGCTGCAGCATAGTAATATTGCTCTTACATTAGCTGGAACACAAAGGAAACATTTCTGCCTGCTTTGGGATAAAATAATCACATAGGCTACTTACTGCACTGTGAGCCAACAGATGGAAAAAAAAGAACATCTCAAGTAGCATTTTTTTCCTTAGCCCATCTCTTCAATCAAGGAACAATTTTTGAATGCGTTTATTATTTGAAAATGTCCACTCAGATGACCGCACTGACTTTGTGGGATACTTCATCTGTAGACTCCTTTTAACCCCTCAGCATTATGAAAATGTATTCTCATCCACATTATTTGCTGGGATTAGACTGATTTTCTTAATGAATGCAACTTCAGAGCCTTCCTTTATGACTAAAATTCTAAGTGACCCATTACTGAAGAATCGACCAGAAGCTGTTTGTCCTTCAGCATAGTTCTTGTTCTAAATGTAAATTCAAAAATGGTAACACAACATATTATGAGTATACAGCTGTACAGCAATTGTAGACACATTGCACCACAGTGTGATGCAGTTAAAACAGAAATTATTTATACCCCGGTGAAATTTTGAGTAAAATAGAATTCATATTCTTTGACTGGGTATCTTTTAGCTGGAAATGATGCAAAGAGGTGGCAAAATATTTCTGTTCATGTTTTACATTTTAAAAAATTATTCATATCCCTGACCTTGTGAAAGAGAAATTCTGGAAGGAGCTAGATGATGTAGTTCTTAGCATCCCAGTCAGAGAGAGAGTCGTAATTGGTGCAGATTGTAATGGACATGTTGGTGAAGGTAATAGGGGTGATGAAGAAGTGATGGGTAAATACGGCATCCAGGAAAGGAACTTGGAGGGACAGATGGTGGTAGACTTTGCAACAAGGATGCAAATGGCTGTAGTGAACACTTTTTTCCAGAAGAGGCACGAACATAGGGTGACCTATAAGAGCGGAGGTAGAAGCACACAGGTGGATTACATCTTGTGCAGACGATGTAATCTGAAAGAGGTTACCAACTGTAAGGTAGTGGTAGGGGAGAGTGTGGCTAGACAGCATAGGATGGTGGTGTGTAAGATGACTCTGGTGGTGGGGAGGAAAATTAGGAAGACAAAGGCAGAGAAGAGAACCATGTGGTGGAAGCTGAGACAGGACGAGTGTTGTGCAGCTTTTCGGGAAGAGGTGATACAGGCTCTCGGTGGACGGCAGGAGCTTCCAGAAGACTGGACCACTGCAGCCAAGGTGATCAGAGAAGCAGGCAGGAGAGTACTTGGTGTATCTTCTGGCAGGAAAGGAGAGAAGGAGACTTGGTGGTGGAACCTCACAGTACAGGAAATCATACAAGGAAAGAGGTTAGCTAAGAAGAAGTGGGACACTGAGAGGACCGAGGAGAGGCGAAAGGAATACATTGAGATGCGACACAGGGCAAAGGTAGAGGTGGCAAAGGCAAAACAAGAGGCATATGATGACATGTATGGCAGGTTGGACACTAAAGAAGGAGAAAAGGATCTATACAGGCTGGCCAGACAGAGGGACAGAGATGGGAAGGATGTGCAGCAGGTTAGGGTGATTAAGGATAGAGATGGAAATATGTTGACTGGTGCCAGCAGTGTGCTTGCTAGATGGAAAGAATACTTCGAGGAGTTGATGAATGAGGAAAATGATAGAGAAGGGAGAGTAGAAGAGGTAAGTGTGGTGGACCAGGAAGTGGCAATGATTAGTAAGGGGGAAGTTAGAAAGGCATTAAAGAGGATGAAAAATGGAAAGGCAGTTGGTCCTGATGACATTCCTGTGGAGGTATGGAAGCATCTAGGAGAGGTGGCTGTGGAGTTTTTGACCAGCTTGTTCAGTAGAATTCTTGTGCGTGAGAAGATGCCTGAGGAATGGAGGAAAAGTGTCCTGGTGCCCATTTTTAAGAACAAAGGTGATGTGCAGCGCTGTGGGAACTATAGAGGAAAAAAGTTGATGAGCCACACAATGAAGTTATAGGAGAGAGGAGTGGAGGATCGACTCAGGACAGAAGTGAGTATTTGCGAGCAACAGTATGGTTTCATGCCTAGAAAGAGTACCACAGATGCATTATTTGCCTTGAGGATGTTGATGGAAAAGTACAGAGAAGGTCAGAAGGAGCTACATTGTGTCTTTGTAGATCTAGAGAAAGCCGATGACATAGTACCCAGAGAGGAACTGTGGTCCTGCATGCGGAAGTCTGGAGTGGCAGAGAAGTATGTTAGAATAATACAGGACATGTACGAGGGCAGCAGAACAGCGGTGAGGTGTGCTGTAGGTGTGACAGACGAATTTAAGGTGGAGGTGGGACTGCATCAGGGATCAGCCCTGAGCCCCTTCCTTTTTGCAGTAGTGATGGATAGGCTGACAGATGAGGTTAGACTGGAATCCCCGTGGACCATGAGGTTTGCAGATGACATTGTGATCTGCAGTGAAAGCAGGGAGCAGCTCGAGGAACAGTTAGAAAGATGGAGGCATGAACTGGAAAGAAGAGGAATGAAGATTAGCCGAAGTAAAACAGAATATATGTGCATGAATGAGAGGGCTGGTGGGGGAAGAATGAGGCTACAGGGAGAAGCGATAGCAAGGGTGGAGGACTTTAAATACTTGGGGTCAACCGTCCAGAGCAATGGTGAGTGTGGTCAGGAAGTGAAGAAACGGGTCAAAGCAGGTTGGAACGGGTGGAGGAAGGTGTCAGGTGTGTTATGTGACAGAAGAGTCTCTGCTAGGATGAAGGGCAAAGTTTATAAAACAGTAGTGAGGCCAGCCATGATGTACGGATTAGAGACAGTGGCACTGAAGAGACAACAGGAAGCAGAGCTGGAGGTGGCGGAAATGAAGATGTTGAGGTTCGCTCTTGGAGTGACCAGGTTGGATAAAATTAGAAATGAGCTCATCAGAGGGACAGCCAAGGTTCGATGTTTTGGAGACAAAGTTAGAGAGCGCAGACTTCAATGGTTTGGACACGTCCAGAGGAGAAATAGTGAGTATATTGGAAGAAGGATGATGAGGATGGAGCTGCCAGGCAAGAGAGCTCGAGGAAGACCAAAGAGAAAGTTGATGGATGTCGTGAGGGAAGACATGATGGCAGTTGGTGTTCGAGAGGAGGATGCAGGAGATAGGCTTACATGGAAAAGGATGACGCGCTGTGGCGACCCCTAACGGGACAAGCCGAAAGGAAAAGAAGAAGATTCATATCCCTGACCTTGTTGAAATTTCTTTAGGAGAATCTTTTGAACCATTCTAAAAAATCCTGATAACTTCTGCTATCATACAGAGCAGGCTTCCCAACCACCAAGCCGATCCGTGGGCCACTTAGTACAGGGCCGCACAAAGAGATTGAATAAAAAAATATTTTATTGATCAACAGTGTATGAAATAACTTATTTTTTTAAAGATCAGGTGCAGCCACCTGTGCCTTTTTAATCATCTCAAACCGCTCGTCATGGTCATGTGATACTGTATAGTAGTAAAAAAGTAAACCCACAAGCTAGCCAAAATAAGTCAAAAACAAATGTTTTTGAGAGCTTCTTCTGAAAGGTGACAGAAAGAAAAGACCAAATAATGAGGAAAAAAGAAGTGGCATAACTTCCAAGAAAAAAAGAAGCTACATTGAGAGAAAATATCAGCAGTCCTACTTAATGACTAAAGCAGTTTATTACCAAGCCCACCTTGTGTATGTAGTATGACAGCGACCAAAACAAAATTACAAAGTAGAGCCAAACATAAATTTTGTTGAGCTGACATTATCTCAAACATTTCCAAGATCAACCATCAAGCGCTCCTAAATTTGATGAAAAGGCATGCGTGGAATATTTTATTCATTAATTAAGTTTATGCTGCATGCAATTAGCCATTTTTGAGTAATTAGTCAGTAAACGGGTGGCACGGTGGACGACTGGTTAGCACGTCTTCCTCACAGTTCTGAGGTTCTTATTAGACCTCGCCTGTGTGGAGTTTGCATGTTCTCCCTGTGCCTGTGTGGGTTTTCTCCGGGCACTCCGGTTTCCTCCCACATCCCAAAAACATGCATGGTAGGTTGATCGAAGACTCTAAATTGTCTGTCGGTGTGAATGTGAGTGTGAATGGGTGTTTTTTTTTATGTGCCCTGCGATTGGCTGGCGACCAGTTCAGGGTGTAGCCCGCCTCTCGCCCAAAGATAGCTGGGACAGGCTCCAGCACCCCCGGCGAACCGAGTGAGGATAAGCGGTGTGGAAAATGCATGAATGAATAAACTGCCAGTAAACGTGCTTAGCATCATAACATCACTGAAATATATGATGCAAACAGAATTGCCAGAATAGCAAATAGGTAGATAGTAAAGCTTCAGCTGAAGTCCATTATTAAGCCAAAATACTGTATGATGAATAGCAAATCACTGGGTGCCTTATGAGAAATTTTGGTTGTATACAGTGCAGTACATACTGTACAGTATGATTTAACTATGGGCTCAATGGCCATAGATTTTTACCAGTTTGCCACCACAAAAGTTATTTTAAGTATATTACTTGAGCTCCCCAATCAAGTGGAAAATCAAATAAATCTCACTGTGTAGCAGTGCTTAATGGAACCCAATACAGTAGGTCTTTTAATTACATAAATACAAAATTACAATCATTAGTAAAAATGTGCAACTTGCAAACATAATTCATTTACATACATGAGTTGGATGTTACGCCACATTGCAAGTGACATAAGATGAGGTGTAAATTTCATGTCAATGGAGCCAAAAGGAGTCAACAAATTGATGGATCACACACATTTATCAGGAAGTGTTTTTAAATTCTCTCCTGGATGTGTTCATTGTCTCTGTACCAGGAGACGAAACAGAAAAATCAAGTTCCAGGTTGAAAGCTAATGCTGAGATCACAGTCCCACATCAGAGGCAACCAACCAAGCAAGCAAGTAATACATCATTCTGTGACTGAGATGTTTCCCTGCCTGCTGCTTTCAAAGTGCTTAACACAGATGAATGCTCGTAGCCTCAACCCTTTTAATCCTGAGACAAGTACAGGCAAGAGTCTCTACACAAGGCCTTGTATGACCATATGACCATCAAGAAATAACATTTTTATTGAATTCATCAAAATGTAGGGCACGTTCAAGAAGAATACTTAACTGCAGATTCTACTGTTTTCTAATTTAAAGTTGTCTCGTGCTGTTGCCTCACGAGAAGATTTCTGTGTTGTACGTCTTAAGCAAAAGAGAAACCAGTGGGGTTGATCTTAACAATTATGGTAAAAAGAGTACGAAGAATAAAGCTATGCTGCGGTGCAAGGCTGCAGTGTTCACTTACACTGTATGTACAGTGAAAGTCTTGCATCGTTTAAAGTGAATTATGGGTGAAAAGATAAGAGGAAATAGTATGCAGCCAGTATACAAAAAGTTATATTTAAGCAGCATCATTCAAATTTGAGCAATGAGCATGAAAACTAATAGATCTGTCTCCTCTTATAGATAGACGACAATGGTGGGACCGTTAAAAACATTGCAAAAATGCAACGTACATGCATTCTTATATGAGCTGAAATGTAATTATCTTTATTGTTACGTATATTGTATGTCTAAAAGGCCTGATGTGTTTTCTTGAATCAAATGAACTGTGGGAGACTTATGTTGCGGAAAGCGGTCCATTGTTTCGCAGTGCAGTACTTACATTCTCCCTAGCAGCCATTTTTTCACTTATGCGTCTTGTTGAAGGTTAATGACAGATTGAATCGAAGAGCTCTGCAGAGAGCTTGTAATCCTAAAACCTCTGGCCCTGTAACTTTAAGCCTCATTGGGGAGAAACAAGGTGCACTTATAGAACATAATACTGATGAGCTCAGGGCTATAAAGGAGCACATGGTTGCGCTCCTACCCCAGTATTCCTGCTTAAATGCCTCCAGGACATGGCATTTTTTCTGCGCGCAAGGTCACAGCTGTCAGAAGCATGTCGACACAAATATGACCCCAGCATGCCCAGCAGCACATATCATCATAAAACACACCGAATGCTGCAGCTGATGAGGATTGTTTGAAAATCACACTAATATTTGGCTGAATGCGCTTACTTGCTTTCTTTGGGGTTGATGGCCGCATTTAAACTCATGTCTTCAGACCACTATGCATATGCATCTTACATCCTGCCTCAGTTTGAGTAGCTAAATCCTAAAAATCACAATTCAAGGAGGGTCAGTTTTGTTTGCCATGTAAACGACAAAATCTTTTGGGACTACGGGCTGCGAGCTTAATTGTGTTAACTTTTATGAGCCATTGTATCCATGACTTTTATATTAACAAAGCTGTGTCTTTCCTCTTTGCTGAATGACCATGTAAAGAACATGCCACAAATTTTTCAATTTGTAAAATGCGACAAGTATAGAAATATATATATAAAGTCATTTTCTTTTATACTGTAAATCTTATATGGCTTTACCATGACAGCATGCAGGAAAACATAAGACAAGCCTGACCTTTTTTTCTATTTTCAAACGCAATAATGATAAACAAATTAAAATGATATATACAGTGGAATCTCTCAAAACGTCAACTGAGTCAACGTTTGGGGAAAAATACCCACAGAAGAGGCCCAGTGATGGCAAAGAGGAAATGTCAGGTGAACCAGAAATAAAATTGGGAAAGTGGTAGACTTGTCTCTGCCCTGACTACTAAGCCAATAATACTGTAAATTGATATCAAAATAAAGGAGGAAGATTTGAATGTAAACTGGAAAACGAAGCTGCGTTTAGGCTTAATGTGACAAGAGTCACCGCCTTAGCACAAACATTACGTCACCATGTCTACCACTCGTCATTAAAGGTGAGGGTGACCCATAGGAATTCGAAAATGTTTTGACTCTTGAGCGCATTGATTTAATTTCCAATATTTCCTATGCGAAATATATTCTAATTTCGACCTAAGAGGTTGCACAGTCCATATTTTGGTCAAAACTTAAATATGGACCAAATTTGCTATACTGACATGTATGCTGTAATATCAACAAAGATTTCATCCACAGCTGTTGTAGAATGTATAATAGACCGAAATTTAAATATGACATGGAAAAAAGGCGGCATGGTGTAAAACTGCTTAGCACATCTGCCTCACAGTTCTGAGGACCTGGGTTCAAATCCGCCTCACCTGTGTGGAGTTTGCATGTTCTCGCCGAGCCTGCGTGGGTTTTCTCCGGGCACTCCGGTTTCCTCCCACATCCCAAAAACATGCATGGTAGGTTGATTGAGGACTCTAAATTGCCCGTAGGTGTGAATGTGAGTGCGAATGGTTGTTTGTTTATATGTGCCTTGCAATTGGCTGGGGATAGCCGCCAGTACCCCCGCGACCCTAGTGTAGATAAGTGGTACGGAAGCTGAATGAATGAATGAATGAAAAAAAAACAACATTTTCAATATTCAGATGCTGTTATCTATGTTAATTCTTATTCGGTTGTGAAATGTGCTTTGATCTACAGTGAAAGTACTAGATGTACTAGTATTCAGAGTGAGGCAGATGAGCATAAGGAGAGAGCTAAGACAAGGAAGCAATGTCGTTACAGTGCTATGTGTGTGAATGAAGGTCGTGATGTCTGTGGCCTGAGAGGTTACGGAGCTAAAATGTACCAAGAAAAAACGAGTCTGAGGCTGTTGATTTGCAGTCGGTATGAATCTGTCTCTGACAGGAATATTTTACTGCTACTATTAACGCTATCGCCCCTGCTGCCCACCCCTTCTCTGTCAACCTCCTCTGTGTCTGTATGCGCACAGCAAACATAATTGCGCAGCTTTAAATCACAGATGCCTTGGAAAAGACACTCGCCACCAATAAGGACATTGATCGTGAAGTCTGACAAGGTCGCACAATATACTCTCCAAACATCCTAAGCCATTAATCCTCACCGGCACATTTACTTTGAAATCGGCTGGAAAATCAAGCTCTGGAAGCTTTTGGGTCATCTTTCTCTCTCTTTTGGCGAGAGAGAAAGATGGAGCGAAGGAGGGAGGGAGAGAGAGAGACAGCGAGAGACAGAGCGAGACAGAGACATGAATCTGCAATGATACCTCCCTTGACGAAAACAGCAAATACCCAGAAAAGCGAAATCAATGCAAGTGGGAGAATCCTTCAGGGTTTTGCTTCCCAATTTAGACTAGCCCAGTTTCTTTCAATCTGAATCATTCAGCATATAATGTGCCTGCAATATAAACCCATTTGCCTTCTCATAATCCCCTACCTTACGTCTCATTTATTATTTTTTTAAGTACATTTTCTCAGTACAAAGAGTGATTAATACATTGCAAGTCTTGAATGTTTGTTTTCCTTTCCACACACAGCTGTGAGAAGAGAGAGGGAACATTGGAAGGTACCTCTCTTACCCTTCAAGTTAAAATCTTTGGCCGCAGAAGTGTGTTTGGAGCTGATAAGAGGACCGTTGACTCTCTCAACAAATGGGCTTTCATTCTTTAACCGTGGTCTTTTCTCCACGGTGAGCAAGAGAGAAAAGCAAGATGTCTCTTTGTTGCCTGTTGGTTTAACACATTGTAAGCCCCTCCCAGTGCAGCCTCAACAAATCTGCTACATCATGCTTACAAATTCCTTTCCTGCCAAGATAACGCGTAAAAGAGAAGGTATAGACATGGGGCAAAAATAATGTATGAGATGTATAATGCATAGATTGGTATGTGCTGTATCATCCAGTGATTATCTTAAATGTTAATATCACCACTTATTACTTATTATGGACATTCATATATATATATATATATATATATATATATATATATATATATATATATATATATATATATATGTATATATATATATATATATATATATATATATATATATATATATATATATATACACATACACAATACACACGCACACAAACAATAGTGATTGCGCCGTATGCTTCCCTCTATTCATCTCAGTCTCATAAAAGAGATCATGCAGATTTCATTTTGGGAGTTTGCTGGTTGTCACTCAGCCAGTCATTTACCCTGCTGCTTGATGTCTCTTTATGCTATCAACATCTAATAGTCAAGGATCCCTGTCATCACAGGGGAAATTCAAACTATACAGTCCTGCGCATAGGGGGATAACATGTTGACGTCACAACAGGATTTCTTCCTACTGTGTCTTCTTCATCCTCTACCTGGAGTTACTGGTCTCTGCCAGTCTGTTGTTCATAATGCCCAGGGCACCTACTCCCCCAGAGAAACCGTTATGGCGTGAGCTTCCACAAACCGTCCTGGGATACCCATTGGCCGACTCAGAAAGCTGCTTCTGCATGATGGCCAGTGAAACCTTGTTGGAAGCTGCCAGGTCTTTCATAGAAATCATCTCCCCGGACAGTCTGCGACCCTCAGTGTCACTGTCACACGGTCCATCCTGGCATGGCGGATGGCGAACCTTGGAACCTGGCCGGATGGCATTACGTCTGCCCAGGAAGGTGCTGGCCTTATTGCAACGCTGGCAAAACAAGCAGCTCATCTTCGTCAGCATCCAGTTGAGCACCTGCTTGATTACAATGGAGATGACATTGAAGAGCGAATAGATGCAGCACACCCCTGTTAACATGAAGAGGAAGTTCGCCACCCGGTAAAGGCCTTGGTATTCGTAAGCTGCAGTTTGGCTGCTAACAAAGTCCCCAAAGCCGATGGTACTGAAGGTGACGAAGCAGAAGTACAGTGAATCTAAGTAGGCCCAGCCCTCCACGGGAGTGTACATGGCCGAAGCACAGCAAGAGATAGTGATAGCTGATAAGCCTAGAATCAGCATCACGTGGTAAACGGAGGGTTTCCATCCAGGGAGACAGAAAGCAGAGAAGTCCCGGTGAACCCCCGGTGGGAGAAGGCCGCTGTTTCTGATCCGTCTCTCCCTCACAGCCTTCATGACAACGGCCAGCAGTGTGATTATGCGCTCCAGGAACAGATTAAAGAAGAGGATGGTGGCAGCGCAGCCCAGGAGCCCATAGAAGATCAAAAACACTTTGCCTGCAACCGTCACAGGTGTTGTCATCCCAAAACCTGCAGAGACAGAGGAAATGTTCCACATTAGGATAATTCTGTCTGTGGTTGTAGTCCTGGGAGGTCTTTAGCAGAGTCCAGCCACAACTCAGAATTAGTTTTAAGAGGCTTAAAACTTTCATACCTTTGAGAACAAATATAACAGCAACAGGTAGGTATAAGCACAATGTTGTATATTTCACCATAATAGGACCAGGTTGAAATCCCAATTACAATAATTACTCCTCAGAGAGGTGGGTAGAGTAGACAAATATTGTACTCAAGTATGAGTACTGTTACTTGAAAGTAATATAACTCAAGTAAAAGTAAAAAGGAGGCCACCCAGAAATTACTGAAGAGTAAGAAAGTACTACTTAAGTACTGAGTAAATGGTGAGTAGCTTCTGATTTGTCAGAGCATGAACGTCAAATAAAATACAACTAAAACTAAACTATAACTAAATAAAATTTTAATGTGCAATGTGTGTGTGTGTGTGTGTGTGTGTGTGTGTGGAGTACGCATGTGTTATGGTTACTTATGACCATAAAATAGGGCAAATATGGGCTCATATGCACAGCCAAAACAACAACAAAAACATCTGAAACTTACTGCAAGCTGTTTTCTCAATTTCGAAGTGGGCTGGAATATCCACGTTTGGGCAGACTAGAATTAGACGTCACTAGCGGCTACATTGTATTGGAGCAAACAGCGCCCTATGCATAAGTTGTTGTCGAAACGTTGTTAACATAAATACTCGAGTAAAAGTAAAACGTATGCTGCATTAAAAAATAATCGTCCGTGTGTTGTGTGCCCCTTGGGACAGGGGATTCCTGTGTAATTTAGCGTGAGACATAGGATTATTGTAATGCGGCACCTATGTGGGACATGGGCCTGCCTGCGGAAGGGGAAGTTAGTGTGACGAAGCATGATGACACTATGGTTGTGTACATGTTCCTGTTATCATGCTAAAATGCTTGGCTTTTTGGTATTCCGGCGAGTGCGCAGGTTTTTTAAGCCAATACACTCAGTTTCAAATTTAATTATAATTGTGGTCAATTTGGAAGTTACATTGTACATACTATTTACATTTATCATACAGATTTAGTTCAGCATTTAGTTTCAGACTCCCCCAAGTGTAGATTCATATTCGTGTTAGACTTTACCTGTTTAACAGATGTTTGAGTGCAGAAATGTTCTTTGTAGTCTAAAATCCCAATACATTGCTAATTTGTCTACACGTAAACGGTTGTACACACATTCTAATTTTCAACATCTTAACCGATGTGAGAGACTCCACATATGACGAGGTAAAAATCAGCATGTCTGATCCTGCTCTTATAGTGTGTGGTGTACTCGAGATGCGTAGCGTGTGACATGTGAAGTGGTGCTGTAGGATATCGAGACTGCAAAGAAGAAGAAAGAGTAGATGTAGAAAAAGAAATAGAACAGACAGCTAACTTTGCTTATCCCGTAACTACGTTGCGGTTCCAAACTGTTCTCCCTGTCATTTTTCTTGTGGCCAATGACTTTTGAGACATATTATATTACACAAACACTCAACACAATCAGTTACTCCTGTATTTGTGTCAGGCAACAGCGTGATTCAGGATGTTTCCTAATTGGCTGTTGTTTGTGGGGTTTACCACACATACATTAGGATTTGTGATCGTAATGAAGTGGTTAAACATTTACACTCAGCCCACAGTCACTCTTAACACACTTCATACTGGAAGGAATAACATAAATTACATGCACTTCCACTCCAGTAACCTTACCAACTAGATAGGTGTAAGTTTAATAATAACAAAAAAAGCATCTGCATTTTATACTTAATCTACACACTGACAAAGACACTCACACATACAGTTCACACTCGTATTGAGCCCTACCCACTGAACAGCACACTGTACATTTGTCAACAAATTCACTCATGTTGTGCAATCAACATTTCCTTTATTTCTATCACTTCCGGGCCAAGGTCAAGTGATTTTTCCATGATGGCAATCCTTCATTTGAGTCTCCTGTAGGGCAGTACTTTCTTCCTTTTGGCATCAAGCACCTTTATAACCACCCTTGGCCAATGACATCAATATCGAGACAGTACTTACTTTATGGTACCCAAAATGGCTTTTTCGACCTTATCTTGCTCACTGACAAGCACTCTCGTGAGGGCTGTTGACATGCTGGGTCATTTCGATCAGTACTGATTGACACAGATGGTTTCTAAGATACAACAGGAAATAAAACATCACATAGAACACATGGTTTAAGAGTATGTTTTGCACAAAATGTGTTTTTCTACATGTAGCCTACTGTTTATCCAGTAATTTACATTTGATACAATGTTCTGAAGGTAGAGGGAATCCTGTACAAACCCTCTCGCCTTCATTCCTTTCTTGCACTGTTGTCAAATTGTGCCAAATAAACAAACCAAACCAAACCAAAATCAACAGCTGTGCATCAGTCAGCATTGTGTTAGTGATAAAATAACTAACAGACCACGAGGAAAGGTGGGGGCTAGATATTCGCCGAATTAACTTCTGAGACGAAAACCTTTGCGTTTGATATTTAATTAATTAGCAGCCCAATTCTCTTGTAGTGAAAACTTAGCGTCTTCTTCTAAGTGAGCAGAGACTGTCTTGCGCACCGCATCGTCTCTCATTACCAAGCAAACGACCTAAGAGAGGCAAAGGCACCAGGCATCGATTGAGCGTAGCGTTACAGAGATATTACTCCTGAGCAGAGTGTCAAGACGCATTAGTGACAACAGAACAAGAACAGAACGCAAAGGACAGGCATGCTGCAACCAAAACTGGGCGCTTCAGGATGACTTTATTCACATAGATTCCTGATAAGGTGTGGAAGTCAACAGCACAAACCAACGATGCTTCCGACCTCGGTGACCAACAGCCACAAGGAACTATTTAACTCTGCAGAATCCAATACGAAAAACATCCATCCATCCATCCATCCATTTTCTGAGCCGCTTCTCCCCACTAGGGTTGCAGGAGTGCTGGAGCCTATGCCAGCTATCTTCGGGCAGGAGGCGGGGTACACCCTGAACTGGTTGCCAGCCAATCTCAGGGCACATACAAACAAACAACCTTCCACACTCACATTCACGCCAACAGGCAATTTAGAGTCTTCAATTAACTTACCATGCATGTTTGTGGGAGGAAACCGGAGTGCCCGGAGAAAGCCCACGTAGGCACGGGGAGAACATGCAAACTCCACACAGGCGGGTCCGGGTATTGAACCCCAGTCCTCAGAACTGTGAGGCAGACGCGCTAACCAGTCGTCCACCGTGCCGCCTACGAAAAACATATGTGTGCTAATTCCAACAGAGTGCATAGGAACATATTTATTCATCACCATTAACCATTCTCATCTCCACATGCAAATGATTTTAATAGTTAATGATTCTTGCAAAGGTAATTACACACCAGAATTTCAGGAATGGAGACTGGACCAATTGTACCTATGAATTACCATTTGACAGGTTTAAGAGCAAAAGAAGATGCTGTAATGGTTATCGGGGACACGGAGGTGAAAATGGGATGAAGCGAAATAAAGCACATGACTGAACTATGGTGATTTGGTCATCACATGCATTACATCCACATCATAGCCGCAATTAGAGGCGCAACACAGTTGACAGCAGCTCTCTCTTGCTATAATCAAATGGTATATTGCAGTGAGTCATTAAGTCAAAGCAATACAACAAATCAGTGAGAGGGCCACTAATAGAGGTATTGATGGACTCAATTTATTTTGCCCTGCTTGGACACAATAATCAATCAATCAATTTAAGTTCAAAACAAATACCCTGGGTGAAACACAAATATCGAATTACAGTACGTTTTTAAATATCTGTATAGAATTTTACTATCAGACAATGTTGTACCAGTAAGGAATGCATAATTACGTGAGCATCAGGTGCAAATGGAATAAATCCAAGTGCCCAAATAAAGCTGTTTCATCTGGCAAGTTTGCATCCATTTGCTAACAGGATATACGTATACTCACAAGTACACTTAGTTACACTTGTACAATAAAAGAGTCAAGTGGCTGTAATGGAAGAACCTAGAGTATATCTATACCAGGTGTGCATTTTAATGAAGAGGACTACAAATGGACTGGAAAGGCAGTCCATTGTCATTGTATTTATGACAACTAGCCATAAAGTCTATTTGTGTCCAAATCTGAGCAGAAGAAATGTTCCATATCGAGTGATGTCAAGCAAGGGAATAATCAATAATGTAACTATTTTCTCATATAAATGCATTGAGCTTGCAACTTTAGTGTTTTTATTCGCTCTTTCTTCCATTTATGTTTATTTTCAGAACCAGCAGGGAGCTCTTTAGTCTAAAAATGGCCTTGCAGAACCTGCTGTGTTAACGTTCCATCACCAAATGGCAAAGAAAAAAGCGCAAAACATTAACTGGTGGTGGAGTACTTAGAAGGTAAAAAAACAACAACAGATTTTTCCCTCATGTATAATACCAGAAAGTGGTGTTCATTGCGTCCGCAAGACAAAACAAAAAACATTTTTACATTATGTTTATGAGAAAGTTTCTCAAACACCAAGTTATTTTTGCATTTGGCTTCTGAATGCTAATTTTTGCAGCAAGGGCTATTAACAACATGAAAACATAAATGAGTTTGGGCCTATTCCCAGATGTAAAATGTCCAGAATTTGTTGCCTGATACTGCATTTTACATCCCACATTGCATGTGGTCCTAATGCACATTGAATGAGATGAAAATGTGTCAACCGTATCCAAAATTCTAGCATCACAATGATAGGGGCGTAAGAGAAAGAAAAATAAGGAGGATTCTAATGGTCCATGACTGACAGGGGCCCTTGAAAATAGTGCTTTCAAATTGGAGCATTGAAGTAAGAGGGCCCAAACGTGATATTCCACAAATTCTTGGACGCACCCCTGCACAAAAGAGTAAATGGTCAAAATGTCTTTCAGAATAGTCTGCAGATTTTTCTCCATGCTAATGTAAAGTTGCACATACAAACGACAGAGGACCTTGAAAAAAACATTTGTTAATAAACTTAAAAAAGAAAAGAAAACACGCGACCAAGTTTCAGAGTTGAAGTTTTTTCCAATTCTGTAGGTGGCCGTAATGTGCAGTATAGAGGGGTTGAAAACCACCAAACAACTGAATGAGTGAAATCAAGGGCCCTTTTTTGAGTTTTGATAACATTCCAATGAATGAATGAATAAATGAATGAATGAATAAATGAATAAATGAATAAATGAATAAATGAATATTACTATCACAAAAACCATGCCATGCGCTTGGCTGGAGAGAGTTTAGATTTAAAGTGTAAAGTTTCAATTTATACCGTCAGAATGGTATAGTAAAGTATATATTGAGCAATATGTTAATTATTGTGATTGTATTTGCAATGGTGACAAATACATTTCAGTATGATGCAGTGCAGTCCTACAACAACAAACTACAGTACAACAATCACAAACACGCACTCACTGCTTTATCACGTTGCACTATTTGCATGCTGTTGTTGATTACTACTGGCCACTTATGTGTTTGAGAACTCTCTGCACCATTTGCACAATTGTCACTGTACCAGATACTCACTTTAAATTGCTCTAAATTACGTGAGGGCTCTGCATCATCTGCACAATTGCCACTATATCTGCATCACCATACTAGCAGTAGACTTTCATAGCTCAGTGACTCTCCATATTCTTGTTTTTTTATGTCTTAAATGTATATTTTGTCATAGTGGCTGTTTGTTGTCATACTAGAGTGGCTCCAACTACTGGAGACAAATTACTTGTGTGTCTTGTAAAATACTTGGCCAATAAAGCTGATTCTGATTCTGAACATACCGTTAAATCAATGCCCCAGTGACAGTGTCAATCAGGACTGAACATTATTATCTTTCAAGAAGCATAGTGTTTGAAACAGTTCTTTTCTTGGACCTCATTAGATTGACACCTACAATTGTGGCACCTCAGCGTATTCCTGTGGGATTAAATGACAAATACTTAAGCAATGTTTTAATATATAGACTTTGGTGCTCAAGAACTGATAACATGGTAATCATGAGTGTATTTGGACAGGTTAATAATGCATTGAAAATTTGGTCTCAGATTACTTTTATAAACAACAGAGATAATGTTTGCTAAGAAAAACAAAAATCCTGTATTGATCCTACTAAGTGAAAAATAGCCTTTCGAGAGGAACCAACATTGAGCTGTATGTATGTGTGTATATATATATATATATATATATATATATATATATATATATATATATATATATATATATATATATATATATATATATGTGTATATATGTATATATATATATATATATACAGAAAGTCCTCGATTTACGAACGAGTTACGTTCCTACGCTGGCGACGTGACAGGAATTTCCGCGTAAGTCGGATTTTACGGTTAGTTGAAATTTACGGTGAAATACTTCTGTTACAGGTATTGTCCCACGTGATTGTGACAGCAAGCTCAGTGTGTGTGGGCGTGTGCGTCAGTGTGTGAGTGAGACGGGACTGCGCAGGCGTTGTCCGGCGGGACTGTGAAGGAGGAAGGAGTGCGCGCCGGTGCGATTGTGTACAGTAGCAAGTGTAGTGACAGCGACCGGGGAAGAGTAGCGATTAGCGGAGGACCCGTTGACGTTGAATGTGCAGAGGAGCTAATAAAGCCATTAAAGAAGCAAATCGGTGCTTCGTGCCTTTATTGTTGCCGCCACGCAGCTCAGCTGTGCAACGAGAGAAGGGAGTTAACCCCTGCGTCTCCCGACCACGGTCAAGTGACCGTAGCAGGAAAGGTTAACACTTCGTATAAAGAAACTAAAATACATTAAATTAAAAAAATAAGATGCTATACTTACCATTAGTGCTGAGAGTGTGAAAAACGGAGGGTGAAAAAGGCAAAGATACTCCCGGCGCACAAACACAGACAAGCACTATGCACTAGCTGAGCAGAAACACTATGGCGGACGAGGCACGGGCGTCGTAAAGTCGAAACGTCGTAGGTCGAGTGCGTCGTAACTCGATGACTTCCTGTATATATATCTATATATAGAAAGAGAGAGAGCGAGAGAGAGAGTGAGAGAGAGAGAGAGAGAGAGAGGAGAGAGAAAGAGAGAGAGAGAGAGAGAGTCGAGGAAGCGATGACAGGAGACAGAGCGGCCAAGATTCCTGGCACTGAACTCTATTTAATAAGAACAACATTCACACTACGCATGTGTATTGTTTAATAGGTCACATATAAAGTGACTTTATTTTTTCAATGTAAAAACAGGGGAGTCAATCACAGTCAGTTCCATTGCAAACACACTGTATAATGGGAGAAATGTTTCCGATGTCACAGAAAGTTCTATTTCTGGGTCCTTGGTTATCATCACATTCTTCCTTTTTGCCATCACTTATATGCATCTGTGGTGGCATTACAAAAACACAGGAACACAAGGCAAAACATACTTGTGGAGTGAAATATTTTGGGGCTCACAAGATTTTGTTTTTGAACGCCAAGATTTGTTTGAGTTTTGAGGCCTATTTTCCAAGAAAATTCCGGTTGAAGATTTCACTTTAAATGCTTGAGTACCAACCAACCACTTATCAACTATAAACCATACATACTGGGCCAGGAAAAGTTACAAGTTGTCTGACGAGTTTGTGCGTGTAATTTTATTGTTAGATATTCTACTAAAATCACACAGGCGAATACAAAAATGGGGTGATTCATGATTTAAAAAACACAACTTTTTTTTTTTTTTAAAGGTGCAGCAAATTGCTCATATTCTTCAGCTTTGTTATGCCACGTTTACGCCCCTTTTTGGTACAGAGAATTCTTGGTGCTGCTGAACATCAACATCAGGAATGCACTCAGTCAAAATCAAAATCAAAATCAGACAAACACTAAAGGAATAACCAAAATTGCATAATAACATTCCAGTTCAATTATACAGGTTAATTTTGTGAAGCCCTGCCGTGTAATGAATAGAAAATATCTTAATCAAGGAAAAAGTAACACACCTTTTTTCACCACAGTACTCAGTGCCCCCTTCCTGAAGCAGTTACTAAACTTCACATCTATCTCATGTAGTCCACAGCATTCAGTACATAAAAAATAATGTGCATTTTGTAGGATTAACGATAACTAGCATGCATTCTATTTGCAGTAGCCTAATTTCAAGTAATTAATTAAAGTAATTTTGATTGAAATATGTAGACCCAACTATAAACCTGTCAACTGCAACACAGACAGGTGAAAAAACACACAGCTTTTCATTGTATTGGAATTCACATTTAAATAAATCAAAATGTTTATAAAAGCAGTTGTATCTTTGTGTTATGAAATGATAATGCAAGTGCACTCTGACGATGAAGATATGCGGCTGTCCAGTTACAAATGATGACGTGGATGTGTCCTTTTATGGCACTGAGGAGCCATTTATCCAGATTAATAGCTTCCCTTTGATAGGTTCAATGGCCTTGTTCCTGGCTTTTTCGTGACACTGTAGGTGGCCTCCATGTTTGTAGATGAGCTCACTGACATATAGCTTTCTGTTATTATCCCCCAGAGTAAACACACCTGTCATGATGGAGCCTTTCAAACACTGGCACTCTCAGATCGTACTCAGCAGAAAAGTTGCTGATACAGCATTGCAGTGATGCTACATAGAATGTGAAGAGTTGCAGGAATCTCTTGAACGACATGAAAAATAGGACTGTCAAATCTTGCACATAGACAATGACTGCAAAGTAACTTTAAAACACCTTTAAAATTTATTTTGTGTTGTAACAGTGAAAAATGGCAAGCTGGCTCACTAAGATGATAAGGCAATGCTCAATCACTAGTAATTGATTTTAAGTCTCATCCCTCACTGTGTTTTATTCCCAGTCCGGTAGCCGGAAACTATCCAGTAACAGATTTACTGGCCACAATATTAGATATAGCTGCACAATCTAACCAGAACCAATACAAAAGCTGTATCAAAAATTGTGTCTCTCAATTTTGATTGGCTGCCTCAGGGCTGTTCATTTATTTAACTGTAAATTTGGTGTTATTGTCGTTGTCAGTGGTGAAGAACTGTACTGCACCATACCAAGAGTTTTTTTTTTTTTCAAATATTTTGCCCAGCCATCCATTCATTTTCTATTCTGCTTATTCTGTTCGTGTTCTTGGGGAACTGGAGCCTATCTCAGCTGACATCAGGTTAAAGGAACCTTTTTGCCGTCCTTTATTTGTTATTCAAGTGTTATTCAAATTAACAAACATGCAGGCAAGAGAGAAATTTAAGAGTGCCTGGTAAGCGCTGAGGCGCTGTACTCCTGAGCAGTGTGAGGGTTCGATGCCTCGTTTAAGAGCAACTCAACAGTGCTCAGGAAGCAAACGAGCATATCTCGAATAAACAGCTTCGGTTTTGTATATTTAGTCTTTCTGTCGACAGTTGATTTTGAACCGTCGAATCAAATCCAAGGCCTTAGGAACTGAGCTACCACCACTGTGGTCTTTCACACAGAGACACTGCATCCAGCAATTAGATAATTAGATCCGTGACTACGTCTAATATTGTATATATAGTAGTTAGCACATCTGCCTCACAGTCGAGAGGTCCTGGGTTCAGATCTCAGCTCGAGCCTTTCTTTGTGGAAATTTGCATGTTCCTCAAGTGCTCGCATGGTTATTATCTGTATACGCCGGCTTTCTCCCATAGTCCAAAAATCATGCATGTTACGTTTATTGAACACTTTAAATAGTCTAAAAGTGTAAATGTGAATGGTTGTCTATATATTGCCCGGTCGTTGGCTGGCGACTCTTCTTGGGAGGACCTTGCCGCTCGCCCAAAGTCAGTTGAGACAGCTCCAGTGCCCGAATGACGAAAAGTGCCATAGAAAATGGATAGATGCATGGAAATCTATCATGCGTATCTCTTTGCCTACGCATGTGCTCAAAGGTTTCCAGAAGGAACTGGCGGCAAATACTATACAAACACTTTCCACTGACAATGCTATTATTCAACATACAATAAAAGCAATTATTTTTATTGTAAAAATCATTAAAACATCAAAGGTTCTTCAAGGAGTCCTAATCGACTCGTCTGACGGGATCAAGCAGACTTCTTAATTAAAAAAATTAAAATGCCTTCACTGTGAATCCATTTAGGGTCAAATGCAGAGTGTTAAAGAGTTTAATTAATTTGAATTGTTGTGCTGGATGAATGCTTTAAACTTCTGCTCTTCCAACTGAGCTACACAATGTCAAATTGCAGAGATGCTGTTTGATGCAATCACTCACTTAAAAGATGAATAAATACAGAAATCCCTTATGTTGTTTCTTTTGATGCAAACAATTACAGGCTAAATCGACAGAGCAGCTACACTAATACAGTTGTTTTCCTGAAAGCATTTTCATGTCTAAAATTAAAATGTTAAAACAACTGGCGCAATTGATCTTTGCTCCTCCATAAAAGCAAAAACTAACTACATCATAAAGCAGAATATTGTCGGGAAGCCGCCCCCCCCCCCCCCCCCCCCCCCCCCCCCCCGGCCATTACATTTTAGTGCCGTTTATACGGAACAGTGATCTGGAAAAAAGGAAACTTCCATCTATAACGGACAGTGTAAAAAGCTTTTGATGAGCTATTGTTGTAGATATTCCTATCCATGTCATGATGTTTTAGAATATGATCCACTGCTGTACATAAAACTACTAAAAATAGCCATCTGCGAGGAGAACTCAAGTGAGGCATCAGTTCAAGGCGGCTAAAGGTGACAAGAAAACTGCCCTGCCTAAACTCACACAGATCCTGAGGAAAAGGCTCATCACATTGACGATGGCTGAATGACATCAATGGAAGGGTAATGAAAGGCTATGCAAGCAAGGCGCTTTTATTGGCAACCCTTTCAGCTTTACCAAGAAGCTACTTAGCCCAAAGCGTAGTGGCAACCTTTCCTGTCCTGTAGGAAACCGACCACTTTTTCAGAATCGCAGTCACTGACGCCTCGAGAGACCAAGAACTCGGCCAATGCAAGGCAGTAGTGAGACCTCCAGAACCAGTGACCCTGTTCAACTGTGCTGAGCCCACCCTGACCGAGGTAAAACAAGCAGTTGAAGCTGCAACATCTGGTTTTAGTCCTGGTCCTAGCAGAGTACCTTACAAGGTATACAAGCAGTGTCCACAGCTCCTCAAACACCTCTGGAAGATACTCAAGGTGATCTGTCGAAGAGGGAATGTCGTGTAATTGAGGCACACAGAAGGCATCTGAATTCAGGAAGACAGTTTTGCATCATCTCACTGCTCAGCATGGAGAGCAAGATATTTTTCAGGATCCTTTCCCAATCCCTAGCAGAATTCCTCCTGAATCGACACCTCTGTCCAAAAGGGGACGTTCCAGGAATACCTGCTTGCTCGGAACAACACACTAGCTGGCCGAGACTACCTGTCAAGATACCACATTCCAGTAAAGACCTGTACCCTCATCATGCTTGAGGAAAAAGAGAGGTGTCGACTGATACAGGATGAGATTTGATCAGAAGTGGTGGAAGAACGCAACAGCAAGATGGTTGGCATGTCCAAGCAGGGAGCATGGACCAGGTGGAATCACACACAACAATGAAGCATGACCTGGGCAGACCTGTGGCGAGCTGAACCATTTCCCATTAAGTTCCTCATCCAATCAGTTTATGATGTCCCCCCCCCCCCCCCCCCCCCCAAGCATGGCTATCCTTCACACTTTGAGCTTTTGCAGAAACATCAGAGTCCAAGCTGTGCTGATAGAGGGCCACCATGGAGCACATCCTGAACTGCTGTCCGAAGGCTCAAGGGCAGTATTTTGCAACCTTGATGAAGCCAAGGCACCATTTTACATCAGAAAAATCTCACATCACACCACCAAACATAAATGTCACAATATATACTACTATACATCAATACTAAAATAATGATGAGCTTGTCTCAATATATTCACCAATTTGCTTAGTGTGAACTCTGGGCCCAATTAATTGAACACAAAGCTGAGACACTAGCAGAAAACCGTGAATTATTCTATTTTATGAATGACAAACGGGTGGATACACAGGCTTGTTATACCTTGCCATCTGATGGAAGAACATTTCATTGTTTTACCTGTCACTATATTTCTCTGGCATAGATAAACACAAATATACAGTATTTGTAATTAAAGATAAAGTAATAATTTTCTGATAAGTTAAAAATGAAATTAGTTAATTTACAGCAGCACCATGAATGAGCTCTCATGGAACACTATTGTGCCACGGCACCCTGTTTGGGAATCCCTGCTCTAGGGGACCGGCATTATTGCTGGCAACATGACCAAGTTCTAAGATCTTTGGGCAGATCAGCGATCCAAAACAGCAAGTCTCAAGAAAAGCAATCACTTTTATTAGAGTGGGTGAGAAGCCTGAGCATCAGCCCAGCTCCACAGGAGGAGGGCTTCTCGCCATCACTCCTGACTGCCAGCTCCAAGTTGACCTCAAAAGACAGATCAAGTTCACAGTCAACATCGCAACCACTTCCACCTAGTTACAGTCTTAAAATCGGAGGCAACCAAGCAGGTGGATATGTTGGAACTGACTGTCCAGTGGGAGGACCGGATTGAAGATATGAACAAGCGCAAGTGCATGCATTACACTGGTGTGATTTTGGCCCATTCCTCCACATAGGCAGTATTAAAATCTAGAAGGTTCTGTGGGCTTCTTATATGGACCTTGAGTTTCAGTTCTTTCCATAGATTTTCGATTGGATTCAATTCAGGTGATTGGCTGGGCCATTCCAGCAGCTTTATTTTTTTTTCTTTGAAACCAATTGAGAGTTTCCTTGGCAGTATGTTTGGAATCATTATCCTGCTGAAATGTCCACCCTCGTTTCAGTTTCATCATGTCAAAAAAAAGTTTCATGTCAATAGCCCCTTTGGAAATATATTTAGTGAGAAAAATCGTGACATGTTAAATATTTATTTCAGCCACTCTATTGAGGGTGACAAGAGGAAGCACTTGTGCTCAATGGTCCCAAAATGAGGTACACCTCGAGATCTAATGCTAGAGTTGTATCAAATATAGTAATTATCTGTTTTGACTGACATTTATGTTAATCAAAACTGTCCATTATTGTCTTTTTGTAAAAGCATTTTTTTATGTTTCTCATTTAAAAAAGTGCCAAAGAGTGTATTCTGTCAAGTAATGTTACGTGAGCGCAGATGTTGTGTTAATAAAGAAGTCGACGTGCATCTCAACCGTCCAAATTGTCCTCAAGTATGCAGAGAGTAAATTTGTTTGCTTAGCTGGCAAAAGGTGATGTGTTTAACTGAGCTTTGTTACATGTACTGTATACAATCTATATTGTCAGTGAATAATGAGAAAGATTAATCTTGAACAGCAGAAAAACATTTTAACTTTTTGTCCAAATTAGAATGGATGAGAAACGGGTCAGATGACCGCAGGGTGCAAAGGACGCACAGAGAAGATTGTCTCTTTGCTCTGCTGATTGCAGAAAGCAGAATCAGTGAAACACTCATCATTTCGAAGAGGAGGAAGTTCATAAAAATCTGCTGTGTCCTCTAAACTGTTCTTGGGATCACTTCACTTACATGATTTGAGTCTATGAGTTACAGTATGTAGGTAGGTGGACGCCCTCGCTAGTCAGCACAGATTTATGTCCCGCACTGACGCTGCAGAGGTATGCGCAGATAGGGCTTTATTGTGGAGCGAACGCAAGTATTAATAAGGCCTTTAAGGTGGAGTGTGGGATTTTAATCTAATACATGTGTTGTCAATTTCAACAGATATCTGCCCTCTCGCCTCCCATGTACATTCCTGGTTTTGTAGCTGTGACTCATGGGTCGTCTGACACAGCTCCAACCAATTATCAGCAGAAGCCACATGCTTGTGGACAGTTACCTACCTATTGCTACCTTATTAGAGGAAAGTTGCTGCCTAACAGCGAAAGAAAATTTGAATCTCGGACCTTTCTGTGTGAAATCATAGATGTACTGTAGAAGTAAAATTGTGTTGCAGATGTGAATGTGAGTGTAAATGGTTATTTTTCTCTATATATCACCCCTGTGATTGCAAAGTGATATGTTTTGGGTGTTCCCACCCCATCACCCTAAAGCCTGGTACACACATACGGATTTTTAAAATCTAAAAAAGGTTCTATATTGTAGCTGTGACAGACAGAATCTGGCATTTAATAGTTTGGGTCCTAGTGTGTGGTGTGCTCCAATAATCTCAATCTCAAAATCTCAAGTGCTCACATGCGATCTCTCAAAACCGAAAAAGAGCCACTTCTTGATATGCGGCAATGTTTCCCCAATGTCCATGAAGGTTACCGTAGCCGGGAGCCTTGTAAAATCGCATTGTCCTCAAAAAACGACTTGCTTTGGGAAATTCTTCTTGGTGTCTGGGTAGCCCACTTTTATACAACAAAAAAACCCCACATTGGGTAAAACATGCTTGCTTTTATTTACGGTCTTTTGCTTTTGTTGAGTCAGGGCGCTACTTGATTGGCTATATTCTGTTCCACGTCACAATTCACCGCATCATGCCTCAGGAGAAGTTCACGCTCCCCCACACACATGAAGACTTTTGGTTGTAAATATTGCACATGTTCTGTATTTAAGATTGTCGGCCCAACCTGTTTCGGACCCTTAAGTCGGGATAAATCCTCTCTTAACACACCTCAGACTTCTAGCCAACGTATGATACTCACCGACGTTATCCTTCTGTCTAAATCTATTGCATCTATGTTAGCGCCTGTTAGATGGGCCAGACATACTGTATGTATTAGCTCTAGTTATGCTGCTACAGTTTTGTACTCCTTGCCAATAGAAAAATATTTATTGGTTTTACTTGTTACTGAAATCTATGATGTGTTCATTTGAAATCCTTGTAATCTTTGAAGGTGTACATTAGGTACTGATCCAAATTAGGATTGTTTGTTCTTGGCGGAGCTCCGCACTGCTCCATTGCACTCGCGTTGTATTTTTCCACATATTGCTGATGGTTCACGTTTTTCAAACTTTGAAAATGTTCACATGGCCTTCAAGCACAACTAATGTTTAAGGCCTGCTGTGACCCTTTTATTGGCTTTTCACCGCAGGTCCATGACTATAAGGTGAGTTGGCTTTTGCTGTCATAGTTACTATAATAACTTGCTGACAGAAATGTCACACACAAGCTTCAAAAGTGCACTGTAATCTGCTTTTCTTTTGCTGTCTTTGACTGGTCAAACAAAACCTGACCCACTGTTAGGGATACAAAAAACAGACATTTAGAACTGATTTATTTATTGGATCAAATGGATATCTGAATGGACCTGTTGTATACAGAAAGCTATTAATATTCTGTAATAATGGAAAGCTATTTCAACTTACTCAAACAAAATGACCATATTTGATAATTACAGGTTGTTCCTTTTTTTAAAATAACATTTTTGTTTTTGTTTTAAAGGAAACCCTGGCGACCAGTTCAGAATGTACCCTGCCTCTCGCCCGAAGTCAGCTGGGAAAGGCGCCAGCACACCCACAACCCGAGTGAGGATGAGCGGTTCAGAAAATGGATGGATGGAGACATTCTTGCAAGAACACGTAAAATGATTGTGCTCCCTATTTAATTTGTCTGCCTTGTTTAAACTTCAGTTCAGATAATTCTGCTTTAAAGCATACATTCATTATACTAAACGATGATGACTTCTCCCTTAACTTAGTTCCTGTCCTTCATTGTCTCCTCGATGCCGAAACAATTTTATGCTGAGCTCAGGTCTACACACAATCTAAAGAGACCCCCGGTGTTGTTGCTGTGACTGCAGGTCCTCTGTTGTCCATTTTTAACAGTGACATTTCGTCTGAGTCTGTCAGTTCACAGAGTGGCACGGCACATCTAAAGAAACTAGAGGGCAGAATGATGTGAGCTAATATTATATACTGTGTGTGTGTGTGTGTGTGTATATATATATATATATATATATATATATATATATATATATATATATATATATATATATGTGTGTGTGTGTGTGTGTGAATACTGTACTGAACTATACAGTACTCAACTGTAAAATGTCTTGCACTACTTTAAGGAGTATACAGTATTTGGTTGGATTGTAATGCTGTTCAACATGCATGCACTTATTCGGTTAAAATGAGTGGATTATTTATTTCTGTATGAATTTCAGTGAAAAATCTGAAGTCAAATTCACCTAAGGTCGTACCATTTGAAATTCAAGCAACATTTTCTGGAAAAATACCCCATTGAGAGATGTACAAAACTTCAAGAAAGTCAAGTAAGCCATTTGAATGTAAAACATCGCTGACAATCAGGCTCATATAATCGTGGCTGCCAAAATCGCCATCACGATTAAAATTTTATTAATTGTGCAGCCTTAACTCTAGGTATGTGTTTTGCTTCCTCTGGATTTTTTTTTTATAAAACTTGATTGTGCACTATGAAGACATGAGCATATCACACTTGACCTCAGTCTCCTTCATTTGACCTTTGTTTAGTGAGCATTAAAGGATTTTCCTTTGTTGTTGCTTTTTTTTGCAGCACATAAACTCAACAAGGGGTATTCGGCTAAACTCAACAAGGGGTATTCAGAGAAGGCAAATGTAAAGATACAGGGGGTCTTCGATTGATGGTATTTTGTTCCTATGATGGTGGCTTGCGAGGTAACCCAAATTTGCAGGTAAGTCATAATTACAGTAAATATTTCTATGAAAATCAGTTCTTGGCCATAAATAAAAAAAATATAAAATGAAAAAAACAGTAATTCCAGCATTATTCTAACTCCCCCTACGCAAAGTATAGTTTACTGAGCGCCATTCGTACAGGACCGTCAAAAGGCCACGATCCCCTTTACACCATAAGTTAGTTCAGAAAGCAATAAGATTCTAGCGGTGTCCCCATACTTTTATCGTGCATCACCAGGCGTCGTGACCTGACTTGTTAAGAAAGGTAAGGTGAAAGTGTTTTATATGGGTGTGTTTTACAATATCAACTCTCTTTTGAAAAAAAATGGGTGACAATTTACACAATATGATGTAAATCTCCTTCACATTATGACTTTGTCATTGCCCAAGAGTGTGATTGAATGTTATTGAACTTATTTTTAGACCTCTCTGAAAACATTGGCTGGTCAATTAATTAAGATATGACGATGGACGGGCGGCACGTTGGACGACTGGTTAGAGCGTCTGCCTCACAGTTCTGAGGACCGGGGTCCAAATCCAGGCCCCGCCTGTGTGGAGTTTGCATGTTCTCCCTGTGCCTGCGTGGGTTTTCTCCGGGCACTCCGGTTTCCTCCCACATCCCAAAAACATGCATGGTAGGTTAATTGGCATCTCTAAATTGCCAGTATGTGTGAATATGAGTGCGAATGGTTGTTTGTTTGTATGTTCCCTACGATTGGCTGGCAACCGGTTCAGGGTGTACCCCGTCTCTCGCCCGAAGATAGCTGGGATAGACTCCAGTACCCCCGCGACCCTAGTGAGGAGAAGCGGCTCAGAAAATGGATGGATGGATGGATGACGATGGAAGCAAGTTGACCTTGGATTGGACTATATCTGTTTCCATCATTGGATTGTTTCTGAATCCCAAAAACCCAGAGGTCGACCAGCATCCTGGTACGTAGCTTGAACCAAGTGGTACCACTGTTATTTTATCAGAGATGGATTTTAAGCAAACGGCACAGTAGTCAAGTTGTGAGCATGTCTACTTCACAGTTCTAAATTTCTGGCTTGGAATCTGAGCTCCAGCCTTCCTGTGTGGGATTTGTATGTTCTCCTCGTACTTGCGTGTTTTATCTGGGTCCTCCAGCTTCTTTTCTCATTCTAAAAACATGCTTGTTTGGTTCACTGTCCAGAGGACGAATGAGAATTGTTGTTTGCTAGCGACCGGTCCAGTATGTATTACGCCTATCACCCCAACTCAGCTGGGGTAGGCTCTAGCTAACCCTTGACAATCAAAGAATGAATTGATTTTAGATAAAAAAAGCAGACAGATGGAGGAGCAGATGTACTTGCATGAGGACAATTTAAAGTTATATGGAAATGGTGTCTGGGATTGCAAATTAACCTATCACAAACCACATTATAAAATCACAAACATCAACAGCAATAACCACACAGTTGCTTTATTGTCAACGAGGAAGCACCAAACCATTTAATCATAACAGAACACGAGTCATGATGTGACCTACTAAATTACTTGAATGCCAAAATGCACGTTTCCTCACTTTGAGGACCTCAGAGCACCGTACATCGAACCCATTAAGAGTTTTTTTTTTTTTGCTTTTGGCCCGTGTTATTCAAGCGTGAATTGAGTAATCCAATTCATCGCTTTTAATGAATGTGTATTACATTTCTTATGTGAGCTCTATTGTTGACTCAACTGTGATGTCTCTGCTAAATGAAGGATTATAAATCATATACACATTACATTGGATTTTTATTTTGGCACTATTTCTTAACTTTTACAGTGAAATAGTTGCTCTTTGGCATTATAGTGCAATTATGGCTTCACTCAGAATAGTATGTACTATATCAGATTTTATTTGGCCAGTTATTTTTATTGGTATTATAATTATACTGGGTTAGCACATCTGCCTCACAGTTCTGAGGTTCTTCAAATCCCGGCCCCGCCTGTGTGGAGTTTGCATGTTATCCGCGTACCTGCGTGAGTTTTCTATGGGTACTCCGGTTTCCTCCCACACCCCAAAAACATGAATGGTCGGTTGATTGAAGACTCTAAATTGCCCGGAGGTGTGAATGTGTTTGTTTCTATGTGTCCTGCGATTGGCTGGCGACCAGCTCAGTGTACTCCGCCTATCGCCCGAAGAGAGCTGGGTTAGGCTCCAGCACGCCCGCGACTCTTGTGAGGATAAGCGGTACAGAAAATGGATAGATTGATGATTATACTGTAATATACAGTAAATGATAAGTAGCTTTATTGTACTCTCAAACTATGCCAGAATATCATTTCCTTAAACCGTGTCAAGTTGTTTCAATATCCATCTTTATGAAAGGATCCTCTTAGCGCTTTGTTTGAGGGATGCAATACACGTAATTCTTTGCAGCCCAAGAAACCACAGCAAAGAGTTGAAAGTTACATTTATTTGTCATCGTATGCCACAGTTAAGTAGATATTTCCATTTAGGTATTTGCATGATTTTGCCTTTCAAAGTCAGTACTATAAAAACGCTCCACATCATAATTTACACATCATTATATCAAACGCTATATACTGCGGTTGCGGTATCGTGCGCATGCTGGGTGAACATAAAGTGCACAGTGGGAGCCATTAGCCCGATGAGACCACCTTAATTACTTTATTACAGCATCCACCTGGATTCAGCTGACTGGCATGCTGTGCAACTGGATGGTAGAAAGGCTCCGTCATTATGGTTCAAATCCTAGCCTCGCCTGTGTGGAGTTTGCATTTTCTCCCCGTGCCTGCTTGGGTTTTCTCCGGGTACTCCGGTTTCCTCCCACATCCCAAAAACATGCGTGGTAGGTTGATTGAAGACTCTAAATTGCCCATAGGTGTGACTGTGAGTGCAAATGGGTGTTTGTTTATATGTGCCCTGCAATTGGCTGGCAACAAGTTCCACCTCCCGAAGATAGCTAGAGTAGGCTCCAGCATGCCCGAGACCCTAGTGAGGATAAGCAGTACAGCAAATGGATGGATGGATGGATGCATCGTTATTTAGCATATTTTGGGCCTTCTGATTTGGCTAAATGAAGTGGGAAAATACTTGAAAGACCCCTTAATATGCCGCAGTTACATTCCTAACTACAACCACAAAAGTTGGTGAAAAAGTCTTTGTCACCATTAGATTTGTTGTTTAGCAATGTAATAATGATCATACAGTTGTTAACTACAATGCTACTAAGTAGAGAACCGAAGGCTGAACCACAGATAAAAGTGAAAATAAATTATAGATCTTTGTGTTTCGATTTGTTTGTCCATCTGATTGTTAGTTAGCAGGCTACTTCCTGGTTAATGGAGGATGGAGCACAGAATTACGGTGCCATCCAGGGGGTTGCACAGTTACAATTATACCATCCATCCATTTTCAAAGCCGCTTATCCTGGTTAGGGTCGCTGGGCGCTGGGGTCTATCCCAGCTGACTTCGGGCGAAAGGTGGACTACACCCTGAACTGGTCGCCAGTAAGTCGCAAGGCACATACAGACACAGACAACCATTCGCACTCACATTCACACAGTCAATGAGTGGGAACTGAACCCACGCTGCCCGCACCAAAGTCAGGCCAGTGTACCGCTACACCCTAACCAATCACCAATTATACCATATGGCCATCTTTTCTTACCATACCACCATGGTAAGAAAAAGAAAACAATGCACCCATATCCAGATCATCACCAATATGATTTGAAATACAATAACAATAATCCATCCATTTTCTGAGCCGCTTCTCCTCACTAGGGTCGCGGGCGTGCTGGAGCCTATCCCAGCTGTCATTGGGCAGGAGGCAGGCTACACCCTGAACTGGTTGCCAGCCAATTGCAGGGCACATACAAACAGACAACCATTCGCACTCACATGCATACCTACGGGCACTTTAGAGTCTCCAATTTATGCATGTTTTTGGGATGTGGGAGGAAACCGGAGTGCCCGGAGAAAACCCACGCGGGCACGGGGAGAACATGCAAACTCCACACAGGCGGGTCCGGGGATTGAACCCGGGTCCTCAGAACTGTGAGGCTGACGCTCTAACCAGTCGGCCACCGTGCCGCCATAACAATAATAATAATAATAATAATTATTATTATTATAAATGTAATGTTGGGTCTGTTATGCACCATTCTTCTGCAAAGTTTTGTGGACATTGCTTTTGTATTAATTTGTGTAAACCTACTGTGTTGTATTATGCTTTACCAGTCATAATAACTACAATGAAAAGGGGTCATTATCGAAACAAAGCCAGTGATGACATTTGTTCAGTACTCCGGTTCAATTAATGCCTCTGTGACAGTGTCAATCAAAAGGAAGCATTTTTGATATTCTTGTATGAAATTATGCAGGTGTTAAGTAAGTCTTTCTTTGCTTTTTGAATTGTGCTTCTGTTCTTTGTCTGCACTTGTGACTTCTCTGCGTGGGTGGCTATAACTAGTGTGATGGAGTCTGCAGCGTTAGCAAGCCAGGGGCAAACAAAGGAAGGACAATAATCCAATGTACAAACCTGCCGCTGAATATGATACGGAAAACTACTCTAATTGGCTTTACCCTCTTCATCCCAAGCACACCTGATTCCTACTCTGAGTACTTTTCGACCAAAAAAAAAAGAACATCTCTAGGATGCTACCGAAGCACTAAAATTAGCCAAAATTAGATCTTGAGACCCATACACAGATTTGGAGAGCTGCTCTAATTGGGAGCCATCATCTATCAATCAGTCTCAGGTTATAAATAGCAGATACTGTATAATAATAGAATAATGTTTTTACAGAACACACTTAACAAGCCACTTTAATGAACAGTGAATTGTCTAAGTAATCCAAGGCAGGGCAACACAAATGAGTTGGCTGTAGAATAAACATACCTGTTACTTGAACTTTTATAAGAATAAAAGTCTTTGACTGATTCTCTTAGTTATTTCTCTGCTCTCACATCTCAGATACTGTGTTAAACAAATCCTGCCTTTTCTGACTGAGTATTGTACAAGTAATAGTCAAAGGTTGTCACATTTTCAGCCACACAGACTATGCTACAGCCAGCAGTTGCAATACATGAACAACAAGCAATCTAGCTCCATCGGGCATCCTGCGTGCTACTGATGCATCATTAGTGATTTACCGTGGCCGAATTCATTAGAAACCTGGTCTCCGTTGAATATCGCTCTACATTTGTCAAGAGAGAACCGGGTGAAATTGAAGAAGTATAATTGCTTACATCGAGCTGCTGCCCTGATGTAACTGACAACACGTCTTTATCTTAACTTCTCTGTCAAAGCCAAATCTCACTAGGCCTCGATCGTCATTATTTTTGCAGAATTAGGGGGTGTAATTATTAGTTACTGTTTGGCACCCTGGTGGGCTCCTTAGCTGAGGTTTTTACAGAAAACAAGCAATGTGCTTGCCACGAGGACCAGAGAGAATACCAGTTTTAACTCATCCTAGGGGGAACACCAGATTCACTGCCAATACATTAAATAGTTGTCTCTGCGGAGAATAGTTTCTCATTGGGTGCCATTATTATGTTCTTCATTTCATGGCAATGCAACTAGTATGCTGAATCATTGACTGGAAAGCAATTATGAATCAAAAGAACATCAGGCATGTATTAGTAATTGCAGTTTAGTAAAGCAAATCATCATCTTGTTTTAAGACTGGTCTATTACACTTATTAGATAAAACTCTTTCATTGTAACCAAATGCTTCCTATCTAAATTCAACGTGCCATCAAATAAAAATATAAGCATCTATTATTCCATCACAACTGAGCTGACTAGGTGATAAGATGACACCCAGAGGTGCTCCAGAGTCTTTTCCGGTTTTGCAAGTGTTCATATGCAAAAAAAGTGAGGGGTACACAAAATAATTACTATAATTATCCGAAAATTAACTACATTTGTGAGGTTAATTTGAAACATTTACAATATTTAAGATCCTACTTTAGCATTATGGAAAAATGTTGAGTTTTCTTGAAGTGAGGATCGCAGAGTGACCGATGATTACGACATTTTCACAATAGTTTGTCAATAACGTTTACAATATCACAGTGCAGCGATTATGTGATAGTGGATTAATTGGTAGAAAAGTACCATAAATTTATAATATATTATAATATTATAATATGATATAACCAAATCCAAAAACACACGCTTCTTTCATGATTACCATAATACAATATAGAGTAAGAGATAACATTATGCATCAAAATATGAACAGGGATGTCCCAATCCAACTTTTTCACTTTCGATCCAATATCGATATTGCAGCCTTGAGTTTTGGCCAATACCGATATCGGTCCAATCGGATTTCAGCAGTAATTATACATAATTTACTAATTTTTTAGTGTGGAATGTTAGAAAAGGCTTGATCAAGTGATATTCCTCAAAAAGAGAACAATAATGAGCAACAGTAGTAATTAAGTAGTAGGTAGTAAGTGGTGTAGTAAGTAGTAGGTGTAATTCTTTTGTTATGTCTGTTTAGTTTTACAGTGAACTTCAACTGGAGCGTCAATAAACGACTTTAAACGAGCAACATTCACTCTTACTGCTTGCTACAATGTTAGCAACTTAGCAACCTGTTGTTGTGATCACGTGGGCTCTGCATGACATCCGGGCGCTGCTGGATAGAAGTGCTGGAGTGGGGTACTGTTGTTTCGTTCGCAAACGTTTCGCTCAGAAGAGCAAATCTTTTTAGTGAACGAACTGATCTGAATCAGTTTATGAAATGATTCGTTCTTTTAGCCTGGCCACCGCCCGGCGCCGTGAGACGGGCGAGTCGGCTGGGAGCGGAAACAGAACTGCTGAAGCGTTCTGTCACTCACTTCTGAATCTTCGGCCAATGACCAAGGAGCAGCTAGAGTGCAGGCGGGGGCGGGACTTCATTAAACGTACTGCCATGTGATTTGCGATTCACCAGCGTTGTCACTCACATCGGTGAATGAGCCAGCGTCAAGCAGCGCTGTGCAGGTGGGGGAGGGACTTAAGTGAATTGAGTGATTCGTTCAATGAACTGGTGTACTGGTGTACTGAGGAACTGAAGAACTTCAGAGCGATTCGTTCGTGATCCGTTAGACATGAGTGATTCGTTGGTTGAACTTCTTTGTTTGTGATCTGCTAAGGAGCAATGTACTAGTACAATGAGTGATTTGTTTGTGCAAGGAAGGATGTACTACGCAGTGAACATACTCATGAGTGATTTTAACCGCATGCCCATCATAGCTTGCACTAACAGCCGTTTCTTCTTCATCAGACGGACACCCCTAAATATGAATTCCTTAGCCCACCCCTAGACTTTGTGTTTTAGTTGTCAAACGAAGTGTGGATGGATGACCACAACCATCAATCTATCCATGAATTGTTCCGTTCACCAGTGAATCACAGGGTGAGTGTGAAGAGTGCATTAATACTACCAAACGTTTCAGCGATGCTCATTTCACTGAAAAATATTTGCCCGTATTGTGACAGTTTTTGCAGAAATGGCCTTTCTTCAGCGATTGTGATCTGCGGTATTCCCCCATCTTGGCAAAGAAACTAAGTCCAGCTCGAGTGTAGGCTGACCAAATGTAGGCAAACTTTTATCCTTCACAGCCAGACTGTGTGCCACATGATGCCGAGAATCACTGTGGAACTGAATCCTCTATGACAACAGAGTGGGAGCTGGAAATGCTTGGGAGGATTGTCTAGAGCTGCAGCGGGATGCCACTGTGATAACTAACACCTTGTGTGGGGAGGCCCCATATCCCTTTTTATATCAGCAGCTCATGCCGCACATGAGCCAAAAGGGTGGGGGGTGGTTTGCAGATCAAAGCGAGATGGCAATCCAAACAGAAAACCATGCAAGCGCATGAAACACACTTTGGAGAGAACCTCCGACTCACCCACCCCCCCCCCCCCCCCCCACTGCCAGACAGAGACGGCTGAGTCAGTTTATGGGCATCTGTTTGTCGGGGGGAAGCGTGTGCGACAAATGGAGTACAAAGGATTCTAAGCAGACACACGCAAACAGAAAGACAGCTTCCTTCTCAGTGAGCGGAGTGTATGCACTGCCCTGGAGCTTTCTGTTTGTATTTTATGTAAGAAAAGTAGAAGGTGCATAAGGAGGAGATCAGAGTAAAGTAAATACATCTAATAGGGTTACCTTTTATACTTTTCTCTTCTTGTTTCAAGGGGATCCTTGTGTGTATACTCTAGATCCAGTATAGCGGGCAAGGTCGTTCGGCAACTCTCCTAATCACCTGAGCTCACCTCCTCCATCATTTAACATTATGCTCTGGGTGGGAGAGTGGGCATCAGGTAGTAGCCATCAAACATGCAGGCCATCACCACAGCAGTGGCCTGCGGGATATCCTGGGAGGGACACTTGCTCTTTTCTGACCTATCGCACAAGTAAATGTTACAGGGGGTGGTTAGGGAGGGAATGCAGAAGGGGGCACTCGATGACATTCCAGTTGGTTTGAATGGAAATGTGGCAAAAGACTGCACCCATGGGTGCTGTCCTATTGTATTGGCCTGTCCTATTGCTAGAGATGAGTGTGCTGTTCCAAATGGCAGGCAGAGTCAGATGTCAGGCCCTTGCCAAAGGCCCCTCACAGCCAAAATGTAATACATGATTTGGGGGTAGAAAAAAAAACCAGCAATAGCATGCATGTTATGTTCTGCATGTAAGGCAGTGGAAAGGAGACTATGGGATAGAAGCCCACAGCTGTCAATAACAACATGAATATTGCTGTTGTACTGATATATGGAATATAGTCATTTGTGGCTTGAGTTTTGTGTACGTGTGTGTGCGTGTGCGTGTGTGTGTCCATGACACAGGTTCATTCGACTACAACATGAATGGATAGGAAGGTAGGTAGATAGATAGATAGATAGATAGATAGATAGATAGATAGATAGATAGATAGATAGATAGATAGATAGATAGATAGATAGATAGATAGATAGATAGATAGATAGATTTGTTTTGTTATTCTTATGGTTCTAGTGTGGAGATGGTCTATATATATATATATATATATATATATATATATATATATATTAACACATGCACACAAAGACATCCACTTTTTTTTCTCACTGTCTGACATCAGACTACACTTTTCCTGTTTTAGGTCAGGATTAGGATTACCAAAATTATTTCCATTTGCTAAATACCAGAATAATATATATATATATATATATATATATATATATATATATATATATATATATATATATATATTTATTTTTATTTTTTTAAAGAAAATTTTCATTACTTATTTACAAAGCCAGAAATTTACAGTCAGCAGGATTACTTTGCCATAAAACAATTCGGGGAAACCCAGATGTTGATGACATTTCTTCAGAAGCTTCTGATTGATTCTGATGATTCTGGTTTATTGACATAATTTTAGTTAATTAGAGACACACCCGTGGATTTAATTGAACTAGGGACAACTGAAACCCACTGCTTCTTTGTGTGACATCATGGGGAAAGTCAAAAGAAATCAGGTAGCAGGAAGATAATTGTGAAAAAAGTCTGCTTCACCGTTGGGCGCGATTTCAAGATGCCTGATGGTGCCACATGCATCTGTTCAAACAATTATACACAAGTATATACACCATGAGAATATCCAGCTATCATACCACTCAGGAAGGAGTCCCAGAAATGAATGTGCTTTGGTCCAAAATGTTCAGGTACATATCAACCCAAGAACAAAAGCAAAAGACCTTGTGAAGATAGTGGCTGATAACAGCTTCAGCTCTTGTGGGAAGGCTTTCAACAAGGTTTAGGAGTGGAGTGAGTTTATGGGAATATTTTCCCATTCTTCCAGGATCTTATTTGTGAGGTCACACACTGATGTTGGACAAGAACGCCTGGCTCACTGTCCACTCGAAATCAACCCAAAGGTGTTCTATCGGGTTGAGGGCAGGACTCTGTGAAGGCCAGTCAAGTTCATCCATACCAAATTCTCTCATTCGTGTCTTTATGGACCATGCTTTGTGCACTGGTGCACAGACATGTAGGAAGAGGAAGGGGTAATCCCCAAACTGTTTGACTCTCCAAAATCTCTTGGTATGATGAAGCATTCAGAGTTCCTTTCACTGGGGCTCAGGGGCTAATGTTTTGGACATTTCCAACATTGTGGGAACAGCTTGGAGATGACACCTTCCTGTTCCAACATGATTGCGCATCACTGCACTAATCAAGGTCCATAAAGACTTGGATGAGAGAGTTTGATGTGGATGAAGTTGACTAGCCTGCATAATCCTGACTTCAACCCCATAGAACACTTTTGGGTGAATTACAGTGGAGACTGAGAGCCAGGCCTTCTCGTCCATCATCAGTGTGTGACCTCACAAATGCGCTTCTGGAAAAATTGTCATAAATTCCCAGAAACACACTCCTAAACCTTGTGGAAAGCCTTTCCAGAAGAGTTTTTTTTATTCTTTCCAGAACTCTCACTTCATTTCATTAGTGAAATGAGCATCACTGAAATGTCAATGCACTCTTCACATTATTGCGTTTTCAATAACCCGTAGTTTTTACAGGACCAGGTGATTGGCCTACTGCCCAACCCCAGCACCTGGTTTTCCTATGTGGTCTCCCATCAAAGTACTAGCCAGGACCGACCCTGCTTAGCTTCCGAGATCAGATGAGATCGGGTACTCTCAGGACATTTCCCGGGGTCCAGAAGAGTTTAACACATGGACCGATGTCATATTGAACCCTACGGATTAAGTGGGATGTCAATTAAATTCATATCTTAGTCGAGGCAGGTGAGCGAATACTTTTGGTAATATAGTGTATCTATGTCCTCAGTTGATCTGCAGTATTATGCTCATGCCACAGAGAGGCACTAGGACACATGCCTCTTGCATTTTTGCTTCCTCCTTTGTGTGGCAGTTTGTTCTTTGATTACTGTTGTTGTTGTTGTTGTCCCCCCCCCCCCCCCCCACACACACACACACACACAATAGGCTAATGTGACACAATTCCTTATTAAATATGTCACGGTTTGTTAAGTATACTCATATTCTCCATTGTCCCTGCATCCGAATGCAACGCTAAACTGCAACAACTGAACGTAAACGACTTGATGCTGCAAATAGATTATAAATCATAGATCAAAAAACACCCACCTATCGTTGACACCACAGTTCCAACGAAGTAAAAAGCCCCTGTAAAATCCCATCGTGGTCTGAGACCATCAGCCCGGATCCCAGCGGCGATGGCAGCCTCGTACTCCCGCAGGAAAGAGTTGAGCTCCCCTAGGCTGATGTTGAAGGTGTCGCTGAAGTTGCGGAGCGTCCCGTTCCAGCGGCCGTGGGCCCGCAGCTCGGAGGGCCTCTCGATGGCCGAGAAGACCGCAGCGCCGCACAGCAGGTAGAGGATGATGAGGACTGCGAGCAGCACGAAGCGGCCGTTGTCCTCGTTCAAGTGCATGGAGCGGCAGCCTTGCAGACGCGGGCCAGGCATCATCCAAATTTCAGCACCACTCGCGCGTGGGACAGCAACAAGCTCCACATCGGAGGAGGCATCAAAAGCAGCGGGACGGGAAGGCGCTCACTGCACCGCCGTCACTGCACGTCCCCGGGATGCCTCTCCTTTAAGTACCCCGGCACCCCGTCCCATGGTGGAGTGGGCATCAAAGAGGCTCCGCTTGGGGAAACTCAACACTTTGAACGGACCGAGCGAGGAGCAAGACTTCAAGAGAAAAGACACCGGCGCTGCATAGTGTCATGTTTGATCGCCGCCCGCAATCGTTTCCCAAATCCAAACGAGTAAAAAGAAAAAGAAAAAGAAAACTGAAGCTGAGTATGGAAGAGCTCTCCGCTGCGTGCCTTGCACCAAGAATCTTTCCCACAGTCTCGTGCGTGGGGAGCTGCAGACTGCACACTGGCTCACTGGCGCGCAAATGGCGAGCTTACTCCACGTTACTATCTCTCCACTTGAAGGAGAGTAGACCTAAATTAGTATTTATTATCTTTCACTCGAGAGCTTTGTTGCATGGAGGTCAGAGCACACTTAGCCGCGGGCACACGGGAAAGTGAATCATGTGCCCAATAAGCTGTTTCAAAGTTTTGCAGGAAGCTTGACGCTATTATATGATAGCATTCCCTTTCTCCTGTTCAAAATGGCAAAAATATTTCAAATTTGCATTTATAATACCGCATAATTGTTATTTTTTTCCCCCTGAAAAGTATCAAAACGCTGTGATTTTTCAAAAGCAGGGGCGTGCATGGGGTGGGGCTTTATGTGCCCGGGTACAATACAAGAAACAATATGATCAAGTATGTAGTATGCTTTGTGTGACTGGGGAGAATTTAGGGAGAAAATCACAGGCAATTCAAGTGCAAAGTCTACTTTTGATGTTAAAGGAGTCTCTTTCATAAGGAGAGGACGAGTGCTCAGTCGGGTTGCATATTAGGTGGCTGGATTGATTTAAGTTAATGAATTGGTTTAGAAAAATCAAAACAGATTGTAAAGCAAGAGTGACATACTTGTCTTGGCTGTGCGCCGCCACTTTCTCTATCAATTCAAATAATTGACTTAAAGTACTGATGCTGATGTAGTGAGCCATTTGGTTAGAAATATATTCCATATCAGCAGAACATTTATTTACTCATTTACCTGCTGCATGACTGTTTATGGATTAACGGATACACCAAACATTCACAACACAACATTATTGAAAATAGCATCCCCCTTCATATAAAACGTGAATCTATAAACCCCCAATCCCCACCCTGTCTACCCTCTGTAATTTCTTTTCAGGGTTATGTGGAGGGTCAAACGTGCACCGAGAGGAAGGTCATTCCAGGATTTAATAAATAAACTCAACCCACTCCTTCTAACATTCAGAAGATGAGCGACAACATAAGTGAGAGAAAAATCAATTACATTTTAAAGTTAAATTGTTCCCTGCGATCACTGGCCACTGAAGGGTGTAGCCTGCTTCTCTCCCAAAGTTAGCTGGGATAGGCACCAGCTCACCCTAGTGAGGATAAGCGGCATCAACGATGGATAGAGGTTAAATTGTTTAAAACCAAACTTGTGAAGTATACTTTACATGTACACTTTGACACATTATAAGAAACTTTATTGTAATTGCACAACTAATTGACCATTTTTAAAACTCATCTTATTTGTTGCAGCTGTAGTTGTGTTTTTTTTAAAGTGCTTTATTTAAAAAAGTTGAGTTAAGGGTTGAGTTGATACACAAAATTGGGTAATACTTAAATGTTTTTTTTCAGTTGTTAAGGTTATGAAGATAAGATGTGATACTGAGTGTCCCAAAGTAACTTTTTTTTTGTATTGAAAGAGGCTCCAAGCAGATATCCGTGTTTTGTTTCTAAATACATTAAATATGTTTGAAGTGCTGAAAATATATACAAAGACCTATAAGGTTAGCATTGATGCACTGGAGCTTTCAAACTTATAGTTTACTTTTCTACTAAAACTGTCCCCAAATGCATGTGACAAAAGGAATTAAAATCTAATAATTTTCAAGTGTCTTTTGACAGGGGCTGCCCTTTCCAAAACTCTAAACATTGTCTCTTTTCTACATGATTTTGATGGATCTGGTTATTCGGGTGTTATGTGAAAAAACTATTACTTACGTATTGCTGTTTATTTTTCCAACATATCATAATGTAGTCACACACACCAGAGTGTCCATCAAAGTAACCTGGTATCGAATTAGAATTTTCTTAGCTAAGTAGTTGACTAGTCTCTGCTTCAGGTTTTGATATGTATCAATACTTGTCGAGATGGACCCACTTGCAAGTCGCATCGTTCAGCGAGTGCCGAACACGACAGCTGTTTCAGTGATGTAAACAGCACAAGCACTCGAACCATCATTGCACGCCGTAACCGTCCGATTACAGGAGATACAGAGGACATGTGGGCTAGACAGAGGAGAGGCTCTCCTTCAAAATGCAGCAGCTAGAGCAGCCCCTCCACTGAATAATGATGAGGAGAAAAGGGAGGACACGTAATGCTCTTACACTGAGAAATGAAGCAGCCGAGTGAGTGAGTGAGGGATTTCCTTCCACCCTGCTGGGCGAGAGCAGCCTCGCCGTCATTTAGGACATACGCAAGGTGGAACCGATCCTTTGTCATGCTCGAAACACTCGGGGGAGACAGCAACGTTCATGGGATCTGGAGAGTTCCATGAAGTTCTCCAATGGAAACGTAGGACAAAACGCTTGCTTCGTCACATTAAAATAAATTAGGGTTTATTGATTTAGATCTGCCTTGACACAGCCAATTTAACCAAAACAGTCCTCTGAGTCTTAGGTAGAACCCTACAAGAAGTAATTTGTCACAGAGGTTTGGAAGTCACTTATGTTAAATAGCGGCGAGTAAAAAGGTTAGAAAATCATGTGCATCATTATTTTGCTTCATGTGAATTTTCTAACCTGCAAAAAACATAAAAGTTGCTCTGTAAGTATAAAAACTACGTTAAGAAAAGTGGATCTGGTCCAGTGCACATTTGTTACCCCTTCAAAATGCTTCATGACAATAGCTGCAGTTTTAATGTATTCCGGAGGTAATTTATTCAGCTTATATGGGGAACATCTATCTCACAATTCTCAGGTTTGGGTTAAAATCTTGGCTCCAGCCTCCTCGTGCTTGCGTGCTTGGTTTTTGTCCGTATAATTCTCCCACATTCCATAAACATGCATCAGAACTGTGGGGCACATGTGCTAACCAGTCGTCCACCGTACCGCTGCAAACAAGGTTATTATAGTAAACAACAACGGACGAAAAAACAAACCAGAATTGAAAAAACATTTTCCTCACCAAAATATAATAAAAAATAGAATGTTATTTAAAAAATGTTAACTAACTAAAACGACAGTTTATGTTTTCAAAACTAACTATATTTAAAACGAAAATGTCCTTCATTTTCATCTATGTCAATTCATTTAATACTTTCTGTGTTAGTTTTAAATGTATTTATTTCAGATAAATAAATTGTTACAGAACAGATACAGAAGGAAAGTCGTGCAGTCCTTTGGGAACCGTAGTTCATTTACTGTGTCGCCATCGGGCAGTGCCGTCGTCGTATTGACGGCTCGCCAGACCAAGCGCAAGTTTTGCCGCAAAGCTAACTTTTACATCAAAGCTGTTTTTGTTACTACGTGTTGCTAAGATGCACCGATCTGCATGGCGATCTTCCGTTCCATTCTTCCTTCAATTGAGAAAAAGACCCCGAGATACTGGAACTCCTCCTCTTGGGACAGGATCTCATCTCCGACCTGAAGAGGGCACGCTGTCCATTTTTGGGATGTGGGAGGAAACTGAAGTACCCGGAGAAAAGCCACGCAGGCATGGGAAGAACAAGCAAACTCCACACAGGTGAGGCCGGACTTGAACCCAGGTCCTCAGAACTATGAGGCAGATGTGCTAACCAGTCGATACCGTGCCGCCTTGCTTTGAATCTAATGCAGCTAAATTAAGTTGCAGCTCACGGAAGTTCATCAGCAAAAACTATAACCCATCTATTCATTTTCCGTACCGCTTCTCCTCACTAGGGTCTCGGGCGTGCCGCCTGGGGGAAACCAGATGTCAGTAAATCAAACAAGTTTTTAACATGACAAAAAGGTAATTGATCAAATACATCTTTTGGAATGTGTGAAAAACCTGGGCAGGTAATATGATTTTGGTAAGGAAACCACCCCAGATGGGACTTGAACCCATAATCCCTGGTTAGGGAGACCACTGCCACTGGGGGTTGTTAACCTCTTTTGTCATGAAAGTGTCCGCATCTAATGCTAAAAGTAACGTGAACCAATCTGCCGTAATTGTGATTTGGTACATTTTGAACCAAAGCTACAAATAATTAAGGCACTTTTGATAAATTAGCAAGTGGGTGTCTCTCAAGCATTTTGATTCCCGTTGACTGAAGCAAACAACAGTTTTATCGTACACATTTCCCAATTCTCATGTTTTCTCTTTTCAGATGGCATATCTCTGAGGAAGGACATTTGATCAAAATCCTAATGTTTTGCCTTTTATTTTAAGTCTGTCTTTGGAAAAGTGTAGCCATGTTGAGTACTTTTCTAGCTGTTGACCAAAATGCAAAGGAACAACAGTATTTTGCATAAGAAAAACAGTATTTTTCACAATCACCTCTGTCTCACTTAAAATAAGTGGTGGCACATGCTGCACATTGTACTGTAATAATTTCGCCACAGTGATCACTCATAAGCTTGAAGGCCACCAACACTCAATATACCTATTCTTTCCACTAAACTTTAAATGTAGAGCTTTTAATGGCAAAAGGAAAAAAGGCCAACAATCTAAGAATCCTGTCCTGTTTTGTGGTGTAGTAACACTTAGTTCCTCAAGTAGCAACAGTGATTCATCAGCGTGAAGGAGCTAAGAATGTGTGACTGCATTACTCATGGTTTGTCATCTCTTCCTGGAGCTTCTCACCTATCAGCGAAAATGAAATGAATGTTCCACGTGAGCAAAATTTTGCATTTATATCGATTTACTCACTAATCTATGACTTAATCCAATGTGTATTTTACAGTTTTGTATTAAGTGTGACCACAGTTAGTGAAAACATGGAGGTGGACATTGGACAGTTTGCTGCAGTGTTACATCTTTCAACCACCCACCTTTTCCACAGCTCCCAAGGGTAGCCAGTGGAGCGGAATTATAGAACTAAACATTTCTTAACTTTCCAGGAAGTGAAGAGAGAAGCAGACATAGCGTATACACAATATGTCTAAGGGGAAGTTCAGCATCACTTTCAAAAGTCAGACTGACAAAAGGAGTTGTTGACAATGGATAAGCATAATTTAGAACATTCTCTATTCAACATACATTTAATTATGTTTGTAGTTTGTATATGCGACACAAAGTCACTTTGATGAGGCAGAGCACTCGAGGTACTCTGCAAATTTAAATAAATGCACAGAAAAGAGGGAAAGAAAGCTTAATATGTACCCTGAGATTCTTTTAATTTTGGGAAAAAAGCTGATGGGACAAGTTTACAATCCCCTGGCTGCAGCAGTGGATGCTGTGATTTGCATGAAGCAGCAAAAGTCTCAGTCAAGTAGTTTTAAGTGGCACTTTGCGCAGCCACAACAGTGCAGATCTCCACTGGATCTTTATTTGCCTCCAAATTTAATACTAAGCATCTGTATTATCAACCATTATTGGATGAAGCAGTGGTGTACTGGAAACTGTACTGGGTACACCCACACATCTAGTGGGATCCATTACAAGAGGCATGTAAAAAAATAAATAAATAATAATGCTGAGTTTTGATTGAAACTCTTACAGAGGTCTTAATTTAACTATGTTTATATTTGCACTTGTGGCGGTGTAGAAGTGCATGGCATACTGAAAGCTCTTTCTAATATTTGAGTTACCTTATTTAGCATATGAGCAATATTTCATTGTTAGTTTTCTTATTAATAATATTCCATAGAGTTTTTTAGTCGGTAGATGTAGACCTTTAATAGAGCTCTTATATTGGATCAAATGAGATGGTGCTATTGTATCGAGTTGTGAGTTTTGTTTCCCTCTCACTTCTTTTACACAACGGGGAATCGCCCCCGGGAAAACAAAAATCAATACTGGAACCTATAGATTCTTCATGTTGTGCAAATAGCTCCTATAAGCTTCGACTCGCTTAGCCCACTGAGGTTTTCAGTTGTACAGTGAAGGAAAACTACCTTGCTCCGACGCATTCATCATGCTGACAGACTCCAATAGGTTTCCTCCCTTTTCCTTCCATTGGCTCTATGTCTCTGTGCAAGTTTTCTCATTTAGATTTGCACACGCTGGTATCAGCTATACTCTATTACATGTATAAAACACATAATTCACTGTATTAAAAGGCAGAATTTATAACAGCAAGTCTCAAACTTGGTACTATACGCATACTATATTTTATCAAGAAATAGTATTTTTTTATCTGCTCTGTTTTCTTGCTGTCAATAGAAGATAAAGTTGAAGGAGGTGAATATATATATCTAAGTTGTAAAATATAATAGGATAGAACAGAATAGATTAGAATACTCTATAGCAGTCTTTGTTGCAGATACAATATTGTTGTTTGCAGCATATTATAAAGTACAAGTACAGTATATAAAGTTGTAAAAATTCCATACAATTACAAAACAGCAAACATATTTAGAGCAAGGTGTATGAGTTAGCGCTAATGTCAGAGACCTGCTCTGAGCAAGGGATTTTAAATGCAAAATTCCATGTAAGCAGTGAATAATGGTGCAGTGTATACCTGATAAGAAGAAGAATCACTTTTATTGTCACCAACATGCATGCATGCACACGAAATTTGTTCTCTGCATTTTACCCATCACAGTGAACACATACAAATGTCAGTGGAACAAACTGGAGCAGGTGGCAGCTGAAGCAGCCGGGGAGCATTTGGGGGTATCAGTGTCTTGCTCAAGGACACCACAGCCGTGAGTCCGGAGGATGTTGGTGGATGGTCCAGTCGGGGTCTTGAACCTAGGTCCCCCATAGTGGCAGGTGATGATCTTAATCATTGGGCAATAGCTGTTCCATGTGTAGCCATAGTGTGAAAGTAATGTTCAAACTATACAGTACCTATTTTGAGCAGCAAATGGAAAACTTTTCACAGTAGTGTACATTGTACACTGTACTATGAAATACTGCCGTGTTGTTCAGTGTTACACCGTAGTCATGTTAATGGGTAAAATACAGTATATACTGTATAGTCTGATATGATACAATAATATGACTATAAATATTGAAAAGGCACAGTGGTATGGCTTGGAATGGCTTATCTCTTATAACGTAAATATTAATCTGCAAAAATAGCATGACTATAGAAATAGCAGTATTTACATTTTCATTGCAGATTGTGAGTTTCACGGGAGAATGTTGAAAATGTCGTAAAAGCGGATATTGTCATCTAAATTTGGAAAATGACTGCCAGTCAGCGGCCAGAATGGCTCAGAATCACAAAGTGGATGTTCAGCAGATGTGCAGGGTCCTGAGGAAGTTGAACAGTATGTCGTTGTCATGGCATGGACACTGTGTCTTCATCAGGCGGTTGTGAAAGCTCGCTGCCCGTGGGAGGAAAAAAGGTTTTGACAAAACCGACAGTGGGATCAATTCACTAAGCAATGAGTTGGCATTTTCCACGGATGCTGTGTAACCTGAAAACTCTAAGAGCTCTATTAAGAATTCAGCTTTCACAAAGGTAATAATGTCAGTTGTCTGGTGTTGGAGGCAAGAAGGTGGACGGCTAAATTGCAGAGAAGCAGGGAGGCAAGGCAAGAGTGCAGGAATTTCAAACTTGTATTCAATTAAAAAAAAAAAAAAAAGGCAAACAAGGTGGATGGAATACTCAAAAAACAATTAACAGTTAAACAAACCACGATTCAAAGCAACAAACAAACACTGGGAACACCTCCCCACAAAAGGAAATAAGACATGACCAGGAAACTGACTGAAAACATCAAATGACATATGACAATGAAGCAACAAGGACTGAAAGAAACCAGGGAACTAAATACAAGCAAACCGATAACGAGGAACACGTGGACAAGATATGAGTGGCTGGAGGGAGCTGATAGGTTGACACAAGGTAGAGGGCTGAGGGCTGACGAGAACAGGTGGAGACAATAACCAAATGAGGACACAAGACATGAACAACATGAGACAGAAAAACATGAAACTACACGAAATATAATCTAAAGTAAAACACAGACCACGACAGTAGGTATTAATTTCACAATGTGTTTATTAGTGTAACTGTAGTTTGCAAAGGCGTAGAACTGTATTTTAGACCGACGGTTTCTTTGCCATCTCATGTAGTGTATAAGGTAACCAAAACAGAAACATATCTCAGATTTGGGCTACACCACTGTAAAGTAGCATGATGATGAGGGTGTCCATCAAAATTGATAATTTCCTTTTGCAGCTTTTTTTTTTTTTTTTGGATTGGATGTCATTTGATTGTGCAGGAATATCTGTTGTCATTGTCAGCAAAAACTGTATGGTCAAACTTCGTGCTATATTAGGTTCCAGTGATGAAACTGTAATAGGAACATGTGTATGAAGAGTTTTACAACATTTTTATGTTGATGTAATGTAAATAACAGCAAGAAAACTTCCCATATTAATCTCCAAAAATGCCAACTAACAATAACTTGTATTAGTATTGAATTATACACCTCCAGAGAGTTTGTCATTTAATATTAATTTTAACATAGCACCTTAATTTGCACAACTCCTAGAAGGCCATTTACCGCATAAGCTTTTCTGGGACAAAACAAAACAACTCGTTTGTAAACAGACAGGGGAACAATACAGACAAAAAAAAATATGAAAAAAAATCAGCCACCAGAAAGAAGTATAGTGGGGTCTTGTGATATGAGTTTAATTCGTTTCGTGACCACGCTAGTAACTTAAAACATCGTATATCAAACCTTCTCTCCCTATTGAAATGAACGGAAATAACATTAATCGTTTCAGCCTTCCAAAATAGCAAACACTTGTAATGTGATTTTTAATAAGAAAAATAGCATTCACTAATAGTGTACATAAAAATGGGATCGGACAAGTGCCCCTCTTCCTCTTCAATAGACCCGCTGTCAGTAGAGGGGAGGGGTGGTGATGGTGGTGGTGTGTGGGTGGGTGGGTGGTTGATTCACAATTATCAGCGGTTTTGCTTTTATCCTCCCCCATAAAGAATGACTTTATTACAACTGACATGACAATGAGGGCATAGATAACAACTCTGCACTTCCATTACAAGGCCACATGTGCAGATGTTCTTTCTTTGTTGAAGCCTGTTCAAGGTTGTACTGTAACCAACAGACAGAAAAATAGACAGACAGAAAAACAATAAAGGCATGGAGGTGGTCAGAGTGATGTCTGGCCAACAGACAAGCCTGTATGTTTGGTGGCAGATGCCTTGTCATATCCCCGAACATTGGTGTAAATCTGTTTGGAGATGTGTTCATGTCCTTGTAGAAGCTAATTGGAACTCTCATCCTGGGAAATAAGTACAAGCCTGAGGCCAGCAGCCGTTGTACTACGTTTCTCCCTCCTGTCACACAGTCATTACATATTATGTCTATGTTGTAAAGCTCTGATGACCCAATCTTTACTTATGGTATCTTTACTTATTTAAGACAACAACTCGCATAGGGGAACTTGGTATATTGCGGATCATTAAGTATCATGACACTGTGAACATATCAGCACACTCTTGTTTGCAGACCTGTCACTGACAATTTAAAGACAAATATTGTATCATTCTTCCTGGCCATCCCACACAGAATTCAGCATAATTCAATATTTTCACGACCACAACCATTTACACAGCTGCCCACAGAAAACGAAGTCCCAAAAAAAACTTTCATATTTTGTTTTATAATCTTAAATGTATTTTTTCTTATACTTATTACAAATGATTCTCTCCAAGCCTCATAGATCTTATCAAATGATTCAAAATTATCGAAGCAAAATGGTCAAAAAATGCATAGTACTTTGAAACTGTTATGTGAATTGATTGTGACACCTTCCCTTTAAAATGTTGTTGTGGTATTTTTTCTCAATTTCAGCGGAACCGCTGAAGACAAATACACTTGAAGTACTACAATTTGCAATTCAAACTAAATTTCAGGAATAATATGCCTCTAATGTCTTACAAAACCTCAAAATGCATGTCATTCAATGCCAATTTTTAATATTCTTAAGAATTAAGTTAATTGCTCTTAAACGGGATGTACTTCAATTATTATGTTCTAATATTATTATTATATCAGCAGCATTAAAAAACAACAACATCAATGATACTTTTGTTTATTGTGATAGTTTCTGGGAAAATATATCGTCCTACAAAATGTGTTATTGTGACAGGCCTAGGTGAGTGGGCCATCAGATATAGTGGAAATAGACACATATGATAACATGAAAAGAACAATGGACAACTTCTTCGTGAAGATTATTGAGTTAAGCCCTGATTCGTCCTAAAGTCCTAACTAACGGTTTGACACAGAGCACTTTAAGCAGTGATACTTTTCAGTAAATTACCTTCCAACTGTCTTGTAGAATTGGACCACCTCAAGAACATCACAGGTCCCCTGCTGGACCCCCTGCAGTTTGTCTACCGAGCAAACAGGTCTGCGGATGATGCAGTCAACATGGGACTGCACTTCATCCTAGAACACCTCGACAGTGCAGGGACCTACGCGAGGATCCTGTTCGTGGACTTCAGTTCAGCGTTCACCACCATCATCCCTGAACTCCTTTCCTCCAAGCTTCTCGAGCTCAGCGTCTCACCTGACATCTGCCAGTGGATTTACAGCTTCCTGACGGGCAGGACACAGCAGGTGAGGCTGGGGGAGGCTACCTCATCCACACGCAGCATCAACACTGGGGCGCCCCAAGGTTGTGTCCTCTCTCCGCTGCTCTTCTCTCTCTACGCGAACGACTGCACCTCAACGCACCCGGCTGTCAAACTCCTGAAGTTTGCAGATGACACCACTATCATCGACTTCATCAAGGACGGTGACGAGTCTGCATATCGACAGGAAGTGGAGCGACTGGAACTGTGGAAAGGCCGACACAACCTGGAGCTGAACACGCTCAAGACTGTAGAGATGATCGTGGACTTCAGGCATCCTTCGCCACAGCTGCCCCTCATGCTGTCCACCTGCCTTGTGTCAACTGTCGAGACCTTCAAGTTCCTGGGAATTACAGTCTCTCAGGACCTGAAGTGGACGATCAACATCAACTCCATCCTCAAAAAGGCCCAGCAGAGGATATACTTCCTGCGGCTTCTGAGAAAGCATCGAATCAGTCCTGTGTTCTTCCATCACAGCCTGGTTTGGTGCTGCTACAAAAAAGGACAAACTCCGACTGCAACGGACAATCAAAACTACTGAAAGGATTGCCGGTACCCAAGGAGGACTTGCATGCTCCCAGAACTAAGACAAGAACGTGCAAAATCCTCTCGGACCCTCCGCATCCCGGTCACTGGCTATTCCACCTCCTTTCCTCAGGTAGGCGCTACCGATCAATTCAAACTAGAACTAGCAGACATTCCAACATCTTCTTCCCTCTTGCAATCAACTTCTTAAACACCTAACCTACATTTGCATTGCAACATGCTGGCAATTTTTACAATTTCTTGAGTTTGTTGTCACATTTCTGTTGGGCCAATTATATATTACTTGTGCACTCACTGTAGTAGTCTCGCCACACCGCACTATTTGCATATCTGTTGTTGACCAATACTGGCCATTCATGCCAGAGTAGCATCTGCTCCATTTGCACACTGACTGAGGAGTATCTGCAACATTTACACAATCAACATTGTCCCAGATTATCGTACTACTCGCGTGAAGTCTCAGCGCCCTTTTATGTGTTTTTTGGACATACTTGGCAAATAAAGATGATTCTGATTCTGATCTTCTTTTTTTTGAAGAGTGAACCAGTAAAACTGTGGTGTTGAATGTGATGTAGTCGAAAATTTGCGTGCACCTAACATTTGTACTGGTGCACCCAAGAAAAAAGAACTGGGCGCACCAGTGCAAAACATTAGTCTATGGCCCTGCTCCATGAGGATACTGTATCGTGGTGCAGAATCTAATGCTATGCCCCTGCATGTGACCTCACTCTACTTTCCTTATGGTCAATCCAAGTCCCCATAAAACATTTTCCTGCCCTTCTGAGATCCCCTCTCTTTAATTCGGACACAGATTTTCTCAAATGCTCCCCAGAGCTCAAAAGATGGGAATAACAATTTATGATAGCGGGATGCAACCATCAGAATGTGTGATCTCAGTCTATTTTCCTTATGGTCAATGCCCACACCCAAGAAACTTTATCCTGCCAATCCTACATCCCCTAATCTTCATCTGGACACAAATACTCTCAAATTTTCAGACATGGGCCTTCCATGAAGATGCTGTATGGGGGCCCAGAATCTGGTGCTACGCCCCTGAGTGCATATGTACTATGCTAATGAGTTTGATGGCTGAGAGAGGCGGGGATGAATATGCAGCTTTTATGCACCATGGTTTTCATGCCATCTGGAAATGCCACTGGCTCTGTCCACTGAGGAGGGTGGCAATCCAACTGCTAGAAATGAGTGTATTACTGTGACAAGTGCAGCCTTGTGAGAAATTGATTCCTTCTTTATAAAACATCTTCATTTACCCTTTTCTTACCAAGAAACTGAATGTGGTAGGTTCGCAATGCACATGCACTCATTACCCATCACTCAGAAGCCCAAACAATCACCAGAAAAACTGCATCCTCATATTTTTTCCTTTCTCTTTATAACCCTTTTCTTGCTTTTTTTCCCTTTTTGTTTTGCCATCCAGTGCAATGCACCGAGAAAAGCAAATTGCAGCAGCAAAGTCAGCACAGCCTATAGGTTAGAGGCATCCTTTCTAGCTTCCCGCTGGAATTATAAAGAAAGTCATGCTCCTGATTGATGACACAAAAGGTAGAATCTTAAAAGGTAATTATTTCCTAAGGGAGAAAGAAACTGAATATTGTGTGAATCCCCACTGTGCAAAATTTGCTATTCCATTCCTGGTAAAAGACTTTGATTTATCAGTTCACCATCATATGCTCCTGATTAGTTTTCATGAGCACTTGAGACTGGCAAGTTATCAAGATCAGCAACCATGTGAAGTATTACCTCATAGTGAATGTTGTTTCTTCCCATACTTACTTTCTCTCCAGAGGGAGATCTGCCTGTGAACATTCATTTGAGTTGTCATCAGATGGCGTTAAAGGAACATTAAAGTGTCCCAGTGGCACATGAAGCATGCTCAACAGGACAGCACCCTGAAGCCCAAACAGTGGAAGTCATTATGGGATATAAGACATATAGTTGTGTTACTGCAAAATGTCTCAGTAAAAAAAATTAAATTTTAAAACATCCATTCATGGAAATTTAAAAACTGAATCATACAGTGTAATTGTTGCCTCCTCATACTTTTAACACTATGGGTGTGTTAGAAAAAAGATTTTAATATCAGTACAAACTGTTAAGTCTGACCTGGTTTTCTGTTTCACTTCAGGAAAGTTCACATTTCAATTCAGTTAACAGTTCTGATTATGCTTCTTTCTCCCCCTCATCTCTTCACCTCTATCTCACAGTGGGCATCACATTTTTAGAAAACATGTTTACATGGTCTTCGAGACCAGATGCTATTTAGTGCTATAGTTTCAGGACCCGTCTTGTACACCTTAGCTTTTCTACTGTGACTATTGCAAAATATGCAATCTGCTTCTCTTCCAAACTTCATGGCTTCATGGTGTTGTAAAGGAGCTTTGTTGTTGGTAACATCTGTGATGTCCCAAAATGACAAATTAAAAATGGTTGCAGACACAGTGGAATTGAGCTTGTGTTTTTTGCTGGATAACAATGTTTTTGTGTTTATTTTACAAAACAACAATGGGAGCCAGAACAGTTGTTACACAAATTCTGCTTTGCAATGATAATCGTGCCCAATTTCTTTTATTGTGACAGTGGTTTACAGTGGCATTAAACTGTACTGGATCACACTGAGAGCTGTCTTTGTGTCTATGCTTTGAATCTATCCATCCATCCATCCTCTTTCCTTACCACTTTGCCTCACTAGGGTCGCGCGCATGCTGGATCCGATCCCAGCTATCTACGGACAGGAGGCACGGTACACCCTGAACTGGTTGCCAGCCAATCGCAGGGCACATATAAACAAATAACCATTCATATTCACACCTCCGGGCAATTTAGAGTCTTAAATTAACCTACCACACATGTTTTTGGGATGTGGAAAACGGAGTACCCGGAGAAAACCCACGCAGGCACAGGATAACATACAGGCGAGGCCAGATTTGAACCTGGGTCCTCAGAACTGTAAGCCAGCTGTGCTAACCAGTTGACCATGGTGCCGCCTTGCTCTGAATCTAATGCAGCTAAATTAAGTTGCAACTCACAGACGTTCATCAGCAAAAACTATAACCCATCCATCCATTTTCTGTACTGCTTCTCCTCACTAGGGTCGGGGGCGTGCTGGATCCTATCCCAGCTGATTTCAGGTGAGAGCAGAGTACACCCTGAACTGGTCACCAGCCAATCTCAGCCACACAACAAAAAACAATGTTCAGATAATATACCTCTTTGACAGTAACTATCACAACATTATTACATTTGTAAGGCCAGAATATTTAATTTGGCTATTGGTATTGGATAGCATATACATTTTTGTCATGGTCTGTTTTTGAATCTATTTTTATTTGTCAGCTGTGGACATACACTGTAATGGTCTAGCTTTGTACAACCCCAATTCCAATGAAGTTGGGACTTTGTGTTAAACATAAATAAAAACAGAATACAATAATTTGCAAATCATGTTCAACCGATATTTAATTGAATACACTACAAAGACAAGATATTTAATGTTCAAACTGATCAACTTTATTGTTTTTACCCAATAATCATTTGTTTAGAATTTTATGGCTGGGAGTGGTGGCAAAAAAGACTGAGAAAGTAGAGGAATCCTCATCAAACACTTGTTTGGAACATCCCACAGGTGAACAGGCTAATTGGGAATAGGTGGGTTCCATGATTGGGTATAAAAGGAGCTTCCCTGAATTGCTCAAGTCATTCACAAGCAAAGATGGGGCGAGGTTCACCTCTTTGTGAACAAGTGAGTGAGAAAATAGTCAAACAGTTTAAGGGCAATGTTCCTCAACGTACAATTGCAAGGAATTTAAGGATTTCATCATCTACGGTCCATAATATCATCAAAAGGTTCAGAGAATCTGTAGAGATCACTGCATGTAAGCGGCAAGACTGAAAACCAACATCGAATGCCCGTGACCTTCGATCCCTCAGACGCCACTGCATCAAAAACTGACATCAATGTGTAAAGGATATCACCATGTGGGCTCAGGAACACTTCAGAAAACCAATGTCAGTAAACACAGTTCGGCGCTACATCCGTAAGTGCAACTTGAAACTCTACTATGCAAAGCAAAAGCCATTTATCAACAACACCCAGAAACGCCATCGGCTTCTCTGGGCCCGAGCTCATCTAAGATGGACTGATACAAAGTGGAAAAGTGTTCTGTGGTCCGACAAGTCCACATTTCAAATTGTTTTGGGAAATTGTGGCGGTTGTGTCTTCCGGGCCAAAGAGGAAAAGAACCATCCGGACTGTTATGGACGCAAAGTTCAAAAGCCAGCATGTGTGATGGTATGGGGCTGTGTTAGTGCCAATGGCATGGGTAACTTAGACATCTGTGAAGGCACCATTAATGCTGAAAGGTACAATATGGTAAAATATGATGCCGTCCAAGCAAAGTCTTTTTCATGGACGCCCCTGCTTATTTCAGCAAGACGATACCAAACCACATTCTGCACATGTTCCAACAGCGTGGCTTCATAATAAAAGAGTACGGGTACTCGACTGGCCTGCCTGCACTCCAGACCTGTCTCCCATTGAAAATGTGTGGCGCATTATGAAGCGTAAAATACGACAACGGAGACCCCGGACTGTTGAACAGCCGAAGCTGTAGATCAAGCACGAACGGGAAAGAAGTCCACCTACAAAGCTTCAACAATTAGTGTCCTCAGTTCCCAAGCGTTTATTGAATGTTGTTGAAAGAAAAGGTGATGTAACACAGTGGTAAACATGACCCTGTCCCAGTTTTTTTGGAACGTGTTGCAGCCATAAAATTCTAAGTTAATGATTATTTGCTAAAAACAATAAAGTTTAGCAGTTTGAACATTAAATATCTTGTCTTTGTACTGTATTCAATGAAATATAGGCTGAACATGATTTGCAAATCATTGGATTCTGTTTTTATTTATGTATAACACAACGTCCCCACTTCATTGGAATTGGGGTTGTAGTTAAAATAACAAATACAAAATCATATGCTCATTATAAAGAAAACTAGAAATAGTCCTTGGATTTAGATTAGCTGGCTAAATGATTCATCCAGCGGAAAGACTTGGCATCACCCTGGTAACATTTGGCCTCCATCAGTGATTTCCACTTGGCAAAGGCCACATGAACGTTTATGCTACCTATCATAATTAGTATCTGTCCCCATTTTTTTCGACTTCCTTGGCAATGAGGAGCTAATAAGCAGCCTTGTTTTTACAAGTCGGAGAATAACGTCCTTTGGTTGTCACTACATACTGTCGATTTTTAAAAATACTGTACACACAAATAAGTTGTTTTTTCTCACATCCAGCAGGTATGACACATTCAACCTGCCTTTTCTAGAGGTCATGATTTACATGAGGTCATCCATTTATCCATTCTATAGTTCTTTCTATTATCCTCATTAGGGTTGCCGGTGAACTGGAGCCTGTCCCAGCTAACTTTGGGTGACAGGCAGGGTGCACCCAGACTGGTCGCTTGCCAATCACAGAGCACATATAGACAAAACAAACAAACAAACAAACAAAATACATTAATAAAAATACAACAACAAAAAACATTCTTAAGCCCGGATTCTAATGCCCGTCCTCAGAAGTATGAGGCAGATGTGATAACCAAAAGGTCACAGTGCTGCCTTTCATGAGGTCATAATTTATGACAATGAACCCCAAAAGATGGTCCAAAAGGCACTATCTTTATTTGTACTAAATATTGTTGAAGCCCATAGCAATATTGTGCATAAAACAATCAATCACTCTGTGTATGTTGGGCATGCTAAATGTCATTTTACCCAACACCCTGTACATAACACAGTTCCTTAAATTTCTTGAAGAAAAAATAAATAAATAAATGCTATAGCGTATTAGCCAAGCATGATACCGCCATCTAGTGGACAGCACCCCCCACCCCTCAACAACCAAGTTGCAATATGTTTATTGTTGTAATTAAGAGCAAAACATTATTTTTTTTTAAAGGCAGAATTGTTGATACAGCTCTTGTATTGGATCTCATCCGGATGTTGTTTTCATGCTAGAAACTAACATATGGGACGAATGAACAATTGATGAAACCCTCAGCGTTGGCCTGGATCACAGTAAACAGAAGGCGTTGATGACCGATGATGACGCCATATGAGATATTAAAGAGTTGTTAGTGTATCAGCCCTTGATCACGAAAATAACTTCCAAAACAGTTGGTGTGTAAACCTGAGCAACAGATGTTTGCAATTTATTCCAACCACAAAGAAAAGCATAACACTGCCACATTTGGAAAAAAAAGGAGTTGTTTGTATTTTAACTGCTTGATTGTGTTTTAAGTACACAGATGTTTTGAAATTATATATTTATATATCGATCTCAGCTCAGGCGTTCCTCTGTGAATCAGTTTGCATGTTCTCTCCGAGCTTGCTTGGGTTTTCTCCAGCTACTCCAGATTCCTCCCACATTTTAAAAAAAACATGCATATTAGGCTAATTGAAAACTCTAAATTGTCCATGGAGGCATGATGTGAGTGTGAATGTTGTTTTTCTATAGGTGCCCTGCGATTGACTGGCGTCGCTGGGATAGGCTCTAGCATCGTGACCCTAATAAGGACAACAGGCATAAATGGATGGATATAAAATTTTATATGATAATCAACATTATATCTTGATAAAACCCTCCAACTGCTTATCATTCGGCAAAAGTAGAAAACAAAAGTCATACATCAGACATGAAGCAGATGCATTTTGTATACTTGAGCATGGCACATTAACTGCAGCATGGTGCAGGAGAGCTCATTCACTCAGCCATTAACCACCCATTGTTCATACCCACTGTGCCAAGCTCTCATACATCAAAGTCTTATGTATAGGCACAATATAAGAGTTAAAGGCTTAATGTAATTCCTATAGGGGCCCAAAAATGACTTGCAGTGTCATGTTTTTTCAACACAAAGAAGTCAGACAGTTTCCAGAGGGACATGTTCAAATAAAATCATTTTCTTTGGCACTAACATCTTGGGCCGATTTATTAATATCCAAGGACATGATGACTCAGATGAAGAGGAAAAGTACAAACGTTGTTAAATCTCCGCCCAGGGCGTTTTCTTTTCTTTTTTTTCTTTTCTTCCAGTTTTGCTGGGTGGCGCTGTGGCTCACAAGACAGCCGGGACTTGTCCTTTAAATCTCTGACGTAGCAGTTTTCCTCCACGTTGGCCGCGCATGCGCAGAATGCCTTGTCACCTGCGCGAACAGGGAAGTCAAACAAGAAGCACTGGATGTGACATCAAAACACTTCTCCGAACAATATTCGTCCTTTGCTCGTCAACCTTTTTTTTTTTTTTTTTTTTAGCAACCACGACGAGACAAGATGTTCAAAAAACTCAAGCAGAAGATAAACGAGGAGCAGTCGCCGCAGAGAAACGCGCAGACTCCCCAACAGGGCCAGGTTAGTTGTTGTGCCGTTGGGAGCTAACTAGCGAGGCTAACATCTGTTCACTGTGTGGACTTCTGGCCTTTGCTAGCTATCGAAGGGCAACGTGTTCGTGGCAGAGGGATTTTTATTTTGGTTATCTCCCTTACTAAGCTCCTTAAGACGTAAATGTTTCATCACAAGCAGTATTTTTAGATCCCCTGCTGCTCGTAAGCGTTAGCAGCATGCTAACAACTCTCAAGCTGACTTAGAAGCAGCTCTGAAAGTTATTTTCTAGTTTGGATTGCACCAGGAAAAACCTGTAACTGTTCAGTTTTGCTGTTTTTAAGTTCCTGGCAGTGACTGACGATCGAGAGGATACGGGGCTGGGGCTTATGCGTACATGGGCGTGACTGTGCTGCTGTCAGTGAGCATCAAGTGGATTTCAGATAGCAGCTTTATTTGGCACATTCAAATCCAGTCGGTGCACGACAAATGTCTGCACAAAAGTATGCAATAAGACAAGCGCAAAAACCTCAGTGCATAATATTGACAGTATCAAGGGCGTTGGCAGATGATAATATAAAGTGATATGTAAACACAGCTGCAGAGCTTCTGTTCGTCGGTAGGAAACAGATTTCTTCCAATTGGTTGAACTGTTCATATGTTTCTTAAATTGGTTTGAAAAAGAACAAATCAATTAATTGATTATTAAGTGCAAAGCTGAAGAGACGGAACAACCTGTTTTTTTTCTTTCATTGTTATTATTTTTTAATACCAGATGGGCTCCGGAGAACGTCGGAGCAGCGAAACCCACCCATTTTACCATGACGGTGTTCCCTCTCCCGGTGACAGAGAGGTGAGCATGATGATGATATCTGATAGATGGAGAAAGCTATTTATAATATCTCTCCCGTTTTCTGTGTAAGATCCAATCTGTGTAATGCTCCAATCCCCCTTAATGACAACCCCCCCAGCTAATAAATGTAACCCGGCGCCTCTGCAGTGCTTAAACCTTTCACTGATGCAGCCATTGAATCGTTTCACGACTTATCCTCAATCATTGAAATAGCTCCACAGTATGTTGCTCAGTTAATAGCTTTTCATTATTTTATGTATCACAGCTCTTCATTATTTTAACCTTGATGACAATATTCATAATGACTTCCCGCTGCTGCAGAGCAGGATTTATAGTAATCAAAAGCCAAATGCTTAATAGAGACTCTTATGTTTGACTTTATAAAATGAGACCAATCATAAAAAATATTATTTAACAAAGCTTGCTAATATCAGTGGATGTGCAACATTTTTTTCCATTTGTACCATAACCACCCAGAAGGTTTCTGAATTGGCAGCAGTGGAAAGGATGGTTAAATGATGCAGAACAGACCACCTTTTAGTGTATATTTTTATATTAATAATTAATGCAACCTCAAGTGATTTCTTTCCCTGTTGAGTTGTTGTATTTTCTTTTCTTCCTAGCAGTCTCAGTTTGAGGATACAGACAAGACTGAGGTAGATGATGGTAGAATGTTGCAGCTTCCAGCTAATAAGACCTTTACCTGCAGAACGTTTGCATTAGTCCTGTTTTCATAATAGGTAATCTACACCAAACATTAGATAAGTGACAGTCCCCCTAATAATGATCCGATTCTATTTTCATATATCCTGGGGAAGACAACTGTAGTTTAGGTCCTCCAGCCATCCATTTTAAAGTGTCTCATAATGGCAGCTTCATTTTCACCTTGCAAATCTCAAAGTTTGACTTCTTTGTGAGTGTGTTTTCATCTTTATCTCTGAAGGAAGAATTGGTTGATTCTTGTACTTTTCCTAGAATAATTGCCTATTTGCAGCTCAAGTATGACAACGATCAATATTGTCTTTCTTGCGGCACGGTAGACAACTGGTTAGAGGGTCTGCCTCACAGTTCTGCGGACCGGGGTTCAAATCCCGGCCCCGCCTGTGTGGAGTTTGCATGTTCTCCCCGTGCCTGTGTGGGTTTTCTCCGGGCACTCCGGTTTCCTCCCGCATCCGAAAAACATGCATGGTAGGTTAATTGAAGACTCTAAATTGCTCGTAGGTGTGAATGTGTGCGCGAATGGTTGTTTGTTTATATGCGATTGGCTGGCAACCAGTTCAGGGTGTACCCCGCCTCCTGCCCGTAGATAGCTGGGATAGGCTCCAACACTCCCGCAACCCTTGTGAGGATAAGCGGCTCAGAAAATGGATGGATGGAATATTGTCTTTTCTGCTCAGACTTCAAATGTTTTACTCTAGGCCAAATTAAATAAGGAATTTAAGCAGCTGATTTTTATCCATCTTGAAGACCACACACTTGGATGTTAAACTGTTACTCGTGGCATTAACATTTACAAGTTCATATTCCTGCTTCTGTTTTGTTTTTCTTGCTCTTTCATTCTTGCTTACCATCCCCTCCAAAAGTATTTGAACGGCGATGTCAATTGCTTTGTTTTTTGTTTTTTCTATACTGAAGACATTTGAGTTTCAGATAAAAAAAAAATTAATATGAGACAAAAGTTCAGCATTCTAGCTTTCACTTCATGGTATATACATCTAGATGTGTTAAACAACTCAGGACAGAGCACCTTTTGTTTGAAGCCACCCACTTTTCAAGTGAGCAAAAGTATTGGAACAGACTATTAAATTAACTTAAACATTTTATATTTGGTGACATAACCCTTACTTGCAATAACTGCATCAAGCCTTTTTTACCCCTGACGAAGTCCTTTGTTGTGTTGGCAGTGTGTTTTGGGTCTTTGCCTTGTTGCACGATGAAGCTTGATGATGCATTTTCTGTAAACTGCCAGAGAAAATTGTTTTGTAGACTTCAGAATTCATTCTCCTGCTACCATCATGAGTTACATAATCAATAAAGACGAGTGAACCCGTTCCAGAAGCATCCATGCAAGCCATGACATTACCTCCACCATGCTTCACAGATGAGCTTGTGTGTTTTGGATCATAAGCAGATCCTTTCTTTCTCCATACTTTGGCCTTTCCATCACTTTGGTAGAGGTTAACCTTGGTCTCATCAGTCCAGAAAACCTTGTGTACTTCTTTGCAAAATCCAATCTGCCCTTCTGATTCTTTTTTCTTATGAGTGGTTTGCATCTTGTGGTATTGCCTCTATATTTCTTCTCTTCTTCGAACAGTGGATTGTGATACCTTCACCTCTGCCCTGTGGAGGTTGGCAAACCATTTTGTCTGGCAATTTAAAGGAAAAATGCATCCAAACTAATCATCATGCAACAAGACAATGACTCAAAACACACTGCTAACACAACAAAGGACTTCATCAAGGGTAAAAAGGGGATGGTCTTAGACTGGCCAAGTCCATCACCTGACCTTAACCCAATAGAGCATGTATTTTACCTCGTGAAGAGGAGACTGAAGGGAGAAACCCCCAGAAACAAACAAGAAATGAAAGAGGCTGCACTGAAGTCCTGGAAAGGCATTTCAAATGAAGAATGCAACAGTCTGGTGAAGTCAGTTGGTCGCAGGCTTGATGCAGTTCTTGAAAGTAAGGGTTATGCAACCAAATATTAAATGTTATTCACTTTGTTAATTTAATCATCTGTTCCAATACTTTTGCTCATTTGAAAAGTGAGTGGCTTCAAACAAAAGGTGCTCTGTCCTGAGTTGTTCAACACATCTAGATGTAAATATTATGAAATAAAAGCTGGAATTCTGAACGTTTGTCTCATATTCATCTTTTGATCTGAAACCCAAATGTCTTCAGTATACAACAAAAACAAAGGAATTCACCTTGGCGTTCCAATACTTTTGGAGGGGAATGTATATGGTGGAGCTTCTATGGTCGAACACTGTCCTTTACAAAATGCTGGATGGCTTCCAATTAGTTTCTTTCAAAACAGTTTTTCTCAGAGAAATAAACAAAACAGAAAAAAAATCGGTTCCAGTATCAAACTGTGACCATAACTATCAGTGTAAAATTAACCATACCATAGGCAAGTTCTAAGTGACAATGGGGGGTGGGGGTGGGGGTTAAGCCTTAAAGGTCCCATGCCATCCGATTTTTAAAATTATTTTTGGTAAATTTTGATCTCCTTTTATCGGGTTTGCAATATACACTATATTGGCAAACGTATTCACTCACCTGCCTTGACTCACATGATTTTAAGTGATAACCCATTCTTAAGCCACATGTGAACGAATACTTTTGACAATATCGTGTTAATTTAGGTTGGAAATGCCCTTTTTCAGCTATTCAAGTTGGTCTTCTCTGCCTGGCTGTTGAAACAGCTGGATTTCTCATTAATATGCGACATGTAAAAGCTGTGCTCTGATTGGATCTTCCCTAATTTAAATAGGGAAAATAGCTTGGCTCTGATTGGTCCATATCACGGCGTCTGCTATCGTCTAGAAGACACCTTGGGGCGGCCATACATTGATAGTGATCTCGCATCCTTCGATGAAGCCTCGCGTCCCTCACAAGATGTTTGATCGCGGGGTTATTTATACATACTGAACGCGCATTTGCTTCATTTGCGCCACATTGATATGCTCCTCCCACCTCGGTCCTTTTCAGCAGGTTGAAGGTGTGCTGCGAGCGGGCACAGCCAGCACGACAAAGTCACCCTGGCTGGTTCCTTTTGATATTTCCCCCCCCCCCATTTCTACTCTCCATTCCAGCCCCTCTGCCTCGCAACCCTCGCAGTCAGAGACGAGCCACCACAGCAGCCAGCGGGACGCCCGTCCCTGTTACTATCATTGTGAAGCACAATTCACCATGCGTTGGATTGTTGGCCCACTAATAAGAGATGTGACGTGAAAGGGGACCTGGATGAAAATAAAAAGGGGGGGGGGGATATTTTGAGGTTATGCTTGTCACAACATTGGAATTGAACTTGCCGTGATGATCATCACTGGTGACAATGAATGCAAGCTTCCCTGTTTCATATGAGTGGGTGGGTACCAACCACGAAGTGGGCAAGTTCTTGAATAACGAGTTAACTTTTAACGTCACAAATACATGAAAATCTGTTCTGGTCATTTCCCAAGCCTTATGTGTTTATCATCTTTGGCATTCCATCGACAAACCGCGTAGATGGCAAATTTAAACCATGTCATAGACTAATTTTGACCTATATTATGCATAAAACAGGATTGGATGGGTTCTGATGTCACGGGACCTTTAAAAAGAATAAAATGGTCTTAATTTTATTAAAAACAAATGTATATAAAAAAAAAAAATTATAAAAAAATTATTATAAAAAAAATACATTTTTCAAGAATGCTTAGCACATTTGCCTTTGTTACAGTCACACAAGTTTAAAAGTAAATTTCTGTAAAATGTAAACTGAATAAGAAAAGCAATTTTCTCAGGCTATTCCATCATTTGAAATAAAGAAAGGCAAAGAAGAATTAAATCCCACGCTTGATAATTGCTCAACTGACATCTCATGAGGTTCACTGATGCGCAATATGCTGACATTTCACATGATGGCTGTTTACGCTAAGGCTTGGGTGCGCAAACGATGCAGTCCACTCAGTTCTTTAATCTAGCCCACCAAGCATTTACATGATCAAGAGTCCTGCAGTATTTGTATTATGTAATTTAGCTATTTTTTTCTGAAAACGTGTTAATCTGTATTTATAAATTTATTTTTTATCATTAAATAAAGGGTTAATTGATTTATTATAAACAATTAATGGAAATAAATTTGGAAAATAAATTAGTTATTTATTTTTCAAAACCTTGGATAATTAATTATGATTACAAAATTAAGGTATTATTCCAATTGAGCCCTGGCCCTTCTATCTGTTTTAAAAATCTAATTTGAGCAAGAATGCTTCTGCACCCCTCCTGTAAAGACAAAAAAAAGTCAAATTATTAATTGCACAACTTCAGAGGCATTCGACTGTCGAGGTTTCGCTGTAGCTGTAACCAAATTCCCACTCTCTATCGCTGTCTTTCTCTCACACTCCGCTCAGCGCTGTTCCACTCTCATGGTGTTGTTTTCTCTCATTGCTCTCTGTGTTCCTCTCCTCCCCCCCACCTTTCGGCCCATAACCGCACTGACGGAGTCAGGTGCTGGCCGGGATGATAGCAGAGCCCGCTTTTCTCTCTGAGTATACTATCTTTGCTCTGGACCATTCAAAACGACCCAAAACGGCCCAGGTAGCCAGTGTGGTGAGTTTGTCCTCACGTCCTGCCTCTTCTTCCTCCGCATCGCTCCTCCTCCTCCTCCTCCTGCTCTGGTCCTTCCTCCTGATTCTGTCCCTGTTGGGGAAACTGGTACTGGGTTACCGGCCCATTTAGGGAGGTCTTGTTCCTTGCTGTTCTTTTACCCGTTTCCTTTTGGATTTAGCAACAAGAAGGCATCTCCTGTTAATGCTACCTCTGCATCTGATGAAAGTTATGGTTTATATTGTGGTATAGAAGCCTGTCTGCTTTCTGTTTTATGCCCTTCTGTTACTACCTGTCACAAAATGTGCCCTTTGTCTTTTACACTTTGTTGCCTGCCTTCTTTAGACCCCATTACAGCATCCTCTTTGGTTGCCTGATAGACCTTGACCCCTTCTCATTGCAACTCTGTTTATTGAGAATGGAGAGTTTATATATCATGAGCTTTGCTGTCTGGCTTTTTAAGCAGTAAAATTCTTATTTTCTGTCCATTTTGAAAGTAAATTTTTAGAAGTTAATAAATACAGCAGAGCTTTCTAAATTTTGTTTGTTATTGTTGTTTTACTTTGCTGGAGGTGTTTGTAATATTTTGCCCCTCTCGAGTGGCTAAACAGGCCAACCAAAATAATAAGTCATTACTTAAATTACAAAGTATTTGTGTCTCTAGAAGGTCATTCTGTTGAAATTATGTTCAGACACTGCGGCATTCATAACATTTGTAAGCTATTTGCTTTGTAAACTATTTTCGGATTCTAAATATCCAATTAATTTAAAGTTGCTTACCCATTGTCAGGTGTGAATGACTATTTGGAAACTTAACTATTGTTTATGCTACAAACAGCAACCACAATCAGTTACCTGGCCCTGTGTGAAAAAGTAATTATCCCCCTTGTTAAATCGTGAATTAATTGTCGCTAATCACAATTTTTGGTTAATTTTCACTGATCACACCAAGCCTGATTACCTCCAGACCTGTTCAATCAAGAAATCACTGAAACATAATCTGTCCTGACAAAATCCAGTCGGACAAAAGATCCTTAAAAAGCTTCAACAAAATGACACAGTCGAGAAATAAAATAATTGACATCTATCTGTGTGGAAAGGGTTACAAAACACATTTTCAAAGCTTTAGGATTCCAATGAACCATAGGGAGAGACATTATCCTCACATGGAGAAAACATAGAACGGTGGCGAACCTTCCAAGGAGTGACCAGCCTACTAAGATTAACCCAAGAGAACAGCAGTGACTCATCCAGGAGGCCACATAGGAACACAGGACAGCTTCTTAAGAGCTGCAGGCCTTCCTTGCCTCAGTTTAGGCCAGTGTTCTTGACACAACAATAAGGAAGAGACTGGGCAAAATTGGGATCCATGGCACCATTCCAAAACAAAAACCACTACTGACCAAAAGGAACACAAAGGCTCGTCTTACTTTTGCAAAAAAAACAACAACAAAAAACCTGAATGATTCCCAAGACTTTTGAGAGAATATTATATGGACTGACGAGATGAAAGTTGAGCTTCTTTCAAGGTGTGTGTCTCATTACGTCTGGCGTAAATGTAGCACAGCATTTCAGAAAAAGAACATCATACCAACAGTCAAACATGGTGGTGGTAGTGTCATAGTCTTGGGTTTCTTTGCTCCGTCAAGACCTGGACAACTTGCTGTGATTAATGGAACCATGAATTCTGGTCTTTATCAAAAAATCTTGAAGGAGAATGTTCAGCCACCAGTTTGTGACCTCAGGCTGAAGCACACTTGGGTTATGCAGCTGGATAATTATCCAAAATACACCAGCAAGTCAACTTCTGAATAGCTTAAAAAAAAAACAATGAAGGTTTTGGAGTGGCCTGGTCAAAGTCCAGACTTGAATCCAATTGAAATGCAGTGGCATAACCTTGAAATTGCCATCCATGCTCAGAAACCCTTAACTTTTGCTGAATTCAAACAATTCTGCAAGGCAGAGTGTGCCATAATATCTCCACAGATATGTGAAAGACTAATTTCCAGTTATAGGAAACCCTTGATTTCAGTTGCTGCTAAGCATGGCCCAACCAGTTATCAGGTTTAGTGGGCCATTATTTTTGCACACAGGGCTAGGTAACTTTGGATCGTTTTTTCCCCTTAAAAAATTAACTCACCATTTATAAAAAAAAAAAAAAAAAAAAAAAAAAAAGGATTTTAAGTTCACCTGGGTTTTATTCGTCTTATTTATAAAAATATAAGAATTTGAGAAGGGGGGCCAATACTTTTCACGGCACTATATACAAAACCCAATTGCAATGAAGTTGGGATGTTGTGTAAAACGTAAATACAAATAGAATACAATCGTTTGCAAATTCTTTTCAACTTATATTCAGTTGAATACACTACAAGATATTTAATGTTTAAACTTTGTTTTTTTTGGTGCAAATATTCACTCATTTTGAATTTGATGCCTGCAACACATTCCCAAAAAGTTGGGACAGAGGCATGTTTACAGTTGTGTTCAATCGCCTTTCCTTTTAACAACAATCAGTAAGCATTTGGGAACTGAGGACACTAATTGTTGATTTGTCGGTGGAGGTCTCATTCTTTCTCATTCTTTGTTTGATGTACAACTTTAGATGCTCAACAGTCTGGGGTCTCCATTGTCATATATTGCACTTCATAATGTGCCAAACATTTTTTAATGGGAGACAGGTCTGGACTGCTGGCTGGCCAGTCTAGTACTCAAAACTATTTTACCACAAAGCCACACGTTTGTAACACGTGGAAAATGTGGCTTGGCATTGTCTTGCTGAAATAAGCAGGGGCATCCCTGAAAAGTATGTTCCTTGGCAGGCAGCATACAGGTATGTTGCTCCAAAACTTGTATGTACCTTTCAGCATTAATGTTGCCTTCACAGGTTTGCAATTTACCTATGCCATGGTCACTAACACACCTCCATACCATCACAGATGTTGGCTTTTGAACTTTGCACTGATAATTGAGATTATCCTTTTCGTCTTTTGCCCAAAGTCAAAGATTTCCAAAAACAATTTGAAATGTAGTCTCGTCAGACTGAGTTAGAGCCCAGAGAAACCTGTGGTGTTTCTGGGCTTTATTGATATATGGCTTTGCTTCGCATGGTAGATTTTTAACTTGCATTTGTAGATGCAGCGATGGACTGTGTTAATTAACAATGGCTGAAGTGTTCCTGGCAATTTCCTTTACACAATGATGCCGGTTTTTAATGCAGTGCTGTCTGAGGAATCGAAGGTCACGGGCGTTCACCGTTGTTTTTTGGCTGTGCCGCTTACCTGCAGAGATTTCACCAGATTGTTTGAAGCCTTTGAAGAGCTCATGGACCATAGATGATGAAATTCCTAAATTCCTTGCAATTGTACGCTCCTAAATGTTGAGACATAATTGTGGCAAGGCACAGATCTGGCCAAGGTTACAAAAAAAATTATGCTGCACTTAAGGTTCCTAAGAGCACAATGGAAGACATTTGGGACGACCAGAACCCTCCCTCGAGCTGGCCGTCCCGCCACACTGAGGAATCGGGGGAGAAGAGCCTTGGTGACGGAGGTAAAGAAGAACCCAAAGATCTCTGTGGCTGAGCTCCAGAGATGCAGTCGGGAGATGGGAGAAAGTTGTAGAAAGTTAACCATCACTGCAGCCCTCCACCAGTCGGGGCTTTATGGCAGAGTGGCCCGATGGAAGCCTCTCCTCAGTGCAAGACACAGGAAAGCCCGCATGGAGTTTGCTAAAAAAACACCTGAAGGACTCCAAGATTGTGATAAATAAGATTCTCTGGTCTGATGAGACAAGATAGAACTTTTTGGCCTTAATTCTAACTGGTATGTGTGGAGAAAACCAGGCACTGCTCTTCACCTGTCCAATACAGTCCCAACAGTGACAGTGAATGGTGGTGGCAGCATCATGTTCTGGGGGTGTTTTTCAGCTGCAGAGACAGGACGACTGGTTACAATCGAAGGAACGGTGAATGCGGCCAAGTACAGGGATATCCTGGACGATAACCTTCTCCAGAGTGCTCAGGACCTCAGACTGGGCCTTAGGTTCACCTTCCAACAAGACAATGACCCTAAGCACACAGGTAAAATAACGGCGTGGCTTCAGAACAACTCCATACCTGTTCTTGAATGGCCCGGCCAGAGCCCTGACTTAAACCCAATTGAGCATCTCGGGAGAGACCTGAAAATGGCTGTCCACCAACGTTCACCATCCAACCTGACAGAACTGCGCAGGATCTGCAAGAAGGAATTGCAGAGGATTCCCAAATCCAGGTGATACACTTGTTGCATCATTCCCAAAAAGACTCATGGCTGTATTAGCCCAAAAGGGTGCTTCTACTAAATACTGAGCAAAGAGTCTGAATACTTACAGCTGTGATATTTCAGTTTTTCTTTTTTAAAAATCTGCAAAAATGTCAACAATTCAGTTTTTTTCTGTCCATACGGGGTGCTGTGTGTACATTAATGAGGGGGAAAAAAGGAACTTAAATGATTTCAGCAAATGGCTGCAATATAACAAAGAGTGAAAAATTTAAGGGGGTCTGAATATTTTCCGTGTCCACTGTATAAATACACTCAGGCTCTGTTCCAAAAAATTGCACTTCTACAAATATTAAAATTTGGCACAGAGGTATAAACAGCTATTAATGCCTTAACAGGCAATATACTGCCAATCAAGTTTTCAGTTGGTTAAGAAAAAGTACCAGGTAGCAGCATTAATGACAACACAAGTACGGTAGATCAATCAATCAATCAAAACAATCAAAACTGCTGAAAGGATTGTCGGTAACCCCCTACCCACCATTGAGGACTTGCACGCTGCCAGAACTAAGACAAGGGCGTGCAAAATCCTCTCGGACCGTCTGCACCCCGGTCACCAGCTCTTCCAGCTCCTTCCCTCAGGTAGGCGCTACCGATCAACGCTAACTAGAACTAGTAGACATTCCAACAGCTTCTTCCCTCTTGCGATCAACTTCTTAAACACCTAACCTATAATTCCATTACAACAAGCTGGCAATTTTTTGACTTGAGTTCGTTGTCACATTTCTGTGGGGCCAATTATTTATTACTTGTGCACTCACTGTAGTTGTCTCGCCATGCTGCACTATTTGCATATACTGGCCACTCATGCCAGAGTAGCATCTGCTCCATTTGCACACTGATTGAGGAGTATCTGTAACATTTGCACAACCGACATTGTCCCAGATGATCGCACTACTTGTCACTTTAAACCGCATACACTCCTTGAAGTCTCAGCGCCCTTTGCACAATGGTCATTGCACCGGACTATTGCAATATTAGTCGTTCGAACTGCTCTAAGTGCTAGAGGACTCTGCATCTTTTTGCACAATTGTTTTTTGTCAATGTCTTTATGTCCCCAAAGTGTTCTGTAAATTGACTGTTTGTTGTACTAGAGCGGCTCCAACTACCGGAGACAAATTCCTTGTGTGTTTTGGACATACTTGGCAAATAAAGATGATTCTGATTCTGATTCTGATTCTGATCAAAGCAACCTGTTTTGAATCAAGATGTGTACTGCTTTTTAAAAGTCTGCAGCCTTTCTTTAAATGAGGCATGCGGCATGCTGAATGCTGCTTTGTCAACATGTTCAGTAGCTACATCGCTTTACAATAGTAATGCTATACTGTATGTAATGTGAGCATATGTGCACCATATTCACGTTTGTATTTGCATTGATGGGCAAAGGGCTCCACAATTGCAAGCTGACAGGAAACGAGATGTCTGACTGTGTTTTTTATTCCAGCTGAAGCAATTCGGTCGGACGGTTGTGTTTAAAATAGGTTTTGTCACTTTGAGGTTTTAAGTTGTGTTCTCTTTGTTGCGACTTCAAACAAATTCGACATACCGGCTCCTTGGCAATAGCGCGATGCCCGTTTTCATCTGGCTTGAATCAAAAATGTTCCCACATCGTCACGGCGGCATTGTTAGGCTTTGGAACTAATTCCATTAACTTTGCAGCTACCGGCTCGCTGTCAAAGTTACTGAGCGCCCGGATTGTCAAATGCACGCAGACACGCACACGGCCAATCAGACGGAAGGTCCTCACTCTTCAGTATCTCTGATTGGTTTAGAGACCATGATAAAACCCATCGGGTCTGCTTTCAAGCTTTTTTTTTTTTTTTTTTTTTTGCTGCACCATTCAGTAATTTGGGCACATATGTGACCAAATTAGTCGTACTCCAGAGTCCTGTCTCGTCCCCAAAAAAACTTCAACATCAATATCATCATCATCAAAACATCATACATCAACATCATCGTACTTTAACATCAACATCATCGTACTTTAGGCGTCCCTGGAAATTTTTGTGCGTCTGAGATGCGGGACGCACATCAAACGAGATCCCTGGGACTATTTGTTCACGAAGTGGTGTGAACAACTGAGCCTTTCAAGGATGCTCCTTCTATCCCCAGTCATGACACTCACCTGTTTTCAATTAACCTGTTCACCAGTGTAACGTTTTAACTTATTTTTTGACCATTCCTCAAATTTCCCAGTCTTTTGTTGTCCCTGTCCCAGCTTTTTTGGAACGTGTTGCAGGCATCAAATTCAAAATGAAAGAATATTTGGGGAAAAAACAATAACCTTCATCAATTTGAACATTTAAATATGTTGTTGTATTCAATTGAATTTATGTTGAAAATAATTTTAAAATCATTGTATTCTCTTTTGTTTTACACAACCTCACAACTTCATTGGAATTTGGGTTTTTATATGTTTATGATTTAGTTTTTTATTGGGAGAATGGTTTTGCTTGCATTGTGGGTAAGTGGGAATTTTATTAGGAAGGCTATTGTAGCAGTGGTGTTCAGTGTTTGGCAGGTAATGATAAAGCTATTCCATACAGAGATCCTGCAAAATTGACACATCAAAGCCATAAAATCCTCCTGTGCCATTCATACAGGACAGTGAAGTGGAATATTTCCACAACTGTGTGCTCTTTTTACACAGCGAGACAGAGAAAGGTGCAAAAATGCCGACTTTTCCAGGTGGTGTTAAAGGGGCTAAAGGTTGCAATGGTCGTGGCAATGCTGTGACTTGTTTCTTCATCCATCCATATCTATCGTGTTCCATCGCCGTCTTATCAAAATGTTTTCATTAGCACCACTCAAACTCTGCAACTGTGTGTGTATTTTTTTTTCATTACCTGATCAAAATGTTCTGGATTATGAATACCAATAGGTTTGAATTCCAAAACATAGAGAGGGCCACTCAGATGGAGACTGTAGATGTTGACACGTTAGAACACACACAGTGAAGTAGTGAGTGCAGCTATACATTTTGAATAAATTAAGTTTCTTTGTTCAGTTTATTATTGTAAAAATAGTAAAACTTGTGTTTCAAATTAAATTCACAAAATTCACAACTTCCTGTTAGCAAATAATGTATTCAAGTTAAAAACCTTTGCACATCGCCAGAAAATTGCTGTTCTTGCAGACCTCTGTATCTAGCACAAACATATCTACTGCACCAAATATGTGAAATAGGATTCTAAAATGTGTCCTGAGGCAAGGAAAGCTTGGAGCTGGACAAGTGAGGAGAGATTAGTTTCCTTTGCTAAATCTGCTTCTAACCAGTTGACTAAACCAGCTTAGCTGCTTAATGTTTAACTTGGCCCAGTTATTATCTTGTGCTCTGTTAATACAATTTCGCTCAACACTACTAAGCATCATTAATTCAAAGGCTGACTCTCCGACTTGAATGTAACGTGTCTGTCTGTTCTTACCTCGTGGCTGTTCAGTTGAGTTTTAACCTTTTTGTTTTGTAGAGATGCCTTCGTTTTGTATCTTTAAACTCCTCAATTCCCCCTGCCCGAGTTGCATGAGGGTGCCCAATGCCCCTGCATTGCTCCTAGCAATACTAATATTGCTCCTTCCAGAGTAATCAGGGAGTCATGCGGGATGTGGATGACTAACTGACCCAGGACACCAGTTCACCCGATATACGCTTACCCACCCTCGTTCTAATACACTTTATCTCTGCAGAGTGCATCTAAAGGGCCAACAAGGTCTTCCAGAGGAGGTATCAATGGGGATGAAAGTGTCTCTCCTCATGTGCGTTAACACACTCTTGCCTATCTTAATATACATATTTCCTTTGAATACAGTTGCTTGTGTCTTCTTGACTTTAAAAATATTTGTCATTTGGACCAACTGTCCTCCAGAGAGAAGAACCACAGTCCTTTGCCCAAAAACTACAGCTAAAGGTTCCCTCAATGGAGTCCATAATTCGGGGTGGTGCCAGTCGGGCTGAACATCTCTTCCGCTCTCCCTCTAAAGAAAGCTTGGTCCAGAGCTCATCGCATGAGTCCTTGACACATTTAGGGGAAAACGAAGTCGCTGGTGCCCCTACATACGACCCACCTTCAGATATTGAGAGCGAGGCTGAGGAGGCATCAGGGAATGCTGAGTCTCTCCCCAAAGAGCAGCTGCTGCACCGTTTGGTCAGACTGGAGGCAAGTCTGGGGAAGTATCGTGGGAAATACTCAGAGGTGAGGCACCTTAAGGTAATTCCATTGTCAACCAGTTGACTGGTTTATTTTTTAACTCCATTATTTACCCTGCAGCTCGTTACTGCATATCGTACAGTGCAACGAGATAAAGATAAAACACAGGTAACATCTTGTAAAATCTGTTATGTTTTTCCTTGAGTAAACCTATTATATATACACGTCTGTTTTCCTTGCCCAAGGCTATCCTCAGCCAGTGTCAAGATAAATCTCTGCGCAGAATTGGAGAACTACGAGAGGTTAGGCTGTATTAAAACATTGTCCATATGAGCAATAGGTTTTTGTGTTTTACATTTGGTTGTTTTGTGATAAGTTTTGTCTGGTTCTGTGAAGTTAAACCATAGAATGATTTTTAGGAGTTACAAATGGACCAGCAGGCAAAGAAACACCTTCAGGAGGAGTTTGATGCAGCACTGGAGGAGAAAGACCAGATGATTACTGTCCTGCAAACTCAGGTAACTGCCTAACCATGTGGGTTGTTGGTCTATTAAAAGGGTAAGGGCAGGGGCACAATTAGTTGTTAAATGTCCGTCTGATGTCAAAGTAGGTCTTCATTTCCTTGTTTTGTATTTTGTTATTGGTAGTTAGGGATGTCCCAATCCAACTTTTTCATTTCCGATCCGATACCGATATTGCAGCCTTGAGTTTTGGCCAATACCGATTATCGGTCCGATCCGATTTCAGCAATAATCATACATAATTATTTTGTAGTATGGAGTGTTAGAAAAGGCTTGGTCAAGTAGTAATCAGCAACAGTAGGTATGAGAAAAACTGACCCTTTTTATTATTAACCAATGGGTTATATAAAGTAACTGCTTGACCTCTGAGGGGCAGTGTGGTGCACGCAATGAGATAACACACTTGCAGTGACAAAGAAAATAGAAGTCACAATCGAATGTTGTTATTGCAACTCGTTTTTCACAGTTTGAAGAATATATGCCAGAGTATTGTGTGACTTGTGTGATTTATTATGACTGTTTGAATGTGTTTATACAGCGTTTGTGTACCAATATTCATTATTTTGATAAATATAAGTGCAGTGAGTTCGATGCTAATTTTTGTTAGCCCGTCAGTTGTGTTTTTTATTCATTGTGTGTTAGCTTTGAGCCAGCGATTTTTGTGAACAAAAATGAAGGAAGAAACTAAATCTGTGATTTATTTGAACAGTCAATAGGTGTAATTCTTTCGTTAAGTCTGTTTAGTTGTACAATGAACTTCAACTGGAGTGTCACTAAATGATTTTAAGCAAGCAATATTCACTCTTACCTACTACTAAGTTGGCACCCTAGCAACTTGTTGTGATCATGTGGGCTCTGCATGCCATCTAGACACTGCTTTATCGAAGTGCTGGAGTGGCGCATGGAATGGACTGCTTGCTGTTAGTAAATACCTGGAGTCACTCTCTTTAAAAACCAAAGACCAAGTCCGAAACCTCGGTGTTCTGATAGCTTCCAACCTGACTTTCAACAGTCATATCAAATCAATTACTAAAACAGCCTTCTACCATCTGTAGAACATATCCAGAGTGAAGGATTGCATGTGTCAAGCAGACCAGGAGAAGCTCATCCATGCTTTTACCTCAAGTATACTTGACTATTGTAAAGGTCTTCTGACTGGACTCTCTAAAAAGAGCATTAAACAGCTGCAGCTCATTCAGAATGCTGCAGCTCGGGTTCTGACCAGAACAAAGAAGTCAGAGCATATTACTCCAATTCTAAAGTCTTTACACTGGCTTCCAGTCAGCTTGAGAATAGATTTTAAAGTTCTCCTACTGGTCTATAAATCACTAAATGGTTTAGGTCCTGAATACATGAAATAAATGCTAATGGTATATAAACACAGTAGGGCTCTGAGATCGACAGACTCAGGTCAAATAGTGGAGCACAGAGTCCAAAGCAAACATGGTGAAGCCTCATTTAGCTATTATGCTGCACACAAATGGAATAAGTTGCCAACAGAAGTGACGTCAGCCACATGTGTGCAAGTTTTTAAGTCCAGGTTAAAAACTCTTCTTTTTTCTCCATGCTTTTTAGAGCATTTCCACTTTTAAATGATACTTGTTGCACTGTACGCTGTTTTAATTGTATTTAATTTTTTTCTCTTTTTTTAAAAAATGTTTATAAGCTGTTTTTTTTCTTTCTTTTGAAATGTTAGATTTATTTAAGATGAAATTGCCCATATCTTTGAATGTGAGTGTGAATGGTTGTTTATCTGTGCTCTGGGCTGTGTGATTGACTGGCAACCAGTCCAGGGTGTATCGCGACTCTCACCCCAAATTCATATAGGCACCACCTCTTCCGCGACCCTAATGAGGACACGTGATAGAGAAAACGGGTGGATGGTTGGCATGATAACTGATTGTTGTGATCAACAAATTAATCCTCCATCCACCTTCCGAACTGCTTATCCTCACTAAGGTCGCAGGCATGGTGGAGCCTATCCTAGCTATCTTTGGTCGAGAGGCAGAGTACACCCTGAACTGGTTGCCAGCCAATCGCAGAGCGCATATAAAGAAGCAACCATTCACACTCACATGCATACCTACGAGCAATTTAGTCTTCAATTAACCTAGCATGGATTGTTTTGGGATGTGGGGGGAAACCAGAGTACCCGGAGAAAACCCACCCAGGCACAGGGAGAACATGGAAACTCCACACAGGGGAGGCCAGATCTGAACCGGATCCTAAGAACTGTGAGGCAGATGTGCTAACCAGTCCTCCACCCTCAACAAATTAATATTTTAAACCATCCATCCAGAGATAGCATTGGGCCAACTTAATTTATTAAAACAAGTAAAACTTTTAGTAACAAATTAATGAGTCTCTTTGAAACAGGTTGCTCTGCTAAGGAAACGAGTTCAAGGAGTCGCTGAGGGTGAGCTGCCCATTTCTTCAAATGCAGCACAGACCGAATCCACAAGCCCTTCAAAGGACCATGAAGTGGAGCCTGAAATACCTGAGGGTGTGCATTCCTTTTATCTTTGTGAAATAAATGAACAGTATTCAGTTTGTGTTTAAATATAAACCTTTTAATTGGGGCATTCTATTTTTTGACAGAAGAGGGGGTCAGTGATCCAGCTAAACTAATGGAGGCTTTGCAGAAGAGAGTGAAGAGGCAAGAAAACTTACTGCACAAGTGCAAAGAAATGATACGTATACACAAGGAGCGCAGCGCCCACATTAGTAGTGAGAACGAAACTCTGCAAGAGCAGCTGCAGGAGAGACTGCAAGAACTGGAAAAGATGAAGGTGGTTTACTTGTTTTCGCTTTTCATGAAATGCAGACACGTGTACAGTGTTGTGAAAAAGTATCTCAAATTCTTAGATTTCAGACAAATATAACCCAAGTGAACTTAAAATGCTGTTTTTAAATGGTGATTTAATTTATGTGTGTCCCAATGATCCTAGGAGCTAAGTTGTCTAGGGGTTTATGCCCCTGACACGGTCACCCATAGCAAACAGGTCCTAGGTGAGGGACCAGACAAAGCACAGCTCCAACGACCCCTATGATGATTGAAAACAGGAAAATGTTGCCCGGACACAGGTCAACGGGGCAAGGGTGGGGGGGGTGGGTCCCGACTGTTGTTTGTGCCTATGCACCAAACAGCAGTTCACCTGGTGGTGAGTTGGCTCCGATGGTGGGGGAAGATGCTGGTCCGACCTGGCAGGCCCAAACTTATTGTAACGAACCCGTTGGTGGACACCAACGGTGAGGGATGCCGTCAAGCTGAAGAAGGAGTCCTATCGAGCCTTTTTGACCGAAAGAACAAGATCCCCGGATACAAGCGGCCGAAATGAGTTTCCTCCGCAGGGTGTCCGAGCTCTCCCTTAGAGAGAGAGAGAGTGAGAAGCTCGGTCATCCGCGAGGCACTCGAGTAGAGCCGCTGTGCCGCCACATTGAGAGGAGCCAGATGAGGTGGCTAGGGCATCTGATTAGGATGCCTCCTGGACGCCTCCCTGGTGAGATGTTCCGGGCATGTCCCTCCGGGAGGAGACGCCGGGGAGAGACTATGTGGAGTCTCCCAGCTGGCCCGGGAGTCAGTATGTGGAGTCATAGTCTCTCCAGCTGGAGAGACTATGTCTCCCAGCTGGCCCGGGAACGCCTCGGGATCCCCCGGAAGAACTGGATGAAGTGGCTAGGAAGAGGGAAGTCTGGGCTTCCCTGCTAAAGCTACTGCTCCCGTGAGACGACCTTGGATAAGCGGAAGAAAATTGATTAATGGATGGATTTCATTTATTAAGGAAAAAAATTTAAATATTCAAAGTTACCTTGCCCTGTGTGAAAAAGTAATAGCCCTAAACCTAATAACGGGTTGGGCCATCCTCAGCAGCAACAACTGAAATAAGCGTTTTCTGTAAATGGCAATGAGGCTTTCACATCTCTGTGGAGATATTTTGCAACACTCTTCCTTGCAGAATTGTTTGAATTCAGCAAAAATGAATGGTTTTCGAGCATGAACGGGCTTTTCAAGGCATGCCACTGCATTTCAATTGGATTCCAGTCTGGATTTTGACCAGACCACTCCAAAGCCTTCATTTTGTTTTTTTTTGTAAACCATTCAGAAGTTGACTTGCTGGTGTATTTTGGATCGTTATCCTGCTGCAGAACCCAAGTGCACTTCAGCTTGAGGTCACAAACTGATGGCTGAGCATTCTCCTTCAGGATTTTCTGTTAAAAAGCAGAATTCCTGGTTCCATCAATCACAGCAAGTTGTCCAGGTCCTGAAGGAGCTAAGAAGCCCAAGACCATCACATTACCACCACTATGTCCAACTGTTGGCATGATTTTCTTCTTCTGAAATGCTGTGCTACATTTACATCTGATGTAACGAGAGACACACCTTCCAAAAAGCTCAATTTTCGTCTAGTCAGTCCATATAATATTCTCCCAAAGGTCTCGGGAATCATTCAGATGTTTTTTTGCAAAAGTAAGACAATGAGCCTTTATGTTCTTTTTGGTCAGCAGTGGTTTTCGACTTGGAACTCTGCCATGATGGCATCCATGGCAGAGTTGGCCAGTCTCTTCCTTATTGTTGTGTCAGGAACACTGACCTTAACTGAGGCAAGGGAGGCCTGCAGTTCTTTAGAAGTTGTCCTGAGTTCCTTTGTGGCCTCCTGGATGAGTCATTGCTGTTTTCTTGGGGAAATCTTTGTGAGGATATTGGCTCTCCCTATGGTTCGCTGGAATCCTAAAGCTTTAGAAATGGCTTTTGTAACCCTTTGCAGATTGATAGATGTCAATGACTTTATTTCTGGACTGTTCTGGAATTTCTTTGGATTGTCTCATTTTGTTGCAGCATTTTCAGATCTGTTGTCCGACTTGATTTTGTCCGGACAGATTCTGTTAAGTGATTTCTTGATTGAACAGGTCTGGAGGTAATCAGGCTTAGTTATGATCAATGAAAATGAACCAAATATTGTGATTGGCCACAATTAATTCATGATTTAACAAGGAGGTAATTACTTTTTTACACAGGTTACGTTGAATATTTTTTTTCCTTAATAAATGAAATCACCATTAAAAAACAGCATTTGAAGTTCACTTGGGTTACATTTGTCTGATATTTGTTTGATGATCTTAAACAAGTGGGGTAAATATGCAAAAATATAAGAATTTGAGAAGGGGGCTAATACTTTTTCATGACACTTGTATACATGTACTGTATTCCCATTACCTTTAGTGTATAAAATCAAGCACCTCCTATCCACTCTGGCTTTGCAAACATTTTTGAAAGAATGGGTCACTCTGAATAGCTCATATAGCACATGTCAGAGTTACAATTTAGTTTGTGAAATTTGTTCATTAGCATCCAAAAATATTTCCCCACAAAATATATCTTTCAAGTTTAAGTAAAGCCAATCAATCCAGTAATTTATGGTTTCTTGAAAAGGGATCTCCGAGGTGGGTGCCATTATCTCATTGACACAGTGTGTGTATTGCTGTGTTGCTCAGTCTGAACATCTCTGGGTTCAGCTCCAAGAAGTTTGCTAATGGAATGTTACTGTGACATGTCTGCATCATTGTTTTTCTAAATTTCACAACATTTAGCTTCAGTGGAATGACAGGATTGCTTGGCATTTCTCGGATGTTTCCCAGTGTCTCAAAACAAACAGCAGATGATCTTGCAAGAACTGTGACAAAGGGCAGTTTGACTGCATCATTATAGTATTTTAAAAAAAGATTTCTATCAGTACTCTGCACTATTAGTTTAGGTCTCAATGCTCATAAGCTTGAAGTTAGTATCAGTCCTGTCTGCATCTATATAGTAGCCACTGGTTATGCAGCAGTGGTAGAAATACATTGCTTCTACAAGCCACTACCACTAAACTGGACTGTAATTTGGGTCACCTTGTTGGGTTTAACTGGTCTTTAACAGCAGTTTGGCTTGTGTAATAGGCGTTGTGGATGGTGGAGCAATGTGAGACATATCAGAACAAGATTTATAGTCCAAAGATCAAACGTGAGTGTGAATAATTTGGGTAGCTTTGACAATTAGACTATTTGTTTTTGTACATGATTTGTTTGTAGGAGCTGCACACAACGGAGAAGTCTAAGCTGATCAATCAGTTGCGTGATGTCAAGAACCAAAATGAACAGCTGGAGCAGGACAAGGTGGGTGTGAGGTTATTTTATTCTTAAAGGTGCCATATTTTACCAAACTAACTTTTTCTAGTATTTGAGATTGAATATTGGCTCTATGGTGCCTCAATAAATGTGAAATATTAACTAACATTGTCCACACATTCCTGAGTTCCAGACATTTTTCTGCCAAGAGGTCTGAAATCAGGTCATTCAAATTTCTCGCGCTTATGCACGTCACTAGCGAAGATCTCCGCCTACGTCTCTGCTCCCAAGCCAGCGGTGTCAACAAAACAAAGACGTGGGCTCTTCAGGTAGTGAGGGTTGGGTCTTCTACACGGTCGCAATCAATCAGAGAAAAGGGGGTGGTATTAGCCAAATATAGACAAAGCGGATACAATACTAGGTCAAATAGAAGTAGCTGTCAGAGTGGCCTTTTTGGGATACCAAGGTGTTTTATTTCAAATGAAATTGACACTTTTATACTAAGTCCATGTTAGAGAGTCACTCTATGGGGGTCTAAATGGCCAAAATATGGGACCTTTAAAGATTTAAGTTTAATCTCCAAAGTCCAATACTGTTTATTTAATTCCTGTTTTCTTTCATATATTTTTCCAAACACTAAATTTGAGACAACTCTCTTCAAAGCATTACTGATGTCAATTAAATTTAGGGTATGGTGATTGCTGAGACAAAGCGGCAGATGCATGAGACTCTGGAAATGAAAGAAGAGGAGATTGCACAGCTCCGGTCCAGGCTCCAGCTGGCTCATACCCAGAATGAAGAGCTACAGGACCAGAAGGAAAAGGCTGAGAAATCAGGTGAGACAAATTAGTTCCTGTGATTGCAAACTGTTGGACTGCACTAATAATCTATTCATGTATTTATTATTCATGCATTTATTGTAGCATTTGAAGAGCTTGAAAGGGCATTGGGTTCAGCACATAGAGCTGAGGAAGCAAGAAAGCAGCTGCAGATTCAGATGGAGGAGCAAATGAGTGAAGCGGAAAGAGTCAATGAAGAAGAGAGGAAGAGTTTGCAGCAGGAGCTCACACGGGTCAAACTGGAGGTTGTCACAATCATGAAGGTCAGAGCATGATATCTGCACAATATTGTTCTATACAGTTCCATCCACCCTTCCAATTTCACCTGACTGCACCTCCCTCCACATTTTGATAAAAGCAATTGTAAAAAATGTGAACAGGCTCTATTTTTCTTAACATTAGAAATCATCTGAAGAAAGGGTGGCCAACATGCAACAATCTCATAGTGAAGCCCTGGCTGCCAAAGAAGAGGAGATAAGTGGCAGAATAAGGAAAGCTGTGGTAGGTGCCAATGTTTGTCATTTGCGCAAAATAAATTCCAATGATTCCCAATAGCATGTCAACATGCCATTGGATTGCTGCTTTGGTTTTCAGGAGCAGTATAAAGAGGAGTTTGTTCAGCTAATCAAGGAAAAAGAGCAGCAGGCATCTCTGGCTCTGGAGGATGCAGAGTTACAGAAGACAGCTCTTATTGCAGAGGGCGAGAATAGCGTTAAAGAGATGCTTAAAGAGCTGGAAGTAGCAAAAACTGTGAGTTCTGTTTTTTTGATAGCCCATTTTAAATATTGTGACATGTTAACACTGACCCTTTTAAGCGGGACAAGGCTCAAGTACTCTATATGGATTAAAGCACAGAGGCTCAACTTTTGATTCAGATTAAAATTCTTTGGCCCTCTGTATGTTGCACATATATTGAGGACTGACAATAAAATGCTACCATGCCACGCTACCATAACATACATTTTGGTCGTTCTATGCTTCCAATTTTACAGGAACGCCAGCACCAACATGACTGTTCCCAAGGGTTCGAAGTGACGTCCATTTCAGTATGGTTAGATGATTTAGGGTGGAGGAACTTGACGGGCCCACAAAGAGCCCTAACCTCAACCAGACATGCCCTCTTCTATCTGACTATTAAATGTTTTTTTGTGATGAATGTAAAACAATTGTACAGAGATACTACAGAACCTAGCCCAAAGCCTTTCCAGAAGACTGGAATGTGTAGAGTGTAACAGTGAGATGCCCTAATACATTTGTCCACATAGTGCACATATAGCAGCAGATGCATCTTTAGAGATGCAATAGATGAGACTCACACCAGTCTTTTTTTTGTTCTTCCTCATAAGCCTTTGAGGTATAATAAACACAACATGTTGCAAAGCACAGTGATGTCAGCACAATTATGTGTATATTCAGTGTTGTGATTGATTACCTATAATTGTATTGCATTTAATGAAACGCCCATATGCTTTCAGAGAATAATGGAGTTAGAAAGTTCCCTGGTGAAGATGTCCCAAGAGGAATCAGTCCCGTCCCATGAACAGTCAAGTCTGTTGGACCACCTGAAGAATAACCACAAAGAGCAAATGTTGGCATTACAGAAAGAGCACCAGGCACAGCTGGAAAAGCACAAGGACACCCTATCCCAGCAGCACAGTACTGCTCTGGAAGAGCTCAAGGAAAAACACAGGGTTGAATCGGAGACACTTCTGAAAGAGAGAGACCTGCAAATTCATATGCACACAGAGGAGATGAATCAGAAATTGGATGCAAAGCAAGCTGAGCATCAAGCACTTGAAGCTGAACTTTCCGAAGTTTTGAAGAGTAAACAGCTTTTGGAACAGAAGTTGGTTGAAGTAAAAGATGCACATTGTTTAGCTCTGCAGGATCAGGTGGCAAAACACAGTGCAGAGATTGAAAATGTTAAGCAAGAGCATGAACAGTCTCTTGGAGGAATGGAGAAAATTCTGAAGGAGGAACTTAATGCTTTGAAAATAATTTTGAGGGAAAAGGAAAATGAAATTAAAGACCTCATTCAAGGAGAAAAAATGCTAAAAGAAAAATCACATTCCGCTCTAGAAGAGCTTGACGTCAGAGCAAAGCAACTGGAGGATTTGAAGCAATCTTTATCACATCTCCAGCTGGAAAATTCCAACTTAAAAGAAGGTAAAGAAGCATCAAATAAAATCTCGAACGATCTTGCTCAGTCTAAGAACAACTTGACAGATTTGCAGCATCTGCTTGAAGTAGCAAAAAATGACTGTCAACACAAAGAGTTATTACTCCAAGAATTACAGCAGCAATTACAGCAGAGGCAAAAGCAACTCTCTGAGCAGGAGAAGTCACACAGTGAAGAGCTTAACACTAAAAAGGAAGCGCAAACACATCTTCAGAAACAGTTGGAGGATGAAAAAGCTGCTTGTGAGAAGAAGCTGTACAACACTATAACTGAGATGGAAGCTAAAATTAAAACACAGGAAACAAAGATGGAAAAGTTCAAACAGAAGGCCAAAGAAATGCAAGATCACTTTAAGAAAAAGATCCAGCAGAAAGAAGAATCCATGAAAATTGCACTTGTAAAGAAAGATGCAGAGCTTCAACAAAAAGAGCAGCAAATTCAAGAGAAAATTTTAGAGATGGCTGAAAAAAATTCCCAAGGCTTGAGTAATACAATGTTAGAGCTGCAGGCTAACCATTTGGGGGAAGTGGAGAAACTACGTGATATCCACAGACATGAAATCTTGGAGCTGGAACGCCATTGGCAGGAGAAGTTAGGACAGCAGGAGGAGGAATTAATGGAAAAACACTCGCACATATTGCAGGAAAAGATACAGGAACTGCAAGAATGTTCTTTGAAACTTAACAGGAGCAAAGAAGCTAGTGATCAAGTACTTAATGCAATGAAAGACCTAAAGGAGGAGCTTACAATTAAAGAAACAACTGTGCAAAAGCTGAAAGAAGAACTTCAAGAAGCAGGGGTTAAGCTTGAAGGTTTGTCAACAAGTGACACTTTGCTGAGAGAGCAAATGGAGTTAGTGGAGAGGAACCTCAGCCACGCTATGAATGAGCGAGACTCTCTGCAGGACAAGCTCAACATGACAGAGGAAGAAAGCAGAGAGAAATTAAAAACTTTGTCAGACAAGTTGGAGGACATGGATGAGCAGCTTCAAGCTGTTGAAGGTTCCAGACGAAAGGAATGCGAGGACTTGCAGAATAAATCTGAGGAAGCTGCCATTCAGAGAAAGGCTTTGGAAGCACAGTTCCATCAGCAAGTCAGTATGATCAGCAACCAAATGCAGCATTACTGTAAGGACGTCCAGTGCAAAATGGTGGACGGAGCCTCTGAACTTTGTCAGAAAGTTGACTTTAGAGTCTCTGATTTAAAAGAGAGAATTCTGTGTAGCCAGAAAAATATTTTGCACCTTAAAAATGTTGTCTCTAGAAAAGTAGATAGACTTTGCACTTTAGAGGAGAATCTCTGCCAGAAGAGCGAGGAGAATAACAATCTATGCATTTCATTAGAACAGTTGACTGCTCAGGTAAATGCTCACATGGAGCAAATCAAAGCCTTAACAAATGAAAATGAGAACAATTCTCTTTCTATCAGTGAAAAGGCTCTTAAGATTGAGGAGCTAAATGAATTAAACAGAGTTATATCAATACATTTGAAAGAAAATGAGTTGCAAGTGAATAACTTGGAAAGCATCATCAGTGACTTGAAACATCAACTAGAAGGTAAGGAAGAAGCCATATTTAAGCTGAAGCAGCAGTACGAAGAGGAGAGACAAAAGGCTTTAATTCAAACGGACGAAACCATTCAGAGTTCACAGCAGGAGCGAGATTCACTCTCTAAGCAGGTAAATGCCCTCAAAGCCAGTCTTTCTGAGAATGACAACATTGTAGCGTCTCTGAAGACGAGGCTCGAAGAGCTGGAGCGCGTTGTCTCAGAGAAGAATGAATCTTTGCAAAGGCTGACGGTGAGTTTTGACAATCAGTCCATCAGCAAGTCTGAGCTGGACCAAGTTTTGAGTGAGAAGGAACAGAAGGTGAGCGGGCTAACTGCAGAACTTGAATGCTCAAACCATCGGCTCTGCAAGCTACAGGAGCAGTTGGCCTTAAAGATGAAAGAGTGCGAACAACTCGCATGTGACCTCAAACAGCAGCACAGCATCAGGGAGAATGAGATGGTTGAAAAGCTGCAGCAGAACAGCCACTTGGAGCAAGAGATGGAGGAAAAACTGCACCACCTCGAGGAGGATAACCTAAAGTGCAAAAGCCAACTTCAGACTCAGGAAGATGAATTTGAAAGGCTGAAAGAAGAGATTATGAAAAGAAAAGAGGAGTGTGTGAGGGAAACCGAGGAGAGGTTGACAGCAGAAAGCACTCGGAAAGTTTCAGAGCTAAAGAAGAAAGCAGAGCAGAAAATTGCTCAAATTAAGAAGCAGCTAACTTCACAGCTTGATGAAAAAGATGACATTATCAAGATGCTTGAGGCTAGCTATGAGGAGCTCAAGAAAAATGAGGCCTCCGGTAAAGAATGCATTGACACATTAGAGGAGAAAAACAAATCTCTCGAGGAGGTTCTTGTCAAGCTCAAAGAAGAGCAGGCAAGCCAACTGGAACAGACTCAGGCTGATGAGAGGCGGATGATGCAGAAGTCTTTAGACGAACTGAAGAGCATGCATGAAGAGAAGCTGTCTACACTTCAGCGAGATTCATTACACCAAGCAGAGCTCAAACAAGCAGAAGCACTTGAAATTGAATCTAAGCTTAAAGAGGTAGAGAAGCAGAATGAAGCGTTCCTTGAAGAAGTTATGACTCTGAAAGAAGAAATTAGAAAGAAGATTGTTCAGTGTGATCAACATCAAGTTGCCTTAATGCAGGCCCAAATCTCATTTGAACCTGACAAGAAGATGGAGTGTAGTAGTTTTCAACAAACAAAGAGCATGTTGGAAAATGAGATGAAAAATCACTCTCCCGAACTGGATGAGGATTCTCTTGATTCTCTTAAGAGCAAACTAAATCAGATGAAGAATGAGAAGGAGAAAATCCACAAAGATTTTACCAGGTTACAAAAAGACATCAGACTAATGAGGAAAGAGCATGATCAGGAACTTGAATATGCAAAGAAACAGTTATTGGAGGAGAGTGAAAACAAACTCAAGTAAGTTATGGCTTCAAAATGTCTGTGTGCATTGTCAAACATTTTGTTTTGTGTATATGCATTCACCTTCCATAACATTGTTTTTTTTACACAGTTTATATTGGATCTCAATAGGTTGTGCAGGTGTTCCATGAGTATATACATTATGTACTCTCGCTGTTCCTTTTTGATCCAACAGATTGGAATTAGAAGACATCGAAATGAAGCACAACTCAGCAATCAAGCAGTTAATGAGGGAGTTCCACACACAAATGGCCGTAAAAGAGAAGGAGATAGACACAGCAGTGAAAGAAATCATTGGTAGGATAATTTTCTTTAATTGCGTTTTACTTTTTTCTTACGACATGTCTTAACTACAGAACTAATAGAAGAACTTAATTTTATTGACAACTCTCTGAAACGGGGCTCAAACTTGCACTTAAATGTGAATAGAGCAGTTCTTTAATTAAATAATGTATGCACCAAACATGACTGGTGCCGTCTGAAAGAATCATGCATTGTTAGTTAATTGTCTAAACTATATTTGCAGTTTTTTGTTGATGTTGATTTCTCCTCCGCTGCTAAATAGTGTTGCATAGGGGCTTTAGAGGATGAATGTGGTTGTGACGTGCTGACTCTCCTTTACACATTGCAGGGAAGGCTCAGATTGTGGAGGCAGAGCTTCTCAGTAGTAATCGAGAGGAAACCTTCCACCTGAAGAAGGTGATTGCCCAGAGGGAAGATGAATTGAACAGAACTGTTGAGAAATATGAGCAGGTCATACAGGTACTGAACCAAATTATTCAGTCAGCCCCTGTGTCCATCAATCACAGCCATCATGTAGAAGCTATCCAAGAATGTCTTTCTAATCAGATTTGTACCCCGTGTAAACTCTTGGTTCACCCCCATCGCGTTCCAAATGTGTTCATTTGAACTGATTTTATGCCAGGCGATATTCATGATCAGACTGTCTTAGAGGGTGGAGTTTTGAAATAAGGCAGTGACATGACCAACATTCTTGACTTATGATGCGCTATTGATATATAGGAAATGACGCAGCCATTGTTGTTTTCTTCAGAGTCGAGAGGAGGAGATGGGGACTCGAGTGTGGCAGGTCCAGAAAGAACTGGAGGAACTCCAAGCTAGGAGCCGCAGCACTACTGAGGTACTAAATGTTTGTGACATACTGCAGCTCTTCCGGGGTTGTAAAACATGCAAACAAAAGGCCATTTAAGTGCTGCGCGTCTGTCTTCAAAACTCTCAAAATGCATTTACTGTATGCTAAAAGTTACCAAATAGTTATGATACATTTTCCTTCAAGTTCAGGGACAATTTGCTCTCATAATTCAGTCCGACCAGTTGAGTGGCTGCTCTCCAAAGTGTACCAGAAGATGTGGAGTTAATTTTAATTGCTCAGGAATGTTCTTTTTGGAAAGCAAGAGATTGCGAGGTCGAGGCCAGCCTCTGTCCCTGCTCTTAATTATTATTTTGTGAGGTGACTCAAGGCCTCATTCAGCAACACTATCATGCAAGAAAATGCACACTGGAAAGCAGCCAGGTAGAACAAAAGCACCCCAGGGAGATGGTTGACCCAGGTGATGTTATAATGTGAGCCAAGTGCTGATTCCTCTATCTTTACCACACATGCTAAAATACACAAGATTTATTCTCTCTATGGCATATTTCCCCAGTGAAGTAATAGCTTTTATAGATGCATTGCATGGTTTTTTGCTCAGGGAGGCCTTCCTCTGCAAAGGGCCTCAAAAACCATTCGTCATCTAAAGAGTTGACTTTACAACGATTTGATCGGCCTGATTGGTATCGGCCGATAATTAGCATTTTATGCTGATCGCCTTTGTCATAATTCGCCGATCCGAGCCAATGAATGACGTCATTGATCCACGTCCCCGTTGTGTACAGTACATTCGAATCCAAAAGCTAGTTTATTTTTAGCCTTGACACGTGGCTTTTGACATGATACTGTAAATATCTGACAACCAATAAAGTTTAAAAAAAAACAAAAAAACGTCGGCAGTGTGGGAGACAACACGTCTGAGACAGACAACACGTAATGCCCGGATCAGACTACAAGACAAATTTGGTCTTTCACGATTGCACTGTCAGACTACTGCAATAAAATCTTGTATTCCGATACCACCGCATCCCGTTTTTTTACGATCACCGGGCTTCATCTTGTCAACTCAAACGCGACCGGATACACTCGTTACCATGGTGACGACAACAATAATGGATCGCGCCGTGTTTATAAGAACAAAATGGGGAAAAACATGTTGGTGGTCACCGTTGCTCGGGAGAGGACGTTCGTTTAAGGCTTGCTTGAGGAATGTTCACATTCCTTGAACGCTGGCAACTAGATCTATTCCACACATCCACCATCCACACACACATGTAATTGTGAATATTACTCCGTGGCGGACTAATATGTGAGCGCATTGACCTGAGGTTCCGCCAGTGCACTCGGGACATGTTTTGGATAAGTCACAGGAGTTGACGAGACCAGAAAAAACACTTCCGCCGCTTCTGCTGTTAAGAAGTAACGGTACTTTTACTCCGTTACAATGATCTAAATGTCGCACGCTACTTTTATTTATTTATTATTGCTTACTAATGAACTATTTCGTGCATGAGACTACAACTTAGACTTCCGCATCGGGCCCTGTTTGCACCAATCCAGTTTAAGCGGTATTGACGTTTAAGTCGAGCTCACCAATCAAACGGCACAAGAAAGTCACATGATCTCACAAATCATCTATTGGGCTTTCCGGGCATAGGTATTAACAACAGATAAGCCAGCCCGTCTGATTGTCGTACCTACGTGGCCACCATTTTGTGAAGGTCGTTGTTACCATGAAGGCAACGGCGAGCTACCCGTTTACATTTTGACAAACAAAAACAACAGCGTTCATGTATTGTAGTATTTGTCTGGCACTGTGCCCAAACATGGATATATCAGCTCACTTATAACTTTAGAAGTGAAGTGCATACACACACAGCAATATCAGAATTTGCACATTCACATTTTATTTTGTAATTTTTTTATTGATGTTTATGCTGTGGTTAAAAATAAATAAATCTGAAGGTACTATTTACTCAGTACTTTAATAATTATGTCACTGTGTAATTTTTACTCTTATCTAAATTTTCGGAGGACAACTTTTTACTTATTGTCACATTATTGTCAAGTAACAGTACCATTACTTGAGTACAATATTTGGCTACTCTACCCACCTCTGGAATCATGTTTAAGCAACATTTTTGCTCAACAGATCAGCCCGTTTCGTATTTGTTGCACTGGTCTTTTGTATTTTCCTGTTGCGGTGCTGCGGGTCGTGGCCCAACATCGGCGACGAGTTGATCCGCTAGTACATTTTGTATTAATTAGGAAACGCGTGTCCCTAGAGCCAGCTTATGCAGCCAGGAATCGGATCGCCAAGGCCCTGCCTTCGGCCACCGCCCGGCTCACACTGCACCTGACCCCTATGGCCCCTACCACAGGTGGTGGGCGAATGGTAAGGGGGACCCACGTTACCCTTTCGGGCTGTGCCCGGCCACGCGCCCCCCACGTGCCCCATGGGTGCAGGCGACCAGACGCTTGCCTTCGAGCCCCACCTCCATGCCTGGCTCCAGAAGGGGGCCCCGGTGACCCGCGTCCGGGCAAGGGAAACCTACATCCATTTGTTTTCTTCATCATAGGGGTCTTTTAGCAGTGTTTTGTCTGGTCCCTCACCTAGGACCTGGGTGTCCCTACCAGGAACGTGAAGCTCCAGACAACTTAGCTCCTATGATCGGACAGCTTCGAGGAACTTCTGGTGCCCCATCCGGCGTCTCAGGAGGGGGTAGCAGTGCACCATCAACACTGTGTATCGTGGGGATGGGGCGCTGTTAACTTCAACTAGGTGAAGAGAGTACTTCGAATACCTTCTTAATTCCACCGACACGCCTTCTCATGAGGAAGCAGAGCTGGGGTCTCTGAGGCGGAATCTCCTATCTCTGGGGTTGAGGTCACCGAAGTGGTTAAAAAGCTCCTTCGTGGCAAGGCCCCAGGGGTGGATGAGATTTGCCCAGAGTTCCTAAAGGCTCTGGATCTTGTGAGGCTGTCCTGACACCCCTCTGCAACATCGCGTAGACATCGGGGACAGTGCCTCTGGATTGGCAAACTGGGGTGGTGGTCCATCTTTTTAAGAAGTGGGACCGGAGGGTGAGTTCCAACTACAGGGGGATTACACTCCTCAGCCTCCCCGGTAAAGTCTATTCAGGGGTGCTGGAGAGGAGGGTCCATTGGGAAGTCGAATCTCAGGTTCAGGAGGAGCAGTGTGGTTTTCGTCCTCGCTGTAAAACAGTGGACCAGCTCTACACCCTCAGCAGGGTCCTCGAGGGTGCATGGGAGTTCGCCCAACCAGTCTATATGTGTTTTGTGGACTTAGAGAAGGTGTTCGACCGTGTCCCTTGGGGAGTCCTGTGGGGGTTGCTTCGGGAGTATGGGGTACCGAACCCCCTGATATGGGCTGTTCGGTGCCAGAGTTTGGTCCGCATTGCTGGCAGTAAGTTGGACTCGTTTCCGGTGAGAGTTGGACTCCGCCAAAGCTGCCCTTTGTCACCAATTCTGTTCATTACTTTTATGGACAGAATTTCTAGGCGCAGCCAAGGTGTAGAGGGGGTCTGGTTTGATGGTCTCAGTATTGCATCTCTGGTTTTTGCAGATGATGTGGTTCTGTTGGCTTCAAGCTGTGATCTCCAACTCTCACTGGAGCGGTTCGCAGCCGAGTGTGAAGCGACTAGGATGAAAATCAGCACCTCCAAATCTGAGACCATGGTTCCCAGTCGGAAAAGGGTGGCGTGCTCTCTCTTCAGGTCGGGGATAAGATCCTGCCCCAAGTGGAGAAGTTCAGGTATCAAAAGTTCAGGTGCCAAAAGGTATGGAATGGGAGATCGACAGGCAGATGGGTGCAACGTCTGCAGTGATGCGGACTTTATATCGGTCCGTTGTGGTGAAGAAGGAGCTAAGCCGAAGGGCGAAGCTCTCAATTTACCGGTCGATCTATGTTCCTACCCTCACCTATGGTCGGTCACAAGCTGTGGTCCGTGACGGAAAGAACAAGATCCCGGATACAAGCGGCCAAAATGAGTTTCCTCCGCAGGGTGTCCGGGCTCTCCCTTAGAGAGAGGGTGAGAAGCTCGGTCATCCGGGAGGGGCTCAGAGTAGAGCCGCTGCTCCTCCGCATTGACAGGAGCCAGATGAGGTGGCTTGGGCATTTGATTAGGATGCCTCCTGGACGCCTCCCCGGTTAGGTGTTCCGGGCACATACCACCGGGAGGAGACCCCGGGGATGTCCGAGGACACGCTGGAAAGACTGTATTATCCCGGCTGGCCTGGGAACGCCTCTGGATCCCCCCGGAAGAGCTGGATGAAGTGGCTGGGGAGAGGGAAGTCTGGGCGTCCCTGCTAAAGCTGCTGGCCCTGTGACCCGACCTCGGATAAGCGGTAGAAAATGGATGGTTAGCACATCTGCCTCACAGTTCTGAGGACCGGGGTTCAAATCCCGTCCCCGCCTGTGTGGAGTTTGTATGTTCTCCCCGTGCCTGCTTGGGTTTTCTCCGGGTACTCCGGTTTCCTCCCACATCCCAAAAACATGCATGGTAGGTTAATTGAAAACTCTAAATTGCCCATAGGTGTGAATGTGAGTGTGAATGGTTGTTTGTTTGTATGTGCCCTGCGATTGGCTGGCAACCAGTTCAGGGTGTACCCCGCCTCTCGCCCGAAGATAACTGGGATAGGCTCCAGCACGCCCACGACCCTAGTGAGGTTAAGCGGAACGGAAGATGAATGAATGAATGATGCATTTGGGATTAGCCTTTGAAGTTGGTAATAGTGAAAAATAAAGTGAAACCAGCAATGATTTGTTAATTCCTTTCCAGAATGAGAGTACTTAAAGAGGGTGATGCCATTCATGTGGCACAGGCATCAGGTGCAGGTCGAGATGGGCTGGGCTCAAGTTGGAGGCCAGAACAAAAAAGCAAAGAAATGAGGCAAATTTAAAGCGGTGTCAAGTTTTTCTGCGTGAAGAAAATATATATTTTTTTGCCATATTATACTCTTCAGTTTTCCAGATTGCTTAATTTATGTTAAAATAAAAAAAAACATTCTCTGCGGTGGTCCAGGGGATCCTCCCAGACCCCACTTACAATGTTTTTTTTTTTTTGTTTTTTTTTTGGTCACCTTTTTCATGCCTTTGGTGTTTGCATGTCTGAAATATATCTTAAAATCAACTTCAGTGTTATCACATACATATTCTATTCCATTTGAACAAGCTCAATATTTGCTTTCTTTTGTCTTTGACACAGATGAGCCCTGAGGAACTACAGGTTAGTGTGTGTGTGTGTGTGTGTGTGTGTGTGTGTGTGTGTGTGTGTGTGTGTGTGTGTGTGTGTGTGTGTGTGCGCGCGCGCAAGCTTGAGTGTTTCACGGTGTTAACTAACTTTTTAGACCTCAATTACTATTTTACTTATTGCGCAAAAATAAGGAATATCATTATGCCATTCATTGGACACACATTGTAAATGGCAGCTCTATTTGCATCATCAATAAATGATCTTGGTGGTTCCTAATATCTTTTTTTCTTATTTTAACTGTTAACAGATATATTTTTTCCAATTTCCAACTTCATTGGATTTGATGCTAATTGATATTATTTCCAGTTTTATATGCATCTGAAATATATTGAACTTCTTAACTCAAGTCATTTTAGCAATCTCATTTGTTGTTTTCTTAGCTTAATGCAGCCCCCTAATTGGACCCTTCTGCATTATTTAATATTATCACACGTTGACAGGATTTTTGTCTTGACATGTTTGCTAAGAAAGTGAGAAGCCGCTCACTATATTAGTTAGGGTTAAATAGTTTGTTTCCAGGTAGTAGGAGTATTTTGGCCTTGTAGTGGTTTCCATTGATGAATAAGCATGATTGTAAGAACACACAGTATTGTTTCCTGTTCCAATGTTTCCTTGTTGGTCTCACTGCTTCCCTCCTCTCATTCCTCTGCTATGCAGGCGCAGCTTGCTGAGAAGACAACATTGCTGAGTGAAGCTCGACTGAAGGAGCAAGGCTTTGTTGAGAGGGTGACTATCTGGTCTAGAGTGTGCGCTTTTAGCAGGGACAAGTGAACGGCAAATCTCGTGTAGTGTGTTCCCATGCTTTAGTGGCTTCCAGCAAGCGCTACTGCTCTCCAACTTAATTACTGCACATCTGTTTACATTTGCTGTAAGACCTATAAACAATCAGAGCAACGCCTCCCACAGTTTTGCTCCCATACGTCATCTTTCTCGCAAACATCCCGAGGGATGGTCTACAAAGTGCTTCTCATCTGTGCCACATATCAATTAAACTAATGGAGAGACTTAACCTGCTGGGGTCAAATGACTTTTATGATGATTTCTATGCATGTTTGTAGATTCACTCGCTTGAGGACAAGATTAAATGCTTCCACCGGAACACAGTCATAACTCATCTGGGGAGCACATACAAAGGTAACACTGTGAATCGCTTAGTTCTGCTTCTGGAGTTTCTTTCCCCCTTTTTTTGCTCAGTAACACAAAGCTTTCGAAATTGAACTGCAGCACCTAGGCGAGAGCATATGCATATAAGCTTATCTGTTACTGGCCATGTCTCCTCACGCAGCAGCGGGGACAGGATGTGAAGAGGCAGTATGTGGGGGTGTTGTGGCATATGGCCGTGTGTTCTGGCATAGGTATGCTTTAGAGAACAATATGGCTATGTGTGATTGAGGCCTCAGATGAGCTCTGTGGTTTCATCTAGGCTTTGGTCAAGGTTAACGTTAGGTATTAGGATTTTACATAAAAAGATCTGTGGCTTAACCCTCTGGTATTGTAAATCAGTGCCACATCTTCATGTATACAGTATTATAAACCTATCATGGGCTAAAGTGAATTATCCTCCCCTTTTAAACTATTTCTGTTTCTGTAATAAAGTGAAGCCGCTGTTAGAAGGTGAAATGTGGAGGGGCTGTCTGTGAAGCAGCTATACTCAGATATAATGACTTTTGCAGGTTGGGATTGTAAATTATTATACACAGCACTGTGACTCCATTCTGCCAACCGTTATTTCCTCGACACATATTTTATCTTCTCTGTGTTACCTTTTTGATCACATTATTATTCTCTCACAAGACAATTTTTTTAGGTACACAAATGTAATTTAATGGCATTTTTATTGTATCTATAGTCCTTCCACTACCACAGCTGTTATGAATGCATTTTTGTCTTACATTCAATATAAAGTGCTTAATGTGTAATGTAATATTTTATCTAATGTGTGACAGTAATGCATGTTACTTAACGATGGAATTCTTTCCATATTGAGATCTGCACCAAAACATAATGGTTTCATTACTGACCCATTCAAGAATTTTTTTTTTGCATTAGGTAAGGAGTCTGGAACTTTTACACCATTGAAATTTACATCAGCTTATTGACATATGTGTAATTGGTACCACTCCGACAATGACCTTATTGTGCAGGTCATCCTAATGTTATGGTCATTGTGTCTGAATGCGCCACCAAGTCAGCTGTGTTTTCGGATTGGTTGATAACAAAGTATCGTCTGTCTGGGGCATTATGGGGTCAAAAGGACAAAGGCAATATGGAATTTATTGGTCAGCCATGACTTCATGCCAGCAGATCAAAGACTTGTTTGTTTTATGTTTTCAGTAACATTACTACCAGGTACCATCGTTTAGTTTTTCTTCAATAGATTCTGGAACAGTGAATAGTTGCAGATGGAATTTTCATCATATGTGGAGTTGAATATTGCCAGGCTTAACATGTCCATTCTGCCATAGTGAAATATCGGTTGATATAAAAACTCAGAGACGATCTAAATATATTTGTGAAACAGTGCAGTCAGCTTACTAACTGAATCATGTTGCTACGTGAAGTCCACCTTGTGCTCATTAAATGATGACGTTAGTCAAGGATGTCCGCCCTGTTATCGTCCACCTTGCCAGCAAGCTTACATATTTTACTGCTTACATGTACATTGTTTGTTTGCAGTGACTTGATTAAAAAAAAAGTGTGGGAGCTTGACCAATGCTTTTCTAAGATCATATCTACTTGATACCATAAATATGAAGTCTCAGCTTTTTTCTGGTAAAATGGGGGAGTCCCAAAGGCACATTATGGTGATATTGGCTCCTAAAAAGGCACCATTAGTTACGCAAAGCACACAAGCCTTTATCCAACTCTCTGTCCGTGTCTCCATAAATTTCCTGTGCCGGTGGATGTCTTACATACTTGTAGTTTCACTGAGTCTTGCTATCCAGTTTTTCTTCTTTTTGTTTTCTTTGAGGAGTACTATTTTAGGGGGGTCTACTGAAAGCATTGAACATGTTTCATCAACAGGGCACCTGCAATAGACAAATCCAATGTGGATAAAAACTTTGATAACCACTATTGGCTTAATGGGAACAAATCTCACCAACATATTTCTTCAATTGCTTTTGTAGTATTTTTTTCCCCCTGCCCCTAATTGTAAAAGAGCCTTTGTGGACACCCTGCATGTTACCGTCTCTGTTATTATTTCAGACGGGCACAGAGAAGCGAGTGGCAACTGAAATGTGCTAATGGTTAAATAGTAGTAAAATCTGTGTATGCCAGTAGTAAGTGTTAGCAGCCCTCGCCAACAACGGGCATTCATTGATTTTGAAAGTGTAATGTTATATACCTTTAGGCAAAGAATTAAAATACTCATTCAGCTTCTTCACGCTGAGCCTGGACTCACGAGCCTGCACTTTTATTTAGTGTTTAATTTGCAGCCATGCCACTGTGCAAAGTGGCCCTATTAATTTGCTAGTACCGGGAGGAAGGGGGAGCTCTTAACAAGCTAAATTTGTAACAGTTTGGGGCATGTCATTGGATTATTAGTCTTAGTCACGTACTGTATTATTATTCATTTGACTTTCGCTTGACAGATGCTGCACTGAACAAACCCGAGCCCCTCTCAGAAGCCACTGAGATGGAGTACCTGAAGAAAGTGCTGTTTGAGTACATGATGGGGCGAGAAACAAAAGTACAATTTTCTTTTTTCTTACATAATTGTGCACAAACAATGCAAATTAATGCCTTTTTTTCATCTCTGGAAATTGTTGTTGGCACTGAGTTATTTCCTTTTTTTCTTATTGCTGAAGTATGGTTTGTTATATTTTATTAATCTATTAAAATATTTCAAATAAACCAAAGCGTTCACAACTGTGGAAGCTATAAAATGTGGAGGTTTAAAAAAAAAAAAAAAAAAAAAAAAGAATGAATGCAAACCCCCTCTTCTGGTTCCAGTATTTTTTTATTTATTGCAGTAAGGAAAATTCACATCATGGCGAAAACGGGTAATTCAGCTATTAAACATAAACTTAAGATATTTGTCCTTTTACAGGTTTTTTTATTGACTCAAGCACAAACAAATACATATATATATATTATTATAAAGCAAACAGTTTAAATATTGTCATACATGAGCCAAAACATTAGAAGACCAATCAGTCTGTCTTTACAAATCCATACACAACAGAAAACTAATAGACATAATATATAATACCAAAAACTGAGCATTTGTATCATTGTAAAGAGACAGCTGCTGTACCTTACATAGTGGCCAGTGACTGTAAGTGTTGACCAATCTGTCCTGTTTAGCTAGTTTTGGCTTAATGGGAACATTACCCAATGACACAAGGGTGCCCGATGATGGCCTTCTGCAGCATAGAATATGTGTCCACTTCTAATTGACATTGATCTCTCTCATTACCAGTGCTGTTGATAAGGTCCTAAAGTCAGCGGGATTTTCGCAGCAGCTTCCTGAGAGTCCATCTTAACAGCAGCATGGGAGCGTTCCTTGTGCGCGGGATGTCCTGCAGGCAGACTGCGAGCGCATATGTGTGGCATGACGCACACATTTAAAGACACGCTAGTCCTGTTTATTGTTAGCGGAGCCCTTGGGTTTCTCTGTGTAGCAGCCGTGTTCCTGATTATCCCCGTGTTTATGGTTTAGTGCATGCACCCTGGCAGATAGGCCTGGTGTTGATTATGCACATAAGGTTTTTTCTCTTATTTAATGCACATTTTTTTTCTCTTATGTAATCATCTCTGAAATTTCTTTTTTTTGTTTTTTGATTGGATGAGTGCATCACGTGTGCATTTTAATAATGTGCGTGTGATCTCAAACTACTATTCTACGCTTGATATAAAACAGTTTGATTTGCTGATGACGTCAAACTAAAAATCAATTAAGTTTCAACTTTTATTTTTCTGTTTTGATGTCACTCACAGACGATGGCCAAAGTGATAACGTCCATGCTCAAGTTTCCTCCAGACGAGGCTCAAAAAGTTTTGGACAAAGAGGAGTCCAAAGCAACGGTAGGGCTGTTCTTTTATTTTATGTACTTTATGACCGGTAATCCGTCTAATTTACATAAAATACAAAAGTCAGCTAGAATGGCAATCAGTAGTGCACAGACTTTCGGCAAGTCAGACTAAAATGTATACTACGTCTTACACGTTTGTATACTTCACCTTGTTGTTGTATATCTGACGGTGGTGGGAAGTACAAATACTTTACTATATTTCACATGTGTACTTTACTCCCTAAAAACATGTGTATACTTTCTACTCCTTGTTAAAATAGGCTTGTTACTTTTTTTCCAACCTCTGTGGGTGAAGACACTGTAAAAAACATGTAAATAGAGAGAGTTAAAGTAAACCACGGTTAGATCTTGATTTATTGTGGTCTTGGAGTCCTATTAGGTGGGAAAAAAACAGGGACAACAGCGAAATTGGGGTTGTTGAACCAAGGAGCATTAGCGACGGTGATGCAACAGATTCAGTGTAGCAAAATATTCCAAATCCCTGGCCTTATTTGAGAGAATTTTGATATTTTCAGCTACAACAATGATTCGTGGGGAATGTGTTGTCTTGTACCAGCCTAAGAATAAAAACCACAAGCTTCTGACATCAAACATTCTCTAATCTCTCTCTAGTCTAATCTGATAGAACACACAGGAGTAATGTGTATTTTTCCAATTATCATTAGCTCATTGAGATTTTTTTTGTTTTTTTGTTACTCAGTTCACAACTTTACCCAAGCTACGAGAAAACGTAACAAAGATAACAAAGCAGAACCAACGCAAGCTAGCGCTTAAACAAGATGTGACCCGTAACTTGGTTTTGTTTGTGTGCTTACTCTTTAGCTTACTTTAATTACATATATACACTTAATACTTGAAGCACAGTCTGAGTATCTGATGTGAATTGTGAATGCCCATACATGGCTGTCGACATAGAGTATAGTAGATTTCAAGTGCTTTGTTACAGAATACGATACAAACACTTTACAGACGATTTATGTTTGTCTCTCTGCAGCACTGGTTGAGCGTCTGATGCTTTGCGATGAAAATCATGCAGCCGCTGCTGAAGGGGAAGACTGCCAAGGATTTGATCAAACCCTTCTCTGCATTATCTATTTGTGTATGTATGCGTGTATGAATGGCTACTTGGATTTTATTGTGCTCTGTATAGTTTGCAGTGCGTGTGTAACACTACAAGTATGAGGGAATTCAGACACAGATCTTCCATAAATCTGCATTTTGGTTGAGATTAATTTATGTTTTCGAAGGTATACTTTTTATTCTCTAATGTGTCTATACTGATCGGTGTGCAATAAATGGTACTCTTATCACATATCAAGGCCGACGGTCAGTTGATTTTTAGGTTTTCTTGTTGTGTTGTTGTCTGGTTCACGTCTTCTGCAAACCTGTAAATGCCCTTAAACTCTGGCCTCACTGCACATTTAAATTAGCCGTCTGTTGACCCTTGCCCCCCACCCCCCATCCCCAAGCTTTATTTTCCAACTCTGACCCCAGAAGACACTGTAATTTGTATTAAAAATGGAAACTGTACTAGAGGGCTCTATAGTTATATCTTGCTATACATTTTCTGTATAACAAATTAAATCATATTTACAAAATATCTTTAATGCCTGGCTCGTTTCTTTTGTTTGGCACTTTTGGAGCAAACTCACGAGAAGCGCCATGTTTTCATGCTGTTAAAAAGGTTGCAGATCATCGTTTTCCATCTTAATAGACCTGAAGAAAAACATTTTGGTCATCATTGAGAGAATTTGGCGCTTATTCTCAGCTGCCTTCAATATACGTACAACATACGTACTCGCAACAGATTTACAGCACAATATAAATATACCCATTATACCCAAAGCTTTTATAACAAGTATGCACTGAAAATAATTAGACCCCAAACACCTGTATATAATGCAGGCCTGATTTGACTTTCATGAAACAGAAATGCATGTTTTCCCATGCTTTTTTTTGCGCATTTACGCATTCCACAATATTCCGAACGTAAGTTATAATTGTGGTTTAGGTAAAAACAATTAAATAAATCAATTGTAGAAATGCATCTATTGTAGTGTCGTTATTGGTCTGTTACATCTGGTACTAATGTTCTGCTACATGTAATAGGAGTTAAGGCATGGGTGGGTAAAAGCTACACCGGAGTCAATAAAACTCGAACGTTTTTTTTCCTCAATTGAAACTTCAATTAGTGAATCTATTAAATTATTACACCTTCAGTGTATCACCGTTAGAGGGAGGCAGTGTGTTCTCATTGCAGTGCCAAAAAATGTCGCCCCTCCAAAGCTCACGTGTGAGGCGATATGCTTCTGTGCTCGACAAAGTCCAACTTCCTCGCGTTCTTCTTTCACAGTAAAATCTCCGACCGCGACGAGCTCCTATCGTCCTTTTCACCAAACTCTTTTGCGTTTACTTTGTTGAAGACTTTCACTACTTCCTGTTCCGCCTCTGCTACTGCACGTGAGTTTGATGTTGGCTGACCGCATTAAACTGTGCGTCTTGCTGCCAGAATGCAGCAACTTGATCAGATGGACTGATAATGGAGAGAAGCTGACGCACCGTTATTCTGTCGCCCGTTGACGTTCCTCAGCGAAGCTTTTCCTAATGCCATTACATTTTACATGCTACGATAGAGCGCTCTACATTATTTGGGGAACTTTTTGACCGGCGTACAACAGGCTTATCCTTCTTGTTTCCCCCCCTCATTTGGACACTTTTACTGCGTAATTACGCACGAGATGCAAAAAGGAATGGCTCCTCGTCGAAGACAAAAAGCGGGAGTACAAACTATTTTACACGTGTGTCTCTCTATTTCTGTGGTTTTTTCATACAATATAGACTTGGAACATCCGTTGGTGTTCCGTGGACCTAATTCAAGTTTTTTTGGCTACTCTGTGCTGGAGCATTATCATGACAACACGCGCTGGTAAGTCCCAGTTGATGCCAATGCTGCTGTGACATTAAATTCAATACACCGCCAATGTGAAGACACTTGATTCAAGTGGAAGGGATGATGAACGAAACATAGATTGTAATGGCAGTGTAATGACCACTCCTCATCCTCTTTCCTCTCTTGATGTGTTCAGGGTCATAGTAGGGGCGCCCAGGGCCGACTCTATCTACAGTAGTTCTGTGCAAGCTCCTGGTGCTCTGTTCAAGTGCAGAGTCCACAGCAACCCGGAGCGCCGCTGCACAGAGATGGACTTGGGAAGAGGTCAGTAGAGCTTGCAGCATCCACACCGCAGCCATGTGTTCAGTTGAGACAACAAGCTCCCACACAAGAAAAGTGCTAGACACACAGTCTCAGCTTCCAAAACCTACATAAACTCTCCAAAACATCTGTTTTGTTTTATCAGACTAATACGGCCTTTTACTCGTCTTTTGTTTTTGGTACATAACCTGCAACATTCACATGAGACAAGCGGCTTCTGTGGGCAGAGGTTTTCCCGCTAGTTTCTTGGATAAATATGATTTATTCCCCGGCTAATATTTTCAATGTGTACAAGCCAAAATAGCTGAGCTTCCACAACACACCACCCACTGTGCACCCTCATGCTCTGTTCTTGTGGTGAAGAACACCGGGGTGCGTGCGTGGCTTTGATATAATCAGTGTGCCACCAAAAACACATGCTGAGTTATAGAAAGTATCTTCTTGATCATTTCAGACACCAAAGTGTTGAAAATTGACTAACCTACATCCTGAAGTGTAACATTACTCTAACCAAATTTTCAATATCCTGTATTTAAGAGAAAACATGTTGGACAGACAGTAGAACATTGCAACGATGTAGCTCTGTCACTAATTCTGATTTCCATAAACATCCTGTAAGCTATTTTACAACAAACCTTATATAAACACACATGCCATCATGCTTGAAAAATATCGACTGTCATGCATTCATCTTATCACTACACAATCAAATCTACAAAGTCCAGCAGAAGCCATTCCTGTGATACGGGTTGACTTTCAAGTTGTTCTAATTTCAAAACAATTGTACCCCTCGAAAACCATTGAATTCAGTTAATTTGCTCGATGCTTAAACTGCTGCCATCATAAAAGCTTAAGTAATGCTACAGGAGCTCTTTTAAGTAACATTTTCACATTCTAAACTGTCATATAAATGTAAAGAGAAGTTCGCCACTGCATAAAAAAACTAAAAGTCAAACCTTTTTGAAACTTTCTTTGAAGATGCTTGCAAGACATATGAAGAGTAAAAATGTGTCATTTTTTTGTTGTTGAGCTTCTCTGGTATTGGTAGTCAGTATAAGGCATTTTGCTTATCTTGATGCCATTCACTGTATCTTAGCATCTGTTTGTTAAAATTAGCTTGCGAATGTGATATTTAATTAATTGTATTGCTCATATTATACTGAGCAGCCAGACCCTTTCATATATATATATATATATATATATATATATATATATATATATATATATAGACCATCGTACATTTGTTAATCACTGTTAGCCTTCTGTATGATCACATAAAAAAGAGAGAAAAAAGCAAACCACACTCACGGAGTTGAATGCTTTTGACGATTTACTGCTGTCTTGTGTGACGTTAGACATCACAATAGTTTGGAATCCTGAGTTTTGAGGCCTATTTGTCTTTAAATCTTTGTTTGAACTCCAAATTGTACCATTTTTGGAGGATTTGCCGTGGGAAATTCCACTGTACATGTAGAGTATGCTCTTGGCTTATGGCTGTGCAGCTACCTAGCGACCACATTTAAACAAACAACGTTCCTGTTTATAAAGCGTCAGGATATTGTTTGCCAAACTGACAGGACAGGACCCAGAAGTATGACAATAGCCGACGAGTTTTTTTTCTGTTAGGGATCCTTTGTCCTGTTGTTGTGACGTCTGCCAACTGCTCTCATTGTCCCATCAGGAAGCAAGCCCCGAGAGTCTTGTGGGAAGACGTGCCAAGGGGACAGAGACGATGAGTGGATGGGAGTAAGCCTGGCCCGTCAGAACACAGCCGACGGCAGAGTACTGGTGAGTTGATTAACGAGAACTGGCTTGATTACAACGACATCATTGTTTCAAAAAATAGTCCCAGTATGTGGTTTAACATCACTTCTTGGTATTTTCTCTTTAAGACAACAGTTGCCTTCTGTAAGTTTCTTATGAGATGCCTGGGGCAGTTTCATGTCATTTCAGTTTTATTTTACAGCACCGTTATTCCCAGGGACTTTTTATCATATGTTTTAGCATCCTGTTCCTTAGGCACTGAAGAAACCAAACAACACTTTGACGTGGGAAAAAAAGAGAATTTAGGTTGAGTCAGTACTTGGTTTCCAAACAGAAGGTGGCAGAAAGTACTGCCTAAAAATTGTGGAAATCGGTACTGTGTGTTGGAGAGTTCACTTTTGAGGGGCTCGTGAACAAATCGCTGTGCAGAGTCCCTACCACAAGTCCCCCAGTCTGATGTCCCTCAATTTGTGTCATGGCCGTTGCATGCTAAATGTACATTGGCATTTTCCCCCCTAATGTTTATGGTGGAGTCTTAGAAGGAGAGTGTTATTTAACATAACAGTCTTTATTTATTCTTTCTTCTTTTGGAGAGAAAAAGCCAAAGAAAAAAATAAAACACTATGCCCTCCGAGGTAATCCTATGATGCTCCCTGAGCTCGTCTTGTGCGATGCATTGACATCTTGCATTGTATGACCTCAGTGGCATTCAGCATTAGAGTCTACTGTATTTCTTCTCAACAACATCAAGCCTTTCTAATACACTCACCGAAATACATGAAACTTCTAAATTTCAGTCATTGAGTTTATTATGAGATTTTATCATTACAATTTTACTTGCGTAACTTTTAATTTGCATTAGCACAGTGTTATGTACATCTGCCTCATACTCGTGGTTCAAATCTCCATTGGAAAATCTCTGCGTGGAATATAAATACACACATTATACATGAAAAAAGTGTTTGCCCCCTCCCTGATTTCTTTCTTTTTTTTTTTTTTTTTTTAATAAATATTTGTCGCTTAAATGTTTCCCATCATCAAACACATTTTAATATTAGTCAAAGACAACACAAGTAAAGACAAAATGCAGTTTTTAAATGAAGTCCAAACCTAAATGGCCCTGTGTGAAAAAAAAAAAAGTTTGTTTCAGCTTGAGGTCACGAACAGATGGCCGGACATTCTCTTTCAGGATTTTTTTAGTAGACAGCAAAATTCATGGTTCCATTTGTCACAGCAAGTCTTCCAGGTCCTGAAGGAGTAAAAAGAGCCCCTGACCATCACACTAAAACCACCATATTTTACTGTTGCTATGATGTTCTTTTTCTGAAATGCGATGTTATTTTTACGGCAAATGTAATCGGACACACACCTTCTAAAAAGTTCAAACAGTTCACACAGGGCCATGTAGGTTTGGATTTTTTCCCCTCCCTAAATAATAAAAACCTTCATTTAAAAACTGCATTTTGTGTTTACTTGTGTTGTCTTTGACTAATATTTCAATTTATTTGATGATGGAAAACATTTAAGTGAGACAAACGTGCAAAATAATAGGAAATCAGGAAGGGGGCAAACACTTTTTCACACCACTGGATTTGCTTCATTATTTTTCTACACTCGTTGGCTGGGACAAATTACGCAGTTCAGTTACTAAATGAGCCACTGAGAACTAAAGTGGGCTCACGACCTTTTTTGTCATTTTGCAGGAGAGTGATTTAAACTGTTGTAAAGCGTTTTCAAATCGGACAGTGTGTGGTCTTGTCTAATGTGCACAGGGAGGTCATCCCATAGTTTGGGACCAGAAATAGAAAAAGCTCTTTTCCCTCTGAGCTTCTGCTTATCTGGAAGATCTGAATATAAATCTGAGAGATTTATACCTTGGTGATTTATATGAGAAGGTTACTTCTTCTGGATCCATGTTTTTACTGAAATTATGGTTTTCCTAGAGATTTTAGTTTATTTCAGACATAATCAACTACCGTATTTTCACGACCATAAGGCGCACCGCATTAAAAGGCGGAGTCTCAGTTACGGGGTCTATTTCTGTATTTAACACATACATAAGGCGCACCGTATTATTGTGCGCAGGCATGGTAAAACATACGCTAGCTTAAAACATACGGTAGCATGCATGCACGCTAAAACAATATTTTTAAAAAGGCAGCGAGAGCAAAACTGAGTTCTGTTGTACTTTATTGAAGTATTTAACAATGTACTCATGTTATTTTTTTTTATGAATCCTCATTCATAAATCCATCAAAGTCCTCATCTTCTGTATCCGAAATGAACAGCTGGGCAAGTTTTCAATCAAACACGCCAGGTTCCCTCTCGTACTCGTCGGAGTCAGTCTCGTTGCCGTGCGGCTCCTCAGAAATGATGCCGGCTTTTACGAAAGCTCGAACAACAGTGCAAGCAGACACGTTAGCCCAAGCATCCACAATCCATTCACAAATTGTGGCGTAACTCGCCCGGCGCTGCCTTCTCCCGGATGTTCTTTGCTCATTAATCCATTTCTCGAGTTGGTCTTCCAACTCGAGCCACCTCGCCTCGTTTCCGCGGAAACTCAGCTTCGTCTTCTTGACTTGGCGAAGCTCGTTTTCCTGCTTCCTCCACTTGCGAACCATGGATTCGTTTATCTTGAATTCTCTCGCAGCTGCTCGATTCCCATGTTCCTCCGCGTAATTGATAGCTTGCAGTTTAAACTGTGCTTCGTAAGCGTGTCTCTTCGTAGGTACCATTTTCGGGGGTCCTTAGCCAAACCAATGCACATACCGGAACTATATACCTACTGGGGGCGTGTCTTTAGCCTCCTCTGTCATGCGCACCCTTCCCCCTTTAACGTCCGCATGCTGTCCTCAGTCACGTCCGCCTTTCCTCGAAAAAAGCAGCGTGTCAGCAGGAAATGTCAGTTAAGCGGAGCGCTCATTAAAGTCACACAACAACAGTTACAGATTTTGGAACTTGGTGCACACACACATAAAGCGCGCCGCATTATAAGGCGCCCCGTCCATTTTGGCGAGAATTTAAGACTTTTAAGTGCGCCTTATGGTCGTGCAAATACGGTACTTACTTTCTGAGTCTTCCATCCATTTCTGAAACTCACTTTTTTGGTTGTTTTTGCAGAAAGCAAAGCTTGGCTTCATGGATGCAGCTCTCTTGAAAATGGGAGTCGGTCTAGTTGTAGCACTGATGAATCAGGAAACGTCCTGAGTGCAATAATGTACTGCAACTATATATCAGAATTGGAATGAAACCTTGATTTGGAGAAATGTGTTATCTGAAACATATGCATTTCCTCTAAATATTTCTACACTTAACTAAAGCTAAACTAAAGCTTAAAAAGCCTCATCAGCTTGCATGTACAGTTTGTGTCTTACCAGTTGTATAACTACTAAACATTGTGAGGTTTAAATATTCAAAGTAGTTGAGAGAGGACTGTCAAAAGAAAAAATAATTTAGCATCTACAACAGGTATGTTCACATGATAGATTAGCAGGTTTGTCTAGGATTCAACCCCTCTGAGTTGGATCTTTATTAATCTCGAGGCACCTCTTACAATGGGTTTGCAAGTCAGTCATGCAAGTTTCAAAATCATTGTGAGCGACTCAGATTTACTGTAAATACTCATTGGCTTGAACACCCTTCCGGCTGACTTCCAGCTCAGGGAGGAAAAATTGGAGGAATCTTTCTCTCTCAGAGGATGTCCACGTCCTTCTTCGGCCTGTTCAACCTGTATGAATATATTTTTGTATACACACTGGTGGAATCTGTTGGAATGACTTTGCATCAAGCTATTACCCCTGGCTCCAGTGTCAGGAATGTGAGTGAGAAGTTACACAACCTTTGGCTGCGACGTATTGCGGCTGTCTCGATAGGTATATGATAAAAGAGAGGTGTTGACTTTCCATAGCCCATGTGTTGCTAAACTGCTGTAAAGCCCTTTTTAACATTTGTTTTTCCTCGTCATCTGAATGAGCTCATATTACAACGCATCAGGGGAGAACCGGCTGCTTGGCAGATGTTTCTTCCAAGCCTCTCACTGAACAAGAACATGACAATAGCTGTGGCGCCACTTAAGATTCTTTCTTTCAGGTCATTCTATTGCCACTTAAGTTTATGATGGAGTAGTTACAGGCGAGGTGAATTCAGTCTGAATATGAGTGCAAATGGTTATTTCCCTGTATGTGTAAAGTGATTTACTGGGGAACAGTCAGGATTTACCTGACTTAATCCACCTCTTAAAGGTGCCATATTTTACCATCCCAACTTTTTCTAGCATTTGGGATGTAATATTTGCTCTATGGTGCCTCGGTAAACAGCCATTCATCCATCCATCCATTTTCTGTTCCGCTTACCCTCACTAGGGTCCGCTTATCCTCACGAGGGTCGCGGGCGTGCTGGAGCCTATCCCAGCTATCTTCGGGCGAGAGGCGGGATACACCCTGAACTGGTCGCCAGCCAATCGCAGGTCTCTCAGCAAACGTGAAATATCAATTAAAATCGTCCACGCATTCCTGAATTCCATACGTTTTTCTGCCGAGAGGCCTGAAATCAGGTCATTGGAATTTCTCGAGCTTATCTATGTCACTAGCGAATATCTCTGCCTTCCCTTTCCGCTCCCGAGCCAGTGCTGTCAACATAACAAACAAGTGTGCGCTCACAATTGGGTCTTCTACACGGAGGCAACCAATCAGAGGAAAGGGGGCGGTTTTAGCCAAATATGGACAAAGCAGATACAAAATTGGGTCAAACAGAAGTAGCTATCAGAGGGGCCTTTTCTGGACACTGAATACTTGTGAACCCGGGTCCTCAGAACAGTAAGGCAGACGTCTTACCGGTGCCGCGAGACTAGAATAAATCAATACAATTTCATGGACCATATATTACAATGTAGATGGTAAACGTAGGTCCGTGCTTCTGATGGTGTTCAGGCCAGCAGAAAAGGCCTCGCTGGACCTGACTTTCTGCCATTGGCACTAACATGAGTGGTGTCCTGGCGGGTCCACCAGTATTATAGACCATTAAAGATGACCCAGGGTCATCATAGCAGTGAACGAGACACTATTCTCCCGATTACAAGCCAGTGTACCATACAAATGATTTCAATGTTATTTTAAGGTCAAATTTTTGTTGCTTTAGGCTTTTGTATTCCTTAAATTAGATACAATTCCTCCTCACTGCATGTTGCATGCTGTGAGGGCTGCATCTGAGCTATGCACCCTGCAGAGTGGAACTTCCGCCTCCATTGAAGATGGTTCCACATCCTCCGAGACCCACTGACTCCAGCCCAGCGCGAGAGTGTCTTGAGCAAATACAATGCGGTCGAGGTCAATCTGCTTTCTGTACCCAGATTAAAAAAGTAAAAGTTGTATTTTATTTCCCGCAGGCCTGCGCCCATCGCTGGAAAAACGTCTACTATGACTCGGAACATATCCTCCCGCATGGATACTGCTCCATCATCCCATCAAATCTCCAGGGCAGGACGCAGCCGCTCATCCCATGTTATGAAGGTATCGTGGACCACATGACATGTTATAATTTCAGATGTTGTCTCTTTTACATGGCAGAGGCAGCCCACCTCGTTTTATTTAAAACAACAATTCTTCTCATCTTGCAACATGGAAGCGAGCCCATAACATTGCACCATTATTTTACTCATTAAAAGTAAAAGGCATAGCGTTAAATAAAGTGGACCCTCCAAATGCAAACACGAGTCTTCCAAGTTGTTCCAATTTAAAAACAGTGTTTACTGCATTAATTCTCCCCAGGTCAAACCGTTGCCATGACCTACACACACAAATGCTCCCCTAAATTAATCCCCTAAACTTAGCCTCACACGAACCAGCCAATATTTTACAATATGCATAAACATATATATTGATATATAATTATACATAGTGTACAGAACATCAAGACACAAGATAGAGCATTGTTGGAATGTCAGTCCTAAGTAAATATTTTAACATAATTGATTTATTCTTTCAAACGTTATTATTAATATGTGCAGTTGCAATGCCTTGATTTTAGTGAGGTTAGTACAGAGCCATTGAATGCAATTGTACTAATAATTCCTTAAATTAAAAGGTCTTAAATAATACAGTATGAGATGCTCAATATGAAATAATCACTAAAACTTAACGTATTATAACGTGAATATGTGAGGCCAGTGCAGGTTCTGACAGGGCCGCCGTAACTTGGCTCATGGTGGTCTGATAGGCTTAATGTTGGACCTTGAGCACCGTGATTTTATTGATCACCACAAACACACACACGTTACAACATGTTACATCAAATTAGAATAGTAAAGTCCAGCAGGCCATATCAAATGTTGGGGCTATGACAGGAAAAGCTAGGGAGTTGGTTAACATGATAATTAGAAGAAAGTTAGAAGTGTTGTGTGTCCTGGAGAGCAGGTGCAAAGGCAGTAAGGCTCGTAGAAGCTTAGGGGCAGTGTTCAAATTATGTTACTAATGGGAAGAGAAATTGAGTAGGGGTTATTTTAAAGGAAGAATTAACAAAGAATGTCTTAGAGGTGAAAAGCGTGTCAGATCGAGTGATGAGTCTGAAACTTGAAATTAAGGGTGTTATGTACAATGTAATTAGTGGCTATGCCCCATGTATGTTAGACTCGTACAGGACATGCACGAGGGCAGCAGAACAGTGGTGAGGTGTGCTGTAGACTTTAAATACTTGGGGTCAACAGTCCAGAGCAATGGTGAGTGTGGTAAGGAAGTGAAGAAATGAGTCCAACGGGTGGAGGAAGGTAGCAAGTGTGTTATGTGACAGAAGAGTCTCTGCTAGGATGAAGGGCACATTTTAAAAGACAGTGGGGAGGCCAGCCGTGATGTACGGATTAGAAACAGTTACCCTGAAAAGACAACAGGAAGTAGAGCTGGAAGTGGCAGAAATGAAGATGTTCAGGTTCTCTCTAGGAGTGACCAGGTTGGATAAAATTGAAATTAGGTCATCAGAGGGACAGCCAAGGTTAGATGTTTTGTAGACAAAGTTAGGGAAAGCAGACTTCGATGGTTTGGCTACATCCAGATGTGCCATTTGTAAAGCTGCTCACGCCAAAAATAACATCAAAATTTGGTCACATTTAGCTTCAAAACATGTTTAAAAAATTGGTGTGAATTTTCCAGAGTTACTTTTCAGCACATTTAAAACAATATTTGTCAACTTATAGTTGAATCCAAATATTAAATGGCACACCGAAATCTCAAATTTAAATGTTAAATATATATTTAAATATAAATCTTCAATCAAAATGTCAAATATATATGTAAATGTTAAATATATAGAAAATATTTATATGTAAATTTAAACAATTGTTATATATATATATATATATATATATATATATATATAATGTTAAAATCTATGTCTAAATATAAATCTTAAATTTATATATAATTATTAAAACTAAATGTTAAAATATATTTAAATGTTAAATTCTAAATCTACAGGTTTTCCGTCGAACTAAATATTAGGTAATATACAAGTCTACACTGCCAAGAAATGAAAATACCAAAATAAAAGCTGTGTGTTTTTAGTGTCAAATAACAACATAAAATATATATATATATAAAAAACACATCTTACACGTGGAAAATAGAGAATTGGAAATATATTATCACTCCCTGAAATAACAAAAGTTATGGAAACTTTATTTGACGAGTACTTTGAGTGTTTAGTGTCAGTTTTATGAAGAAGTGTCGCATGGAAGTCGCGGGGCGGGAGCCTGGGAAGCAAGGGGAAGAAAAGAGAACCAGCCAGAGACTGGTGCTTCCCACTGGCCTGCCCGCCTCAGAGTGCTTACTCGCCGTCCGCAAGAAAGCGGACGTCTGCCCTGCAGGTGGATTTGGAAAAGCGGGATGAGGGCAGAAAAAAAGACCTGTTGCTGCTGCTGTGGTTCTTTTATTCGGGCATTTCAGCAGGAAGTGCCCCACCCTTCCCTCCTTCCCTCCCTCCTTGATTTATACTTAAATTTACATTTATGATATATATATATATATATATATATATATATATATATACACACACACACACACACACACACACACACACACACACACACACACACACATATATATATATATATATATATATATATATATATTTTTTTTTTTTTTTAACATTTAAATATACAGTGGGTACGGAAAGTATTCAGACTCCCTTAAAAGTTTCACTCTTTGTTATATTGCAGCAATTTGCTAAAATCATTTAAGTTGATTTTTTCCCCTCATTAATGTACACACAGCACCCCATATTGACAGGAAAAAAACTTAATTGTTGAAACTTTGGGAGATTTATTAAAAAAGAAAAACTGAAATATTACACAGCCATAAGTATTCAGACCCTTTGCTGTGACACTCGGGTGCTGTCCATTTCTTTGATCATCCTTAAGATGGTTCTATACCTTCATTGGAGTCTAGCTATGTTTGATTATACTGATTGGTCTTGATTAGAAAAGCCACACACCTGTCTATATAAGACATTACAGCTCACAGTGTGTGTCAGAGCAAATGAGAATCATAAGGTCCAAGGAACTGCCTGAAGAGCTTAGAGACAGAATTGTGGCAAGGCACAGGTCTGCCCAAGGTTACAAAAAAAATTCTGCTCCACTTAAGGTTCCTAAGAGCACAGTGGCCTCCATAATCCTTAAATGGAAGACATTTGGGACGACCAGAACCCTTCCGAGAGCTGGCGGCCCAGCCAAACTGAGCAATCGGGGGAGAAGAGCCTTGGTGAGAGAGCTAAAGAAGAACCCAAAGATCACTGTGGCTGAGCTCCCAAGATGCAGTCGGGAGATGGGAGAATGTTCTACAAAGTCAACCATCACTGCAGCCCTCCACCAGTCGGGGCTTTACGGCAGAGTGGCCCGACGGAAGCCTCTCCTCAGTGCAAGACACATGAAAGCCCGCATGGAGTTTGCTAAAAAACATCTGAAGGACCCCAAGATGGTGAGAAATAAGATTCTCTGGTCTGATGAGACCAAGATAGAACCTTTTGGCCATAATTATTCTAATCTAATACAGTCCCAACAGTAAAGCATGGTGGTGACAGCATCGTGCTGTGGGGGTGTTTTTCAGCTGCAGGGACAGGGAGACTGGTTGCAATCGAAGAAAAGATGAATACGGCCAAGTACAGGGATATCCTGGACAAAACCTTCTCCAGAGTGCTCAGGACCTCAGACTGGGCCGAAGGTTCACCTTCCAACAAGACAATGACTCGAAGCACACAGCTAAAACAACAAAGGAGTGGCTTCAGAACAACTCCGTGACTGTTCTTGAATGGCCCAGCCACAGCCCTGACTTAAACCCAATTGAGCATCTCTGGAGGGACCTTAAAATTGCTGTCTACCAATGTTCACCATCCAACCTGACAGAACTGGAGAGGATCTGCAAGGAGGAATGGCAGAGGATCCAGGTGTGAAAAACTTGTTGCATCATTCCCAAAAAGACTCCTGGCTGCATTAGCTCAAAAGGGTGCTTCTACTAAATACTGAACAAAGGGTCTGAATACTTATGGCTGTGTGCAGATGTTGTTTCCATGTAGACTTACATGGAAAAAGATGACACGCTGTGGTGACCCCAAATGGGACAAGCCGAAAGGAAAAGAAGTAGTCGTAGTAGACATTGTGTGTTTATTCAACTCACTTATTTTATTATTGTTCACTAACTGTTGGTTTATATATTTAAGCACAGTAAGTGAGTTTTGTGTTCTGATTTATGACCTGCCTCATTGTCGCAAAATTGTGGAATCTAGTGCGTAATGCATGTCATTGCTCTTTGAAGTAAAGAATATCATCATGAAAGCCACAATGCCTCATCATCGTCGTCTGCCCAAAACATGGCAAAGTGACTAGTGGGAGAGGCAATGTGACTAGCCACTGCTGAAATCCACCAGCGTGCACTAGTGGCCGGTGTTTACGTAAACCCTGATAAGGACCCAAGGGCATTTAGATTGTGTTTTTTTCTTAAACCCTCAATCGTGTTGGGGACCAGCTTGTTTACTACCTGTGAGTGTGCGATAACATTTTTGTCATGTGATCTGCGTGCATTGAGCTGTCACAGAGCCACACGTCTCCTTTTGAGCCTCTGAAAATAGGTAGAGTGAAGTGTGATCTCCCTTCTGCAAGTCCAACAAAAGTACACTTTGATTTGATCCATGCCCGCTATTCCAAAAAGATAGAATGCATTTGTACTGCCAGTGTCGTTTACTGAGTCTCACGTCCTTCCTTAACTTACGATTTGCAGCAGTGGCAAAGCAAGACTTGTGATTTGTGATATATTCAACTTACTGTGCACTTTCGGCTGATCCATGTTGAGCTTTTTTTGTAACCTGAGAGCGTCCCCCTCAAAGTGAGTGGTCTGGTTGGATGTTGCACGTCTCCTTTCTGCCTACGCTCTGCTCCCCCAGATTCCTCTTGGATGTGACTAGCTCCTTGACTAGCTCCATATGGAATGACGAGAGAGAAAACTCCAGTAAATGTTGGATCACGCACACAGTGAAATAATTTGTGGTTTGTTTTTTGTGTCCAGATTATAAACAGAAGTATGGGGAAGAGCACGGCTCCTGCCAAGCTGGGATAGCGGGAGTTTTTAGAGAGGTCAGTAACAGTACTTGTTCATCTTCTTAATCTCCCTAACACATACAATGGACAAATGATGTGTATTTAATGTTTTCATAGTGTATACTTAAAATGACTCCTTGCCTAATTGCTCTCCTCAAAGCGTTCTATTTGAACACTGCGAAAGTCAATTTTTGCTCCTTGACTCTGTGGGATCTTGAGAATATATTTCGTGTTTGCTGACTAGGTCTTTTAAGATGTGAAATGAAATGTGGAAATCGAACTTGTAAGATAATAACACATTCATGTTGCCTGATCACTGCCAACTTACAGTATCCAGTTTCCATTGGCTGCAGCAGCCTCTATTCACCTATGGGGTACTTCCAGGAGATAAAACGATGAAGAAAACACACGTTTCCCTTTTTTCAATATAGCGGGGTTGCAATACTGACCGATGACATCATCCACTGTCGCACAATAGCTTTTTGTACAGCACTCCATCCTTAAACAGCCGCAGTGAAGCCCAAGTGAGCAGAACTGATGAGGTCAAACTGCTTCTATCTGTGAAATGTACTGTCGTGTGCATATAAGGTATACATTAAAATGTGACCAACAGAGGCATTAAGTTTTCTATACATTGACAATATAATTCTTTCCTGGTGCTTAGAAGCAGTCAGTCTCGAATTGCAATCACATTCAATTTAGGCAGAGGCGATCATTGACGTCTTCGTTTGAAATAAATGTTACTCCCATAGATGATAAAATGTGATGTTTTAAATCATCTCAATTACTGTACATACTTGTTACTGGTTGAAGCGCGGTACTTACAATTCTTAACAGTCATACACGTGTAAAAATAAGCTCACCAGTTAACTATTAAGATGCTATGGTGAAAACGTATTGCATTGTATGTCATTTAAAAAAATAAAATGGTCAAACAAGTGTAAAAAGAAGCTAACCACTAAAATGTAAACAACAATAATACACTCTGCCTTAGCATTGCTAATTGGCAAAGCATTTTCCCCAAAACTGACGAGATCCAACAAAAAATTCGGAATGGCTGATTCAGTTCCATAGAACACAATATACAGATTAATCAGTGTACATGCAGCATATAGATCGAAATATTTACTGTAGAATATTACACGGATTTCAATAGAAACAGAAATAGATAGATTTTGGATGTAGATGTTGGTATGCCTGAGCCAGTTGTTCTGAAGATGGGTCAAAATTGTTAATATTAACTTCATATTAATATTAAGTGTTATTATTAGTGTTCAATATTAACACATTTATAAGAAAAGCGTGTTTTTCCAATGAGAAATCTGGAAGCAGTAAAAACACAGCTGCCAGTGGAAAGCTGCTTGAGCATTTTTTCGATATCCCTGATATCCAGCTCAAGGTCCGTATACTAGTATGCTGTTTGTCTTCACTTGTAAGACAATTCAGCGCATTAGTAGAACGACTGTGTCTTAAGAGTAAAGGTTTTTCCATTACTGTATGTCATTTCTGCATACTAGTATGACAACCTCGGCATACTAGTAGGACAACTACATGTTACTACATGAGGCAAAACTACTAGTGGGTATTTTGGTGCTACTAGTAAAGTTCAGGAGGCTACTAGTGTGTGACACATGCCTACTAATTGGACGAATAGAATAATAGAAGTGTTATAAATGCAGCACAGTAGTTGACTAGTAAGGTTTTATTGCGTACTCGTAAGCCAAAAGTGGCAGGAATAATGGGAAAAAACAGTTACTAGTATGTTCGATTAGTGCGCCCTATTCTTTCTACTAGTGTGCTGAATTGTCTTACTTATGAGGTCAAAGAGTGTACTAGTACATGGACCTTTAAGCTGTATATCAACTAAACGCTCAAACGGCTTTCCATAGCTATCAAACGTTTTGGCCACAACTGTACAATTTTTGTTTTTATTTTAAATGACTATAGAAAGTGTGGTTTTAAATTATAAAAGCGACATCATCAAACACTTCTATCAACAAAGGATCACTGTTGAGCTGTTAAGGCATTTGAATGACACTCCACCCCCCACCAACAAGCCTTCACTCCTGAAAGAATGTATGGAATTCTTTGAAAAGATGTCCAACTGTTAAATGTTAACCTTGTCTGCACCAAGATCCAGAGGCTCACCGGTCGCCAGATGTTTGGCATCTGTGAATGATTGCTATGACTGTGTGTACCTGTGACTGGGCTACCATAACCTGGTGTCGTTGGTGACACAATAGAGCAGGATGTTTTTTTTTTCTTGTACCTTGTTGAAAGTTTGCGTGGAGCCTAATTGGATAAAAGAAGAGAGACTGTAGAAGCATTTGAAATAAATCATGTGGCCTCTCTTAATTGTCATTTGCCGGTCCCTGCTAGAATGGCATCAAACTGTTACAGCGCAAAGCCGTGACTAAAGAAGTCATCCTTACAGCTGTCAATTTTGCGCGGGCTCCGCATTCCTAGTCACGCTTCTTGGCCTCTGACTGGGTGGTTTTGCAGCAGATAGCGTACAACCGGCTGTGGCCTTCGGTTAACCAAAATTCCACCCTGCAGGACTTTTCAACTTTCGCTGTGCAGATGAGGTAATTCACAGCCACAAACAGAAGTATCTGAATGAACGTGGTGGGGGTTCATTTTCAGGAGCTGGTGGTGATGGGTGCCCCTGGGTCGTACTACTGGACCGGGACAATTAAGGTTTACAACCTGACGTCTGACACCTTCTACAGTCCAAACAAAGATGATGTTGACTCCCACAGATACAGCTACCTTGGTGAGAGGCTGTTAATAAGAATTAGTGTGAATGTAAAAGCCCAACAAACCGAAGACAGCTGACTCTACCTGTGTCTGCAGGCTATGCTGTGACTGCAGGACACTTCTCCTCTCCTAATGTGATTGACATAGCTGCGGGGGCCCCTCAGCACAACGGCAGTGGGAAGGTAGTGACCTCATCTTTCTGCTTTATTTTCAAGCAGGTGCTGTTTGCAACACTGATCATGTTTTTTTTTATTTTATTTTTGCTCAGGTTTACATTTTCAAAATTGATGGTATATCTTTGGTGAAGAGTTTTCAAGCATCAGGGAAAATGGTATGACTTTAAATGTGGTTTAAATGCACTCACTGGTGTTTTAAATTACGATGCAGAGTCTGCCTTAAGGGACTATGATGCTGTTTAGACAATCTAATACTGCTATGTTTAGATCTAAGTGAACGATAACCATTCACCAAATAACTATTCAGGCAAAATTTGGGGATGAATCATTTTGGGCTCAACTGACGTGACATTTTTAAGAAGTCTTTACCTGTATAGTTTTTTTTTTATACATGTTGAGCTATTCCTTTGATATTGATGCACCTTTACAAGGCAACATATTGTACCATCAGTCAGACTGTCTGCATATGTCAATGATGAAATAGAAAAGAAATGTCTGTGATCTGACCCAATGCTCTGTGGCTCGGCTTGGTTCCAGATGGGCTCTTACTTTGGCTCCTCATTGTGTGCAGTTGATCTGAATAAGGACGGCCTGTCAGACCTGCTGGTGGGGGCACCCATGCACAGCCAGCTACGGGATGAGGGCCGCGTATCTGTGTACCTCAGCAAAGGCAATGTAAGTGGGGATCTCGTGGGTCAGCACAGTTATAGCATGTACAGTATGAGCTTCAGATTATGAAACATTATAAACAAGTCAAAAGAAATTGGTTCCACATTAGCGGGACTCTTTCTCAGTATTCACATGCAATTTCTGAAGCTATTCATTTCTAGTTATACTGCTGTTATGCGTGCAGTATTTTTCTATCACCGCATACAAGTTATTTTGTTTCGGAGCTCTGCATGATTCCATCATGAGCTTCCGTTCAACATCATGAGTCTGTGTGTCTTTATTCCTCATCACTTGCCTGCTTTTGTTGTTTCAGGGGGTGATGGAGGAGCAGATTTTTTTGACCGGGGACAATGCTTACAACGCACACTTTGGAGAGTGCATTTCCTCGATTGGAGACATCGATGACGATGGCTATCAAGGTCAGTGTAAAGTAATAGCATCACGCTCCACTTACTCCGTGGCTTTAGGGCCACCATAGGGCAGCACGGCTCAGGTGGTATAGTGGCCATGAAGTAATTGGTACTTGGTACAAAGTCCTATTTCTGACTGTGCAGTTAACTATGCTCATTGGACAATAGCAATGTATGCTCAAGATAATTAAGTTATTTTGTAAACAATTATTGCATTCACAAATAGTGCAGCTGGAAAGTACACAGCCCTATCAACGAAAAGTAATCACTTTACAGTGACTAGTCATTTTTTTCTAGTCTCTTGAGTCAGAAGTAAAATATTAAGTGATCTTGTGTGTACTTATATGTGCAATCAAGGAAGTAATTTCATTAACTTTAAATAACTACCATTGTTGGTCACGCTCATGGCACATGTAGCGTTTTTGAAAGAGTAGCAACCGGTAAGAGGTCAGAAAGTTAATAAAATTGTCCTGTTTTGTTGACTTAAAGGCAATGGCAGGCCATAAATGCAGCTCAAACTGTCATTCTGACATTCCATTAAGATGTACAAATTGTGTATTATCTTGGCTCTTACCTGGCTTTGCTCCCCGGGTTCGACCTGGCACCCTTCTCACGCAACACCATTTTCCTGTTTTGTCCGTCTCTCGGCCTGCAGCCTGGCACAGTGTTAGTGTGTGTGTGAGGGGGAGGGGGAAATGAACGCTAGCAGTTATAAATTATGTTAGAACCTATCATCATTATAAGCCTCATAAATAGAAAAGAAAGAGCCAGACTGACTGATTGACAGGGTTACCATTTAATTTCAAGGAACATCTGTAAAAATTAGATTTTTTTTTAAATAAATGCCTTGTCTAGTCATAATGAGTTAATTATTGTGTTAGCTACTTAAACGCGCCATCCCCTTTTATGATTTCTGCTTTGGTGCATTTCGCTGCATTGACGCTTATGTGGCTTTTTCTGTGGAAATGAGATACAGTATGGTAATGTTCTTTCACTGCTCTTGCCGAAGCTTTATAGTTTTGTTTCCACTCTCTCAGAGGTCGCACAACGTTTTACAGCCACTAACAACACTTAATTGTCTATTAGGAGTCTATAGCTATCTGCTTGTGGGTCTAGTGTGTACTGTCCAGCAGAAAGTAAACACACACTAAAGCCTCCATGCTTCCCAAACACAGCCTGCCGTTGTTGCACTGCATTGGCATATGTTTCCCTGCAGACGTAGCCATAGGAGCACCGAAAGAGGACGACTATGGAGGAGCTGTTTATATCTATCACGGAGATGCCACGGGAATCATCAGCAAATATTCCATGGTAAGACATTGCCATTAATGTGCACAAATGCATGTATAATGTAGGCTGCATACTCGAATTTTAGATAAAAAACATATGGTCACCAACCATGCACGTGTGTCGAATAACAACTCGAGGTAATAAAGAATTGAGAGGAGGATGCGGTCTTGGGAATTAATGCAAGTCCTCCAAAGCTTTTAACTGAGCTATGACTATTTTGACCCACAATGTGTTTCCATGCTGAAAATGACGAGCGTAATGTCCAATTTTAGACCATAATGCTTTAATTGTGACTCTGCTGAATGGTTACAACAATATCTTCACACACAGATGAGAGTGGTGTAATGTATTACAGTAATCATATTCCATCTGTGGATTAGACTGACATTTTTCATTTTGGTGACAGGAACGTGATGATTTCCTGTTTTGGGGGCTAGCATCCTGACCACGATTAGCTTAGCCTAGTGTTATACTAAAAGCGTAGGCTCGTGATATTGCTTTTGTAAGCATCTGCATTGCACGGAAGGCCTGCTCATTAGGACACATTTGTATTTGTAATTTTCTTTGGACAAGTAACACACTGGAGTGATAGGGTTTGGGATTGTCAAGATGTAGCGAACTGGCATGAAAGGTCAAATTTGTTTCATTGCTAATAGGCCAGACCATGGAAAACTAAAAATCTGATTTAAATGATATTTTAAGAGGATCGTGCAATATGAATAAGCAATAGATGGATGCAGCTGTGATGATCATGTGCGAGTGTTAGCTATCATTAACTGCAACAGTTACATTAGCTATTTTGCCTGTGTCTTGCAAGAATATGAAGCTTTATGTTGAGATTACAGTCAGGAACTAAAATATATTCATGTATTATATTGTGTATGTGTGTGTTCTAAGATATGTGTTTAGCTTTCTTCTCAAAAACATGTTTACAATAATAGTGGAGCTGAATTTGTGAAAGGCAACGTTGGGACCCTCCAGTCCATATTTTGACATGCTTTGAAAATTACTCTTTATTAATAACTGCTCTTTGACTTGACCTCAAGTTCTTTTAAATCTGTTACTGTGGAAAAACAAACACAAAGCAAAGTGGAAGTCACTCAGTGTTCATGTTAGCTTTAACTGTGTGTTTTAATGGGTGCTATCTTGTGTTACAGAAAATAACTGGGCGCAGTGTCAATCCTGGTCTCCAGATGTTTGGACAGGCAATATCTGGCAGTGTGGACATGGACGGCAATGGATACACAGGTAGGGTCATATCAGTTGGGATTGAGGTTTGATAGATTTTCCCAACCACATCATAAAATTGAAATGAAAACCTCAACAAGCAAAGAAAAAGAACATTAAATATTTGTCTTTTCAAAGTCACAAGTTTTGACTCTCATTCTCCTGCAAGCGCCTCACTATAGACTCGTGACAGATGCATTTTGTTGACAGCATTCCTCATACATCATTCAATTTGAACCAGAATGGCTCAATGACTCTTCGTTTATCAGTTGGAGGTGTCGCAAATGATGGCATATGTAAATGTCGTATGTTGCTATGATCAATCTTTGTGGCGTGTTCTTGTTGCAGATGTCACAATTGGAGCGTTCATGACGGATAGTGTGGTGCTACTGAGGTGAGGAACTGTTACACTTGAGTTTGTCATAGTCAAATGTGGCAATGTCTTTCTTTGACTTCCACTTATTGATGATCCATGTGGTGCAAGGTCCCGGCCTGTCATTACAGTGGACGTCTCCATCTTCTTGCCTGTGTCCATCAACATTTCTGTACCTCATTGCCACGAGGGCCAGCACATGAATTGCTTCAATATCACGGTCTGCATGCACTTCCATGGAAGACAACTTCCTGGACAAATAGGTGAGGATGAGAGAACACATCAGTAGGTTTCACGCACAGAGTCCATCTCCATCATATTTCCACAAGTGCCTTAACATTTAAAGAAAACTAACTAACTAACTCAGCTACTTGAAACACTTTAGAGTTGTGGCAGCTTGAGATCAACATTTTTGCACCCTGCCCCCTCTCAATTCAGCATGTAATGTGAAAATAATGTTGAAAGCCAAATATCCCATTGGCGTTTACTGGTGCTGTTGCTCAAATAAAATTCTTGCTTCTTGAACTTTTGCTGGTAATTTAAACAGAAGGAACATTTTAAACAAGGATCATGTTGAGCAATTCTGCCTGGACAGGAAGAGAGTCTGTGTGTTTAGCCTTTGCTGAGCGCGTATGGTGGCGTAGAGCGCTGAGGTACTGTCCTGTTTCAGTGTTTGGGTGTGGTCTCTCCCAGCTCCCACCCCAGGGGAGTAAGAGCCGTGTTGCATAATGACTGCGTCCTAGCTTGCCGGAATAAAGCTTTTCTGTTTGGCCTTCTGGCAAAGCGCATGGAAAGTGCTGCGCCATGTGTATGGTGACGTCCACAATGAAAGTGAGCTAATGGCTCTGCCTCGACGAGATGGAGGAAACAGAGGGGTTCGGTCCTACCTGGGTGTGTTTGCCACCCCTCCCAGTGTTTTACCAGTGTAACACCCTGTGAAGCAATTACTATAGACTGAGGCTGATTCATTCACGGTACTGGAATTTGAATGAGAAGAGGCGTGTATATAGTTTTCTCAGAAACACCAGTAACACTTGACTTTACGCTTATGATTCTTCTTCAAAGTACAGTAGTTGTTCATTTTCTCCATCACTAAAGGGGTGGAACCAACAGGGGTGTAATAAAACATACAGTACACTGCTTGACCAGCTGGAGGATTGGTTTCCTTTTTACAATGTTTTTCATCATCTTCTCACCTTAAGCTCCATTATTACACAAAGTTCTGCTTAAGTCATCTCAGAATCAAAATAACTCCTTTTATAAGCCACGTAGGATTTAGCTCCAGTCTGTGGAGATGAGTAACGATCTCAAATCACCACTACTCCGGCAAGGACTGTTGGTTCTTATTGCTCCGCTTTGTCATTGAGCTAACTTAATTAACTAATTTCCACAAAACATTCTGGAGGGTTGGGCCATGGACCAAGGACGACTCCATCAAATTTGGATAAATTCTTTGGTGAATGTTATTTCACATTTGTTCATCTTTACCAGCAAATTTTCAGAATTGTCCTAAATACTATAATTGCAAAGGCAGATAACATCTGCATTACTCGAATCCTCACATAATTGTATTCCCTTTTCCCTTTAATGGTCTATGTGCCACCAAGCTATCTTTCTTTTTATTTTCAGAGTGTAATCCATCTCTGCTTTACACTGTGGTCAAATTGGTAGATCTTCAACTAATATCTGAATTCTATTCACATTTGATCATCTAATTGGGATCTGAGGATATCTGATTCTGGTAGGTTTTTAGGGCCAAATGGGAGAAAAATGGAATTGGGTACCTTGAAGTGTAAATGCAGCCTTAATGGCAGATTTCAAGTGCAGTATGTACAGAAGGAATCTTTAGTCAGATTTTTCAGCCATCGCAGGGCCCTAGAGATCTGGGCTCTACCGATTGCCATTAAGTTTCCCAAATGGCATTCAAAAGTAAACTAAACCATTCAAAGTGTTGCCCATTGGCTTTAATTTACACTGTACATGTGATCCGGTTTAGAGCTGCTCTACAACCTGACGGCTGACGTGGATAAGAGACAAAAGAGCCTGCCTTCACGGGTCTACTTCATTCAAAGCGGCTCTCAGATCAGTCAGAAGAGCCAGCAGCTCAGCCTGGACGTCAACAAGAACGAGTGCCAGCGCTACACTGCCTATGTCAAAGTAAGTTTGGACATGTCTGGTGTTCACGTTGGCTTGTTTTCTTTGCTGCTAACTCCCTCAAATAGTCGCTCAGTTTGTTTCCCACGACGGAAACACTCATCATGCAATGTGACATTGAAACTGTTTCCCTCAGAAGTTTGTTTTTATCTTTATCTGTTTATTTGAGAGGTCAAGTGCACACTTTTCCAGTTAAAATGTTTACACTGTTTAATACAAACAAGAAAAACCCACAATCAAGTAAGCAACATCACAAAATGTGGAGGCTATGAGAATATCGGCAGCCTCTCCACCACCAGTTGCTGAGGTTAATGTTACAGTCATGCGCTTGATGGCTGGTGAAATCATGCTGTCATAGGGCTGTGTTTTCCTAGCTTCAAGTGTTTCAGAAAGAGACAGAAACAAAGTCCCCTTTGTCATCACAGTCCTTCTATTGTGTTCCGCTGTGATTAAACTTTGCAGCCACAGGGAGGGTCCACGTCCTGAGGGCACTGGCCATGCTACACTTCCTTAAACACGGAAGCCCATATTGCATGCTTGTAAATTTCATGACCATTGAGAGAGTGCACACCCGGCACTTTCTCAGTGGGAGGCTTGGCGACCTACCTCTCCTCGGTGACCTACGCTCACAGTAATGAGCATCACATGATGGAGCAAACAGCTCCTTCATCAACCTTTATATACCTTATTTAAATCCATGTTATCGTCAACTCTCTCTTGTTTTATTAAAAAGTGTATTAAAGGGTCAAATTGTGATAACATTGGAAGTTGGACAGCTATAATATCAATATTTTTTTAAAAAGAAGAAAAAAAAGTGGCACCTGGCTATGGTTTTCTGTGGGCAACCACATCAAAAGGAAAAGCAGATATGATTCATATGTACGTAACATATGATTCAAGGTGATCACAAAAAGGGTGTGTGTTCCGCTGAAGGTGAAAATCTTCATTGAGGCCTGGATGGGGAGTCACCTTCAACGAGTGAATCCAAAATGTATCACAATATTGATATGTTGTTCTTTTATTATTATTATTATTATTATTTACTAGGATTACGATATATTGATATGTCGAATAGTAAAAGTGAAAAAGCCAACTACAGTATGTGCATCTTGTGTAGACTCGGCTCTCCCAGCTGACATTTGACATTCCACAACATCTCCAACTGGCAAGCACACCCATTGTGTGTAATGTGAAAATTAGAAAATCTCTGAAAACTTATTGATTTGTCACATGTCACTGAGGCTCAAGGATAGAAGAGATAGTTGGCTGAAATATAATGTGGTGAAGTGTACAATTTGAAATGACACAGTCTTACCTATAGGTCATCCTGCACGGACAATGCCACTTTGGGTGGTGTCTAATCCAGTGTGTGTTGGCGGTATCGGAAATTACAGCACTAGCACAGGCTCAATGTCTTAGAGAAAGGTGAAGGGAAGCACACATCATTACCTGCCATGACTCTTTACTCTTTTCCAGCATGTGTTTGTCCTAAACGTTAAAGAATCCGTATTATCAGAGCGGATCGAGTTGCCCTTTCAAGGAGTCTTCCTGACCAGTGGCATCATTTATCTTTCTCACGTTTTCCCACATCCACCAGCCAGTCCTTCCATTCCCCAGAAGAGGTATGCTAATGGAAAGCATCTGGGTTCCCAGTTGCATCTTTATGGGTAGGTTGTAAGCCTCGGTCGGGAGTCATATTGTATACACTACAGTAGAAGCAAAGAATAGGGGTGAGTGCCTCCGTAGGGTGTAAGACACGTGTTTTTCATGTCAGCTTCACGTCGAAGTTGATTTATTGAGCCATGATGTGTGAGAGTTGCTGGGCATTGACTTTGAGCTATCAAAAGTAAAAAACACATAATTGCAGCTCCTCAGATTGTCTGTCAGCCCTATTTGTTGACCGAATAGATTGGTTTTAAACGCTATTTAAGCGAAACATAATAATACACTTTTTAAGTTGAATTTGTTTTGGAAATTGCACAGGACTGGAACAGACATGCTCAATTTCTACCGTCTGAGTTCGACTGAAAGTCTAGACCGGCAGCTCAGAAAATCACCAAACTTTGAGAAAACATATAACATAACAGCAGGTATGCAGAGGCTTATACTTCAGCACATATTCAGTATTACCTCCTGAAATTATGCAAGTCTTTCATGTTGACCATTTTCAACATGTTTTCGTTGGCATAGACTTGCAGCATACCAGCCGTCCAGATGGTCCATGTTTGGTTATTTTTGACTAAATAAACCGCACACTTGCTTTTGCCCCTGTTGGAGAAAAAAATAGTTTTGCACAATTATGAGTAATTAGGATTTAAATGACCAGAGGTGCTGTGTGCCTATGAGCTATGGCAAACCAAATTCTACAGTGTGATTTGGAATAATTGATATCCTTTTATGGTGTAGTGAGGTTTCAGTGTATTGTGCCATTATAAACACTTCTTGAAGGTTCAGGATATACATTTTTAATTAAAGATACCTGACTTTTTAGGTGACAACATACTGAAGTCCAACATGTTCTTGTAGGAACATTTAGTAGGAAACCCCATGGAAAGCTAAACACTATATTTGTTCAAACTGGACTATTTTCCACTGAAACAGCTTTGTTATGCTTAGTTCCGCGTGCATGCACAAAATGTAAATAACAAAAGCCTTCAATTCCAATAACACCTTGGAAACAAATATGATTCCTAATATAAACTGAAAAAAATGTAATTGATTGTAGAATTATTTGCAGGAATTGGCTAGTAGCTGATCAGAGGTATTTCTGTGCGAGCTGGATGAATGGCACTATCACCACAATGATGTGTTGGTTGTTCAGTGGTTCACATAGCTGTCTTTAATACAGCTGGCGTGGAATCGATTCCAACTCTATGCGCTCTTCACAATTGCAGAATGTTCAATGGAACAACAGGTGCAGTGTTGCATTACTTTGTGATAAACAGGCTGTCTCACTATAGCATTGTTATTATTCACTATGTCTATGCATAGAGGCTACATGGTTTGCATTGCTTTGATTCAGTTGAGTCATAGCTCGTCCTAGTAAACAAACCCTTTTAACTAATCCCTTTTAAAGGTGCTCTGCACTTCTCCTGATCTTTGCCTCTGGTCATATGTCATGCTTATGACTTATTTACGTCTTTTGCAAAATGTCCATCGTCATACGTGTCTTTTCTTCCCCATCAGGCCGTCATCGGGCTCGTGCATGTGTGCCTTGAACTCACAGAAAGAGCATTTGTGGGCATTGGCTGGTGTTTTGTAGCTCAGTTGAAGCATCTCTGTCTCCAAGGAGGAGCTAAAATAGGCCCCTAAAGCCATGCCTCTAACAGTTGTCCGTTTAATTTAGCTTGTAAAGTGTCCTGCTTGCTACATCCCAAACATGTGCACTATACTCTGGCCTATATTCCACTGCCCCACTCACATTTGCTTGGCAACAACACAGTAGTTAGAAGAACATCGTCTTTCGCTGCTGGTCACGGGGAGGATACCTCACCACTTCTCATTTTATTTCATAATCAGCTTTTGAGCAGCTGTTTTCAGGGGAAAAAAGCACTGAAAGACATTTCTGCTCAGCACCACTCAACCTACAATTAGCCAGTAACATCTATTATAAATTACCTAACGAAAAAAGTAAAGGTACATGTAGCAGCTAAAGATCTATATTCAGGATCTAGTTATGGCAAAACAGCTAAATGGGAATTGGCTTTGAACTCGCATTGACCAAGAGAGTTATGTTTCTTAACATTGTTTAAATAACTTTTTCATTTAATCAGAATCAGAATCAGAATCATCTTTATTTGCCAAGTATGTCCAAAACACACAAGGAATTTGTCTCCGGTAGTTGGAGCCGCTCTAGTACAACAGACAGTCAATTTACAGAACACTTTGGAGACATAAAGACATTGACAAAAAACAATTGTGCAAAAAGATGCAGAGTCCTCTAGCACTTAGAGCAGTTCGAATGACTAATATTGCGATAGTCCGGTGCAATGACCATTGTGCAAATTGCGCTGAGACTTCAAGGAGTGTATGGGGTTTAAAGTGACGAGTAGTGCGATCATCTGGGACAATGATGGTTGTGCAAATGTTACAGATACTCCTCAATCAGTGTGCAAATGGAGCAGATGCTACTCTGGCATGAGTGGTGCTCCTACGTTCTTTAAAAACGTTTTTTGTTTGTTTAATCTCCCCACCCCCACCGTCCAAAAGGTGAATGCAGCTTTGATTCATTTTGTAAACAGACTAATGTCTCTCATTTCATTCTCCAAACCAGTAGGCAGCATCATATACTGTAATGTGGTATGAGGTAGTTACTCTTTCTAATGATCTGTGGTCTCCACTACATTTTTTTTCCACAAGCAGGAACATGCTAATTTTCTTCTCCCCCAATCCACTAGTAGATCATATTGCAACAGTCACGTGACAGTGCTGATAAATGAGTTGTCTCCGTAAGGTGACTGCTCTGGTTTACTTCCCCATCATGTCCGGCATCTATGGTATGTGACGCACTGGGACTCCCGTATCGTTCAATTTTCCGCACTGCTGATGAATGAGGGCCTTTGGGAACAGGCGAATGATAAACTCCATTAATAAGGACCTAGCCACTTCTTATTCTCATCGCCTTGACTTATTCTTACTTTGTGATTAACAATGCTACATCACAAAAAAAAGACAGGCCATCATTAGTAAATGATCTCTCAGGTTGAACACAAATCTGCCTCTCATATGTTATGACTTTTAAACCATTTTCACAAAGGAAAAAGTAAATAATCAATTACCGCGTCAAACTGTTGCCATAATATTAATTAATATTAACTGTAAAAGTTATTTACTGTTAATAGTAGAATGTAACCTAACGTACGTATGATGACGCTGGAGTTGTTGGCCCTTAGTTTACTTAATTTGTGTATATTTGTCTTTATTTTTATGATTCGTCTTCACTTAAAACTTATTGACACTGGTCTTGGGAATAGCTGTTATAGAAAAGTCGCAAAAATCAAAAGCAATCTCTAGCGGTTTGAACTTCTGTATTCTGAATTGTTTGAGTTTAGGGGTCTCCTTCCACTGTATGTGCTTTTAGGGCTTGGTCTTTGTTTAACAAAAGCCCAGTCCAGAAGGCATTTTTTTTTAAAAAAATGTTTTTTATATATAAAGTCCAAAGTAATAATTGAATCAGTGTCACTAACCTAAAGATTTACCAGCTACCTGACTGTATGTGGTTATATGTGTTTCTTTTGTTTCTGTTTCTTTCTTGGCCCTTTTTTGTAGTGTGCATTTTTCGTTCAAATCAATCAAATATATTGATGCTTTGAAATCCTCTAATCCACTCCTTTGAGCAAGTTAAAACAAATGTTCCATGTCATTGGCACCTGGCAGCTCTCTCTTGACAGACAAACAGGAAACCCTAGTGAGAGAAAAGCAAACCAGACGTTTCTGTAACAACCTCCCAAAGAGTCCCCCTTGCGGATAAAGTCCCAGAGACGGCATTGTGTGGCACGTGGAAGCCCAGAGTCGGGGCCGCTGTCACACTGCCTGCTTTGTTTGCTGCTTTACAGACAAAGTACAGACTCGCCCAAAACGTGCAGTTCCCTTGATGCCGCCCCCTTGGTTTCATTTACCAAGAGAGCTGATACAGTTAATGTACATAGCGGGAAGGTAATCATATCCAGCTTTCTTTTGTCACACACGGCTGCACGTCAAGCATCATGTCTAAAGAATATAATTGAAATGTGCTGTAACAATATCTAGAGTGGAAAACGTCAATGGCTAATAGTGCTTTGTCCTGAAATGTCTGCTGTTTATATCACAAGGTAGTAAAGATGAATTATTCCAGTTAAATTTAGCCCGGACGAATATTTTCGTCAGGATTTCCCTACATGGTCGTGCCAGAGCGAAAGTGAGACAGTACTTCTTCAGCCTTGTTTTGGGAGTACACAGCCAGCACATTCTCTTACAGTAAAACAAGTAAAACATTTGAAGTTCTCATAAATGTGCAATCAAGTGATTAGTAGTAAGGTGTTGTTTCTACCATGGATCATTATATCAACTCTGTTCTTGCCATCGTAAATCTATCGTTATGTCTGACTGAGCAGAAGTTGCGCTGATTGGATGATTTGTTGACTTTGGCAGCTCAGCACACTGGGCAAAATGGTTCTACAAGATTTTGGCAGTGTCCTTACCACACGATGCCACCACAAGGTATCATTATGGGTGGCCAGGTCTGACCACAATGATGGGAATTCTCTAGCCATGTTTCCCCAGCCTTCACTGTAGAGGAAACACAATTGAGGAAAGGGAGCACAGTGTTGTTATCGTGTAGAGGGGGAAGACAAAAAGCTGCCATTACTTCATCACTTGGCGTCTCCAGGGCACTTCCCTGAGAGACATGGCCGTGACCGTGTTGTCATTTCCCACTTGTCTTTGTTAATGGTTGTTATATTAGATGTCAACATCATCCTCTGCTTCCTGCATTAATAGCCAACGTCTTCAGCAAAGCGAACATAAAAATGTATACGCTAGATATCTGTTTATATCCAACAGAGAGAGCTCTTGAAGGATGAATTTAGCACAATTGGGTTTGTGTGTTGCAGCTTTATCGGGGTTGGGCCCATAAATACTGTAATGTCTCCAATGACAACTGTATAGCAGAAGTGGCCAAAGGCGTTTGCATCGAGTGACGAAATCAGCTGCAGGAAGCATCTGGAGCCTTCTTCCATCACCAGGATGGAACCGTCTCAAACACAAACGCTGCACTTTTTAAGCCGCCCCTCCCTGCTGATTTATCTTGCATTTGAGAGCTGTTAGCTTTTAGATTAGCGCTTCAAAGCAATTTTCAAATACATTTAACAATTGCAACTGTGTCAGTTGAACAGTATTATGGAACCATCCACATCCGGGCAGCTTTAACTGGTTGCGCGAGTGTGGAGATAATTAGAGTCCTGTTTATGGGTGAAAGTTAATCACCATGTTGGAGGAAGTTAATTTCTCAGTCTTCAGAGGGCTCCTTTTGTAAACAACAACAGAATTTTGCCTCACTGAGTGAATTATTTTACAATGAAAGTGCCTGCTTGCATGCAAATGAAAATGTTTATTTGGATAAAATTGTTTAGTTTCCTTTTTTATTAGCTCTATGAGATACTTGCTGCAGTGGCGACCTGACTCTGTTTGATTACCCGTCGTTAAGAACACACATTGCTTCCTTAAAAGGATCCCATCTGGACTCTGCTTTTTTTTTTTTTTTTTTTTTTTTTTTTAAGTTCAATATGAGGTTTTGTTTAGTTTCTTGCACATGACTCCGCACTCATCAGCCAGGTTACTGTAAAAACAACTGAAGGGTTAAAGGTAGTAAACTGATGATGATAATGATGATTACAATGAAGAAGGGTAAGTTGGGTTAAGAATTTAGGGAATTTAGAAGCAGTAAACGTAAACCTTTTGACCAGCCCACCTCTTGGTTCTGCCGCTGTGCTGCTTCATCATTTTCAGAATTAAATCCCGTGATCCTGAATGTTCAATCATAAGGGTGTCCACACATGCACTTGGCACCAGGACACCCTAGGTCGCAGTTCGATGATCGACTTTGTGGTCGTGTCATCGGACTTGCGGCTGCATGTCTCGGACACTCGGGTGAAGAGAGGGCCGGGGCTATTAACTGATCACCTCCTGGTGGTGAGTTGGCTCCGATGGTGGGGGAAGATGCCGGTCCGACGTGGCAGGCCCAAACGTATTGTGAGGCTCTGCTGGGAACGTCTGGTGGAATCCCCTGTCAGAAGGAGTTTCAACTCCCACCTCCGACAGAACTTTGCTCATGTTCCGGGGGAGGCCGGGGACATCGATTCCGAGTGGACCTTTTTCCACGCCTCCATTGCTGAGGCGGCCGACTGGAGCTGTGGCCGTAAGGTGGTTGGTGCTTGTTGTGGCGGCAATCCCCGAACCCGTTGGTGGACACCAACAGTGAGGGATGCCATCAAGCTGAAGAAGGAGTCCTTTCGGGCCTTTTTGGCCTGTGGGACTCCAGAGGCAGCTGATGGATACCGGCTGGCCAAGCGGAATACAGCTTTGGTGGTCGCTGAAGCAAAACCTCTGGCATGGGAGGAGTTTGGTGAGGCCATGGAGAAAGACTTCCGGAAGGCTTCGAGGAAATTCTGGTCCACCATCTGTCGTCTCAGGAGGGGGAAGCAGTGCACCATCAACAATGTGTATAGTGGGGATGGGGCGCTGCTGACCTCAACTCGGGACGTTGTGAGCCGGTGGGGAGAATATTTCGAAGACCTTCTCTATTCCACCGACACGCCTTCCCATGAGAAAGCAGAGTCTGGGTTCTCTGAGGCGGGCTCTCCTATCTCTGGGGTTGCGGTCACCGAGGTCGTTAAAAAACTCCTCGGTGGAAAGGCCCCGGGGGTGGATGAGATTCGCCCGGAGTTCCTCAAGGGTCTGGATGTTGTGTGGCTGTCCTGGTTAACACGCCTCTGCAACATCACGTGGACATCGAGGACAGTGCCTCTGGATTGGCAGACTGGGGTGGTGGTCCCCCTTTTTAAAAAGGGGGACCGGAGGGTGTGTTCCAACTTCAGGGGGATCACACTCCTCAGCCTCCCTGGTAAGGTCTATTCAGGGGTGCTGGAGAGGAGGGTCCGTCGGGAAGTTGAATCTCATATTCAGGAGGAGCAGTGTGGTTTTCGTCCTGGCCGTGGAACAGTGGACCAGCTCTACACCCTTGGCAGGGTCCTCGAGGGTGCATGGGAATTCGCCCAACCAGTCTACATGTGTTTTGTGGACTTGGAGAAGGCGTTCGACCTTGTCCCTCGGGGGGTCCTGTGAGGGGTACTTCGGGAGTATGGGGTACCGGAACCCCCTGATACGGGCTGTTCGGTCCCTGTACGACGGGAGTCAGAGTTTGGTCCGCATATCCGGCAGTAAGTCGGACTCGTTTCCGGTGAGGGTTGGAGTCCGCCAAGGCTGCCCTTTGTCACCGATTCTGTTCATAACTTTTATGGACAGAATTTCTAGACGCAGCTGAGGCGTAGAGGGGGTCCGGTTTGGTGGCCTCAGTATTGCAACTCTGCTTTTTGCAGATGATGTGGTTCTGTTGTCTTCATCAAGCCATGACCTCCAACTCTCACTGGAGCAGTTTGCAGCTGAGTGTGAAGCGGCTGGGATGAGAATCAGCACCTCCAAATCTGAGACCATGGTCCTCAGTTGGAAAGGGTGGCGTGCCCTCTCCAGGTCGGGGATGAGATCCTGCCCCAAGTGGAGGAGTTCAAGTATCTTGTTCACGAGTGAGGGAAGAATGGAACGGGAGATCGACAGGCGGATCGGTGCAGCGTCTGCAGTGACTTTGTATCGATCCGTTGTGGTAAAGAAGGAGTTAAGCTGAAAGGCGAAGCTCTCAATTTACCAGTCGATCTACATTCCTACCCTCACCTATGGTCACGAGCTGTGGGACGTGACCGAAACAACAAGATCCCGGATAGAAGTGGCCGAAATGAGTTTCCTCCGCAGGGTGTCCGGGCTCTACATTAGAGATAGGGTGAGAAGCTCTGTCATCCGGGAGGATCTCAGAGTAGAGCCGCTGCTCCTCCACATCGAGAGGAGCCAGATGAGGTGGCTGGGGCATCTGATTCGGATGCCTCCCGGATGCCTCCCTGGTGAGGTGTTCTGGGCATGTACCACCGGGAGGAGACCCCGGGGACAACCCCGGACACGCTGGAGAGACTACATCCTTCGGCTAGCCTGGGAACGCCTCGGGATCCCCCCGGAAGAGCTGGATGAAGTGGCTGGGGAGAGGGAAGTCTGGGCGTTCCTGCTAAAGCTACTGCCCCCGCGACCTGTCCTCGGATAAGCAGTAGAAAATGGATGGATGGATGGATGATCCTGAAAATAGAACAGAAGCAAATGCCTGATAAGAAATAAAACAATGTGGGACGGTTGAGTGAGTGAGAAAGCTGTGTGCTCGCCTTTCACATTCAGATACTACAGAACACAACTGTGGTAAGCACTGGCATCGAATCAAGTAGCTGTTGATAGAATGTAGTAAAAATAAAAGCGCTGATGATTTTGGTATGTTTGAGCATTAAGCCTATTCCATCTGCCTATTTCCAGCAGGAACACGAGGCACCTATCTCTCCTCTTTTATGAAACCCAGCTGTGGTTTTCACTATCCAAGGGTCAAATGTTGAATGACTTCTTCTTGATGCATATGAGGCTATAAAAGTTGAACGTAATTTTTGTTTACGTGAGTGATCTCTTAAGAAGATGTACATGTAATACATTTTCCAAAGGGTAGATGTATATCTCCTTATCTATACCCCGGGGGACTCTGTTGGCTCAGCTTTGCCAAAACATTGTATGCAAAAAGGTGTGTTTCAGTGGTTGCTTGGAAGGTGAAACACTGACATTAAATTGCAAATTGCAAGTACTTTTGTAAATGTAATAATAATGTAATAATGTACATGCCTGGTATTTCACTTGTGGGTCAGCTTCTTGCATGACAGTGCAGATGGTCTTTGTTTCCTGTCTGTTAAGTGATGGTTGTCTGCTGTGCTAGCTAGGAGGAAATATGTGTTTGCTCGCGGGATGTATTTCAACACAGCCATACAGTATCTACCAGAGCTCTATTTCGCAAAAAGGTTCATTTTTAATTTGCGTTTTCATGGAAAATGGCAGCCAAATAAAGTGCTAAAATTGTTTTGTTCCGTCTAAAATGAACAAAAGCGCAGCTGAACTTTTTTTCTTTTATGTGGTTAGTGCCAAGGAAGCACATATCCACATATCAAACCTTATTTACATGAGACACTAATTATTTAGATCACTGTGATTTAACTGCACAAACATTTCAACTCAAAAAAAGACCATTCCGAGAGAATATACCTCCGCTAAGACTTAAACATTTGTCACAGCGATGACTGTGAACTGTCGTAATTTGCGGTTGATACTGTTCCACTACAGTAGTATGAGGCGGTAATTTGCAAACTTGCAACTGCTAAAAGAAGAAGACAGGTCCGTCATATTCAAGGAAATAGAGTTTCTGTTGTAACAATTAACTATAATAACAAAACTAAACAGGAGGAAGATTAAGGCCAATTCATACTTTTCACATTGCGAGTCTGCAGACCTCTTTGAACTGAACGCGGACCACAGTTGCACACGCAGTTCTATTCATACTACATTTCGAGGTTCACGTCAGTTCGCGGTCCACGCATGCGCGTTGGTTCACGCATCCTCGCTGTACACATGCACATGAATAATCCAAATGATGGGCTGCAAAAGGCGAAAAGAAACCAACCGCTCGTGTTTGTTGTAATGTTTGGGAGAGTTCATGTCAGGAGTTTGGAGCCATCTGTCTATCTTTATATTCCTATAAATTTGAATTTTAAATATGGTGATAACGGCTGATCTCTTCACACAAGCGTGAGGGGAAGCGGGTGCCGTTGTTGCTGTTGTTCGTAGCGCTGTGGGGTGCGTGGTCAGTGCACTTCATATGCGTCCAGTCCATGCAGTCACAAAAATTGGGCTGCGGGCGGTCGACCATGGAGGGATCCACGTGGACCCTCGGACAAAGGGGCGGATGACGATATTTATGGATGTCACATTGACCAGGTATGAATTGGTCTTTATGACTATCGCCCACTTATTCACTCACTTACTGTCCTTTCATCTCTTCAAAAGAAGCTAAAAATTCAGCCTCCAACAAATACCCTGACAAACACAGCCTCATTTGCCCCCGAGGTCGCTCAACAACCATCTTTTACAATTGAATGGAAAATTGACGAGGGAGATTCCACCCTCTGACCACTGTTCGTGGGCAGAGGCCTCTCTGCAAGATATCTTAACGACTTTCGTTTTGCATCCCAAAACAGTAATACCATTTGGGGTTTGGGGCTTCCCTGTAACTTGGAGGATAAAAACACCCAGGCTAGTGCTGTTCTACCTAGCCTTGTGCACGAATTGAGGAAACCTGCTAGGATGAGAAGCGAAGCGTCTTCTTTAAGACGACCAGAACAGTCCAGTTGCAATCGATTCAATGGCCTGAGAATATAGTAACGAATGTTCTTGGTAATTGTTGCATGAGCTTGCAAACAAATGCAATCAAAACCAACCACTGTGGTTTGTTTTGCCTTATCAAATTCAGAACTGACCCACGGTAATAAAGCTTGTACTCTCAAAATAAATTGCCTTGATTAGTTGATTTAATAATACATTGCAGAAGCTCCAACTACTAACAAATTGACTTTTGCAAAAAGGACAATGTGCATTAACCTCTTCCATGCTCTGTTTGTTTGGATTGTGTTAGGTTGACTGTGTTGTGATGGACAGCAGGTTGTGGAGGTTATCAGGTCAATGCCTGAAGCTGGACAAACATCTCTGCCTACTTCAGCCGCTAACATCAGACAGACCGAATGTTTGATCGCGTGTTGGATGTTTGTTGAAGTTTTTCACAGCATACATCTGGTGTGAGCTGTACTTTCAAGCTTTCAAAGTCCAAGTGCATGTTATGCTGGCTTTTAAGCTTTTTTTTTTGTAATCAGACTTGCAATTACAAACGAAGTTGTGCGGTTTTGCAGACATGATTCTTACCCTTGAACCTTGCAAGATGTCATGTGAAAAATAGTCTGCATTGTGTTAACAGCTTTTTTGTAGATTAGTGTCACTTTATAAAGTGCTTTTAAAAAGGAAATGCACTGACCAGACAAAATCTTCACACAGAGGAAGTGGGAAGCTGATGTGGTCACAAACTCATACCTATGTTCTGTACATGTAAAATTGGAGCAATAAAGTGACAAACAATAAGCGGAAAAAGGTCATAAACTGCTTACATTAAACATGTACCCACCCAGTCGCTCTGTCCTTGACTCTGACAGAACAGATCAACTGTTGCATGCAGGTGGCTGCTATTTACTTTGAATGTCAATTCATACATACTGTATTAATGAAACAGATCAGCATGAACGTCTGACTTTACTTGCAGGAGATCGATTCTACTCAATGCCCCATTCAGAATTGCCTTGTGATTAACTAGTGACCAGTGCAGGGTGTAGTCTGGCCATTGTCTTAAGTTAGCCCTTGCTCTGACCCTGAACAGGATGGTGTAGATGGATATCGGACATGTTTATGGAGTGTGTTGGTGCAAGACTCGCCACTTTAGAAAGTGCGTCATTCTAGTGTGACACTTGTATTGCTGTAAAATAGTTAACTTTGATCATACATTAGTGCATGGCTGTTCGATCCATCCCTTTTCCGTACCGCTTTATCCTCACTAGGGTCGTAGGGTTGCTGGAGCCTGTCCCAGCTATCTTCGGGCGAGAGGCGGGGTACACCCCAAACTGGTTGCCAGCAAATCGCAGGGCACATATAAACAAACAACCATTCGAACTCACATTCACACCTACGGGCAATTTAGAGTCTTCAATTAACCTACCATGCATGTTTTTTGGGCTGTGGGAGGAAACCGGAGTACCCGGAGAAAACCCACGCAGGCACGTGGAGAACATGCAAACTCCACACAGGTTGAACCCGAGTCCTCAGAACTGTGAGGCAGATGTGCTAACCAGTCGTCCACCGTGCCGTCTGCTCGACTGTTTTCTACTGAATTCGCATAAGAACAACTTGGCCAGTTAGAAACACAGAGCTTCATACGATGAGAATCATTTTCCTAAGACTACTTCCCATTCTTACTTCACTCCAGTCCATATTTCTCACGTCTTCAAACAGGATTGTGGTTCTTGTGGGACACACCACTTCTCTTCACATTTCTGGACATTGTGCCATTGTACAGTATAAGATGGAAGCATTCTTGCAAGTAATACATGTGTCATCATACACACGTCTCACGCTAACGTTCGACAGGCTGGATTCATTCATCACTTAACTCAAAAGGTTTTTCCATTCGGGCTAAGATTCCCTGGCATTCAGCCCTCCAATGAAAGGGCCTCAAGCTGCAAGTCATCCAAACGTCTATTGACCTAATAAGGAGTAGTGTGTGTGTTTCCCTTGCAAGTTAATAAAGACTTCCCATGAACAGACTCCAACCATATGCTTTTGAGGGTTTGGCTGAGAGAGAGGAGCTCTTGTGCATTTCAGGCAAGCATGAGGCGTTTAAAGATCAGAGCCTCTTGCAGCCTGACGTCACTCCCCCCATAGACTCACTGCGGTGGCGCTACACTATTAACCAAAGGGATACCGGGTTATGGGGATCGGGGGGAACGCTTGGTTTGTCACCATTATGTTGATCAGATTAACATGTATCAGAACCTCTAGAGAAATACGAAGGCAGTGTTTTGCAATGATCTTATAAGCCTTATTCAGTGAACTCTTTTGAGTGTAAACATAGATTATGTTTATGCATGGATGTAGAGGGAGCACATACCAAATGCGTTGGCTCTGAGTGTGAACATAAACAATGAGCGTTGGCTTAAATTTTGTTCCATAGTGAGATGGTGTTGTCGATAAAACTTTGTGCACAAGCTGTTTTCTTTCATAACACATCGGATGGCAGGCATCCTGTGATTTCACGACATGAATACATATATGGAAAGGAAGAGTACTAAAAAGAAAAACACAACTGTAGTAACATGTGCATTTGTCATGTTATATTTGACAATTTACAGTTTCCAAAGGATAGTGTGAAAGAAAATACTTCCCGCTGGGCTGCAGTGTGACTGGAAGCATTAATACGTCATTGGTGAGATGGTGACAGGGGATTACAGTCATCATGCAATAATTTTGCCTTTTTAATGATCTTTTTTTTTTTTTTTTTAATCTCTGTGGCCTGTTTTGGCCTGTTAAAGCCAGGTGTCGATTTTTTTTTTTAGAAACCCCTGGTGATAATATCCACACAGAGACTACACCAGGCGAGAAAATAGTTAAATGCATAACCTTTTTTTATTTTATTACAACAGTGAATCAAACTGGATAACATGTCATGATGTCAAGATAAAAGCTGTATAAAAACATAAAATACAAGGTTAACTTTAGACTAAACTCTATTAAAGAAACAAGTGATATACTATTTGAAACTTTGAATTTCTGATTAACCTAATCGTCAAAATCAGTAAGAATAATGACAGACCAATTAAAATTCGTCTTTAAATAAACAACACAACAATGTAGGGAAGAATGAATGTTAAATTAAGGTTCTTAAAATTCCTCCACATTTGGAGTAATTTATCACCTTTTTATTTTGTTGTGGTACTCCCTTGAGCAAATGTCAAAAAGTCACCAGTATTGTGTCACTGCTTCTGCTCAACAAGCAATTCTTCCTCAAGCAATGGCAGTATCTTGCTTCCTCTCTGTCATGTTTGCATGCTGCTGTGACAGCCAGGGTGTAAATGGTCATCCTATCGACTGAGGTCAAGTACCATGTCAAAGGAGATGTCAGACGATCCAGCAACAAAATACTCCCTGAAAAATTCCGACGCACTACACTTCCTGTGCTAAGATGTTTGAAAATATGTCACATATAATTGTGTCACTACTGAACCCACAGTAACAGACATTATTAGTAACTGAAGCTCATTTAATTCCCTTGGGAAAAAATTCCCAAATGCAGTACAATAATCATGTGGAGAGTATTGCTGTGACTTAACATTTAATGGGCAGCAGTAGCTCATCTGTAAAGACTTCGGCTTTGGAACTGGAGAGTCATAGTTAGCGTCCCAAAGAATGAAATGACAACTAATTGCTGAAGTGATGCTGGTCTGCTTCTTAACTACTGCTGAGGTGCCCTTGAGCAAGGCACTAAACCCTCCAGCGAGTTCAGGAGGTGTAGCATTGTTATTAACTCTTACATCTCTTCTTGTGTGCCTTCATGTGTAAGATCTAGTTCTCTGTGTGGTACATAACAAAATAAAATATATTCATTGAATTTCCCCTGGAGGCATTATAATCACCATGATGATAACAATAATAATAATAATTTTCAAAAACTACCGTAATAAGTCATGTCAGATCAAGAAGAGTAGCCTTTCAGTCTGTTTTTTTTTACATAAAAGTGACTTGTTTTGTTCCCTGTACGTAAATATATTTCATTAATGTCATTTTAAAAGAAGCACATTCCCAGAAATGTTGTCATGTGACCCTTATGGAAGCCTTTGATGCAAGAACCCCCTCTCACAAGCTTTCCCATTGTCAACTGTTTAGTGTCAAACAGTTGTTCAGTTTATTTCCCTAAACTTAACACTATGCGGGTTGCCTTTTCAGTTGGTGCTCAGGAATCTTTGTGCGTGATGTATTAGGGGGGTGTTGGCGTCAGAGGTGTGGTGGCAATTGGGAGCACTGATCAAGGGATAAGTGAAATACAGAAGACCAGTAGAGTATTAATGAAGAGCCTCCAGCACATATGATGTAAGCTTCCTGTGAGCACTGCAAGTTAACAGTCAGCCAGCTTGTGTTTCTTATGTCAAAAGTTCTCTTTTTGCAAAATAGTGGATGTTCTGTTAAACAGAGATGTGTAAATCCCTACAGAGCACAGGCGTTTCATGAAACGATTATGCCTATTTAGTGGTACAACAAAAGTCACTCTTTCAGCATGCAATTTTGCAAAAACACAAGTCATTATGCCCCATTCCCCCCTAAACCCTCAGTTCTCATGTGGCTTGTGAAAACGTGAGCTAAGCAGTGGGACTTTAGGGGCTACAGACCAGAGCAATGAACACCCGGGGGTTTCAGTTCACACAGGGGCCAGTGGACAGGGGCCATTTAAAGCATGCCGGTTTAATGGCTACTGAGGTGGAGACTTTTGCCGGCAAGTCCACCGCCACTTCTCATGTGCTGACTCCAACACTGGTCATGTTACCATCCTCCATCTGAGCAGCAGCACAGCCCGAACAACAACCTCTGTGTGTCCAATGGGGCATGAATCTCAGTCCATTGATGGATAGGAGTCTGACCTCTGTCTCTGACCAGCTGCTTTATTGTTATTGATCAGTACTACTGTGTTAGCGGGCACTGGATAAGTGACATAAAATTAATCGACTTTTGGTCTTTGACTGTCCATCCAAGTAACCAAATGGGACCAAAGCAAATACTGGCAGAAGACAAAAAAAGGCAAAATCCCCTAAGAAAGGTCAGAGCCAGGATTGAAATACATAACCTTAACCTAATCAACATCAGAGACAACCATGCAAGTTGTTACTTGTATACGTATAAATGTAAGTTAACCAGTGTATAATAACACTAAATAAACCAAAATAATTCTCACTTTGATGTAGACACATCAAACAGAGGGAGAGGGTAACTTGCTGAAGGCAGTCGACCTCATGAATCTCACTTTTTATTGTTTTTTTTACAATCTTAACTGCCATTGTTAGTTGCTGTACGGTAAAACTTCACAAATCAGAATCAGAATCAGCAAATCATGCACCGGTACTCACCTTTAACTTTTTGTGGACACAGAGGGAGATTACTGCATGTGCATGGAAGGTCTCTTCACATTTGCACATTTGCTGTGTATATTCCATTCCATTTTTTTCCATTTATTGTGCTTTTGTGTTTCCGTGTTACTTTTAAAGGGTAGTTTCACTAAATTGTATGACGATAGAAGCATTTGACTTTGGAGTTTTCCCTGTACATACAGTACCGTATCATAATAATCAAGTATCGAATTATTTTATGCAGCCTCTTTTTTTTGCACTAGCAACTCAGTGTTGTCGGCAACCAAATAATAAAGTGATATCTCCAAGGCCAGCTCTTTATCTGCGTGCTACACTGCTTCCCAAGCCAGACCCAAATCTTCTGGTTCTGTCTGTTCATGTCCTGCTCTAATGAGCGCTGTTTCCTGCTATTACGCTCTCACTGGTGATGAGCTGGGTGGGTTCACCACTCGTGATGCTCAGTGTGTTCAAAGCCCAGACTGGCTGTGTGCCTGTCTGAGTAAAGGGGATGGGTGGGTGGTCAATGGAAAATGTTGTGAAAGTGGTCAAAAGTGAGTATGTGATGCCCGGAAACAAGGAGTGTTTTCATTGTGGATTTTGGCTCACTGTCGTTAGATTACTGATGAAGCTGTGGGTGGTTATACTGTTGACTTTGAGACAGTGTGACCTGACCTACTCTTTATATATAACGGACAAAGGAGATGAAAAAGTGTTTTTTCCGTATCATTCTGTCATCTAATGAAGATGTCAGAGTTGATCAAATGGAGCGCTATTTTCTTTCTCTCAGCATGTTTCCAAAGCCGATGCCAAATCAAACTGTTCTCCCGTGGTCTTTGATTAAGCTGCTGGATACACAAGGATAGTTCTCCGAGGCACCAGCCATCAGGTTAAAAAAATGTTGCAGGTGTTCGGATTACTCAGAACTTCATCATCTGTGGCCCCTGCTTGCATTACTTTCAGTAAATGAAGTGTCTTGATGAGTTGTGTAAATCAGACAATACAATCAGTTGAGATGATTTTGTTTTGCAAGAATTCAATGCAAGCATTGATATGGATTATAATCCAGATTGCATTTTATTCTACTGCAATCAGTCTGTCTGTCAGCAAAATGTTTCATTGCATCTCCTTGTTGTTGGATCATAATGTGTTGTAATTGTATGTTTTTATATAACTTTTTTTTTTATAAATTCTGAATTTTTGGGGAATACCTTTAACAGTAAACAACACAATTACTCCTTACTCTGCCTTATAATGTATAGGCACACGTGTCTTACGGTTTGGGCAGAAGTACACAGCAACTGCCATTGATGCTTTTTGTTGTTGTTGTTGTTTTTTACAGAAGGATGTGAAAGAGGTGTTCACAGCCATCACGTTTGAGGTGTCGTACAGCCTTGGGAAGCATGTACTAAGTGGAGACCAGGAGCGAGACCTGCCTGCCCTCACCCCAGTGCTACGCTGGAGGAAAGGAAAAAAGATTGCAGTGAGGAATGAGGTATAAGACACTGAAGAACGTAGGCATTCTGAGTCAGTTGTGGGGTGTCCTATCTGATTTACAGTCACGCTAGTGAATTCTCCTTGTAGCTGAAGCAAATTATTATGGTTTCAACTTTAAACTGAATTACAAAACAGTTCAAACGTCAAACCTAAACTAATTTAACATCCATTCTAATTTCATAAAGGTGTCAGCAGGTAGCTCATCATTGTCCTATTTTTTTCAGTAAGTAAACTGTGTACTCATTATATGGCCCATATGTTTTACATTTTAATGTATAGTTGTTTTAAAAAAAGTTTTGAGTGTGTGAAATGGATTAGTGCACTACTTGACTGCAACCAGTAGAGGCATTGTTGCTTCAGCCTCTAAGGAACATCGTGACGCCAGCTCAGGGAAGTAGCGCTAAATCGACGCAGACCTCCACTCTTGCACCTCCTCCGGGCAGCAAAAATCTGGTCAATACAAGAATGGCATCGGAACAGGTGTTCACAACATTCAGACAGATATGCAACTCGGTCAAAATTAATTTAATTTCTCCGGTAGTTGATCTGGAAAAGTGACAAAGGAAACCCATCCTTCAATTGGGCATATGAGTGTAGCGTAAATACATTGAGTTTGTCATCATAAAATTGAATTCCACTCTATAAATTGTAAATCATAGAAGGAATTAAGGAAGGAGTACAAATTAAAATCCCAATGATGTGGTCTTTACCAGTTTATTATTTTCCTTGTTAGATTTCCTTGAGTGGAATCCAAGAGAGAGATTCATTTATTTTCACTGTCACCACCTCTAACCTGGCCCACATGTTTCCAAGATGGGCTGCACTTCTTGCAAAACGGAGGGATTTAAATCTTTCGACAACCACAAATTCCATTTATCTTAAATTCATCAAAAACATCTAGCACAGACTTCTGATCTGCTTGGCTTGAAGCTTCCCTGTATGGATTAGCCTGACCATAGAAAGAGTGATGAAAAGGTTTAAGATATGCAGTAAATAACGTGACCTTCCTATTGATGACAATCCAACATCAACACAACACTGCCCCCTAGACTGAGTAGAAAGTCATTGTGAACTTGTATTTCTTCCTCAGACTTGGTTTGAGAAGAACTGCCTGTCAGACGACTGTGCTGCGGACCTGCGGCTCCATGGAAAGCTGTTGCTTTCTGGGTAAAAACAAAGTTACTACCTCATTGTTCAGACTCAGTCTATGTTTTGGACCTTTTCACAGTGAGAAGACATCAGCCCTGTGGGTGTGGGGCCATGACGCATGCTTGGAGGATATCCATATTTTTTTCCATGCACAGGGAGTGCCCTCTCTTTTTATGGATTATTTCTCTTTGAACACTCACTGTAAGGTCTTTTTGTTAGATTTTTGTTGTTGAGTATATTCTACTGCAGTTTAATGAAACAATGCTGCATTAATAGCATACTCTTGTAGATGATTCTGCCTGTCTTCGATCTCATGCTAACTTCTCTTCAGATGTTCTTTTTTTTTGGTCATTTATATTATTTATGGAGCTGTGGAAATTGTATTCCAATGCTCAGACAGATGTTTTCTTACTTTCATCCTCCCTCGTTAACATAAGTGGAAACCACCTGTTGGCATGCAAGAAAAAAAGATTTGACACCTCTGCAAACGTCTTAGTGTTGTGTGACATAGTTCAAGCAACGTGTGTATTATATTTGGTGGTCCAAAACCTGGCATTGTATTAACTCTATTATAATACGACTAACTCTCAATGGACACAACATTAGGTACACATGTACAGTTTAATGATATCCAATACAACAAGTTCATCAAAAATTCCTTAGAATTGCCTAAGACTGCCTCTCAAAGAGTTTGTTTATTGTAACGGTGTCATTTTTCCATCATACTGAGCGGTGTTTCCAATATTTCTCAATTACGCAAAATAAGAAAAATGACACTGTACACTAACCACAATAAATTAATGTTGAATTATACATAAAACTATTATACCCCTCTGACAGTGCAAATCAGAACTCTTGTACACTCTCACTCTTGTATTGGCTGTCAGTATAGTGCAGGTATACCTAAAACTGTGGCTTTTGAAGAGTAAAGATCCTTTCACAAATCTTCTCCTGTGACATCGCTCAGAGTGGTTTCAGGCAATAGTTTATTCGCTGAGATATATTGTTTACTTATTGTTGCAATCAGGGCACATAGCAAGCCCCATTTGGCCCTGGGAGGAGTAAGGAACGTCTCGTTGAACTTGACCATCTCTAACGCTGGCGACGACGCCTACGACACCAACGTCAATCTCAACTTCTCCCGAGAGGTTTTCTATATCAACTTCTGGCAGAAGGTCAGTTCCTCGCCTGGCACTTGTCTGTATCAGTCATATATTGTATGATGTTTCCCCTTATTCCATTTTCCTCAAAGGTAAAAATCAATACAACAGAGGCAGGTTAAGCAGGAGCAGACAAAAGACAGACCTAATGTATGGCAGATGGCTTTACATGTAGAAGATCCCCCATGTGGGGGCACATGCTTCAAACATCTTTAAAACTCAATGCAATATACTGTATCATTGTGTAATATTGATTAGAGCTATTACTCTTTCATCATGATATCACATTTACAACAAAATTCAACCCACTGCCCATCTCCTATAATGCCTGGGAGAGAGATTTTCTTAAATGCAAATAGATTTCACAATGGAAACGTCTGCCTCTGCACACGTCAGTTGGAAGAGGAGCCAAGCAGGTCTACTCCCAGCTCAGAGATGCCCCATCAGTTCGCTTTGTAGATGCTACGCAGGACCACATCCGGTCGGCAGGCTCACATCAGATTCAAGTGATGGATGAAAGCTCACATCCAATGGTGCAAAAATAACAATCAAGATTAAATTAAATTGAAATACAACCTGAAGTAAGGGAGAGTTTAATTAGAAAAGCAGATTTGGAGTGCCCTAGTTAATTTGATGTCGCCTGTTGACGTCATTTAACGGGTTGCCAGCACTCACAGAGCCTCATTTGGTGCAGGAACCTGATAGTCCGGGTGAACTGTTGCACAGAGGAAATAGGAAGCCAACTTCAGTGACAATCAATCCATTCACCAGATTTAATGCTCTTAGAGACATTTCTAATTACTACCGGAGAAGACCAAAGTGATTATATTTGCTCTATTTTCAAAGCTAAGGCCAACTTTCAGTCCTCCCCAGAGGCAATTTCCTCCAGTAAACCCAGCATGAACTTTCCTGCCCCTCAGATTTAAGAGTGAGGGGTCTTAGCTGGCTGTTGTTCTTGCAAAGAAAGCTGTCAGAAAGCTGTGGAAGCCAATTGCTTGGACAACGCTGCCGGGACTCCTGTAGGGCTGCAGCAGCTTCAGTATTTCTTTTTTTATAAATTCTTATCAGCTGATTATATACAATAAGAAGATTTGGTTTATTGCACCAATAACTCAACGTATTTTTAATCCCTCATCTACTTTTTTTTTAATGATTACAGGCTTCCATCGTTCACCGTCTATGGTGGATAGGTACGTGACGTGACGTCAACTGGAAGAGATGCATTTAAGATTTAAAACTGCCTAGGGAAATGTAGCTTCTGTCGACGCGACCACGTTATGTGATCGCGACAGTAGCTTCTCTACTGAAAAGAGATTGAAAACAGCGGTGTAACAACCACGCGACTGAGAAATGTAGTTTAACTAGTCACACCGATTCCTTCTAACGTTTCTACTGCCCAAAACTGGTATATACGTACTTAGAACACGTTTAGACACCTCTGAATTGCTGTGAAGGAGCAAAATATATAATAACTATATCATTAATTGCTTGCAACCCTCTCCAGGTTCTCTGACTTTCTCCCACATTCTAAAAACAAGCATGTTTGGTTCATTGAGGAATTGTCAAAATTGCCCACAGGTGTGAATGATTGTGAATAGTTGTTTGTATGGCATATGCCCTGTGAATGGCTGGCGACCAGTCCAGGGTGTACCCTGCCTTTCCCCCAGTCACTGGGATAGGCTGTAGCTCACTGTGTCACTCATGAGGATGAGCAACATTCCATAAAAATGGATGGGTGAAATAATAATTACATTATTGCCTTTTTCTACTCTTAAATTGAAATAAAAATAAAATCATTATTAATAATTATATTTATGAGTTAACAGAACACAGTCCTGTCTCAACGACTGATACCAGTATATTTGTCTGATTAAGAAACACAAGACTCACTCAATTTGGAGGTGCATTTTTTGTTGTGCAGCGTTTTAAAAGCGGCATGTGCTCTTTCATTCAAATATTTCTGCAACTTCTGAATCTGACCTAGTTTTTAAAACAAAAAAATAATATGGCTCAAAAATAAAAATAAAACTGACTCCATGCTGGGAACATGAAACGAGTTTAGAAATACAAGAAGCAAGTAAAGCCAAATGTGTACACATACTGAGGCTGAGGCAATGCCCAAAAAGTTAGCAATGTTACCTTTCTATTGTCATCCTGATGTGCTTCCTCCATTAAGAAGGTTGGGATGACATGTCATTAGTGCAGTAAATAACACTAAACAGTTCCAATGACACTTAATGGGCCTGACATTTGTGAGAATTCCTGTCTGTGCATGTGTATGTTTTCATGTGAGACCAGAGAAAGTAAGCCACAGAACGTGGAGAAGTGCTAAACTAACAGACGCTTGTCGTTGTTCTCCCCATGGAGGCACCCCACGCCATATGTCTGTGCTCTGCTCTTGCTCAAGGCTGGCCAGGTGGGTGATGAGTAAATAGGCTGCCTTCCCCAGCGCATTGCATGCGCAGCCCCACGGGAGAGGCGGTGTTTGCACAGAGGAATACAGGAAATAGAGGAAATTCCATTACTGCCAGTTGTGCTCGGGTCCCCCACCCCCCATGAAGACAAAAGTAGTGCTAGTTTAATTAAGTTGAGTTAATGACGAGGAGGTACACTGCCACGCCTTGCTGAATCAGCAGAACCAAAGCAAGATCACACAAATATGTCACCAGTGTCTGTCCTTGCAGCTCATTGCCTTATCATTTTTGGACGTGTGTGCTACAGGCTTGTTAAAAGTTGGCAGTAACCCGTGTATTCACACATTCTCCAAGGCTGACCCCCTGCAGTATGCTCTGGGAGGGCCATTCTTTTTCAGTTGTGTCTCTCTCCCACAATACAGGTTCAGGCAAAATCCTCCCACCGAACCTTTTTTCTAAAAGAATCCTTACTGCTCGCAGGGTCAGGGCCTGAATGTTTACACAGTGCAGCCGGTGGAGCTCCATGTTGTTTAGACAAGCTTCCAAACACACACAGTCTGGAGCTTGGCCAATTTACCCACCCACCAAGATTATATTGTATGTGTGAGCGCGTGCGCGCCATCACTGCTTTGTACATTCTTTGTACACTATAGCGCTTGTATAAAATAAAACAATCCATAAGACTATACACCCACCAGCCACAACATTATGATCACTTGTTCTACATCTCCAATCTCTCAATCAAAACTGAGCATATTATTTTGTAAAGATAAGATATTTCACACAGCTTTTGTGTTGAATATCATTATGCTGTGGAAGAGGTCATACTGTTGTGGTTAGTTGGTAGAGACGGGGGGACTTGAGTCAATTGACTTGACTCTAGTCGACCAGTTTAATGACTTGCGAATGCCTTGCCAAATACTTAAAAGAGCTGACTTTAGACTTAATTGTCAAGAGACTTGACTTGACTTTGACTTGAACTACATGACTTGACAAGTCATCTCGTTTAGAGTAGGAAATCTGCATTTTAAGAAAGACAGTTAATGTGGCTTTTTTTTTTTCACGCCAACCTGGCAACACAGTCTGCATTGTTGTGTACTTGTCAGTGTGAAGTAGCCACCTGCATGAACAATGATGGAAAAAGCTCCAAAGATAATACAATTTGGATTCAATGATTATGTTGTCGATGAATTTTGCAAAAAGAGGATGGCAACATACATGGCTTGCAAGTCACGCATTAAAGACACAACAACAAAGACTTCCAACTTCATCCGCCATTACAAATATCACAACAGGTAGGCTAATTCAACAGTTTAGCTAGCTGGTCAAACATTATGTTCCATAGACTGGTTCGGGATTAAAAATAAAAATGTGATCGTGAACGTTTTAGTACAGCTAAGTAACCTAACTAGGTGTTTGGAACAGTTTATGATAATTATCCGAACCTTTTCGTTTTGGTTCATAGGCACATTGTAGGTCTGCTGTATAGATTCACTTTGCATTACGATCACGGCGATAAACGTTGATGAAAGTGTGTTCCACTATGAGTAAGTGCAGTGCAAATTGTGAGTAGCTACGTGTGAATATGATTTTCGTACTACTAAACTTTATTGAAGTCCATCCATCCATTCATTTTCCGTACCGCTAATTCTCACTAGGGTCGCCACCATTAAAATGTCATCTGTTGTGTCGGTTCTATGATGAAGCTGTCTGCACTGTTTTTAAAACTGAGATCACAGCATATGAAACATAACCTTGAATCTAATGACAATTGTCCAGAGTCAGTGCTTCGAAATGAGATGTAGGTGCAATGAGCAGGTGTCCCAACACTATTGTCTTTATAGTGTACACATGCTGCCACCGGCAAACTTGTCATCAGAAGTGATTGTTCTTTGGATTAAAGTCTTGTCTTTGCAGTGGCTTCCTTTTTACAATTCCCATGTCACCTACTCCGTCTCCATTCCGTCTGGCTTGCCTCCTTACTCCGTCTATCTCTCTTTTTGCAGGAAGAGAAGGGTATTTCCTGTGAACTTGTTGACTTGGACTTCCTCCGATGCAGTGTGGGATTTCCCTTCATGAGAGCACAGACTAAGGTAGCTCTAAGCAAGCTGTGATGAAGTTCTCAGTGTCAGTGTTGAAGTTATCAGTGTCGGTCAGAGGTGGGTAGAGGAGCCAAATATTGTACTCAAGTAAGAGTACTGTTACTTTAGAATAATATGAAAGTAATATAAAAGTAAAAAGTAGTCATCCAAATATTTACTTAAGACTAAGAAGTACACAATGAAAAAAACTACTCAAGTAAAGAGTAACTTGTAACTTCTAATTTAAAAAAAAAATATATATATATATATATATATATGGGGGAGTCGACACACACCGGCCACCTTTTCCATTTTTAAATGCCCAAAAACCAACAACACATGCATTGGGCCCTTCAGAAACATTTGCTTTATTAATTTAAATGACTTCATGAAGAAGCTGTTTGCTGACCAGACTTAGTGATTGTGTGTGCGACACCATAGGATAGGGCTCATGTTGCTATATCCACTGCCAAAACAACAATAGAAACACCTGCAACTTACCACAAGGTGTTTTGTCAAGTTAGAAGTGGGCTGAAATGTCCAAGTTTGGGCAGTCACAATTTAAGAGCTGCATGACAAAGCTGTTGTTTTTTGGAGTCTGTATAGTATACACACTTGCGCGGTTGTTGTTTTTCTTCCCCAAAATGAATCATTTTGATTGGCTCGCAGAGGCTGCGTGCGCGGTCATGTGACTGCCTTGTGCCGTCTGATTGGTGAATTGGAGTCAAATGACATTAGTGCTCACGTTTGATTGGCGCAACGGGCATCCTATGTGGAAATCGAAGGTGGAGTCTAAAAATAGACGCGCACACACAAGTATGGATAAATAAAAGTAATGAACGGCATGTCGATCATTGTAGTGGAGTAAAAGTATCGATCCTTCATCACATAAAATACTCAAGTAAAAGTAGAAAGTACGTTGCATTTAAAGTACTCTGACAAGTACAGTTTATCGAAAATGTTACTTGAGTAAATGTAACGGAGTAACTGTAGTTACTACCCACTTCTGGTGTCAGTCATTTTAATGGTCTACCACTGTATTTTCTATGCTTGTCTTCTTCAGTATCATTTTGCAGTCCTTTTTGACACAAGTCAGATATCTGGCGAAAATGAAACATTGCAGTTCTTGGTGCAAGCAAAGAGGTATGTTCTTCTCAGACATTTCATTTGGTACACCTACACAATCAACCTAATATAAGAGCTATATAAGAATTGTTGCCATTTCAAAGCTAAAAATGATCAGTGTTGAGAGGTATTTATTTAACAATATCTTTATGATAATCATTGCAAAGTATCACACTGAAAATAATTTTTGATATAATCCCTTATTTAGCTCCATGAGAGGGTCAAACTAATAGAAACGCCTTTTAGTATGACACAGTGCAGTTCTAAACTACACCTTAGATAGAAATGCCCTCCAAATTACACATTGTTAGATTGTGTGTGATTGTATCTAATGTTGTGGCCTGTATGCATGTTAGAATGTTTTTTAAAATTATTTAACTGAATAACTCGTTTTTTTGTTGTTGTAGCGCCAATCCGGAGCACAAACTCTCCGACAATGTTGTGGATCTGTCCATCCCGCTGATTCATGAGACTGACACAACAATTACTGGGTAAGAACTATAAAACACACACATACTAATACCGTAAACGTGCGCGGATTGGACATGTGGCTTGAGTGCCTGCTTGCTGGCTCTCAGGAAATGAGGGAGTACTGTTGTCACACATCAACATGAAAGGCCTTATCTGAGAATGTTTTATCACCGTGCGAATGGGAGAGAGATGTAAAACAGCTCAAATCCACCAGAACTTTGACATCTGATAAGGCTGCTGTCTGTAACGCGAAGGGAGGCGTCAGAGCGCATCTGGCTCCTATCTCAACTAGTACAGTATACAGGGATGCTCATATAGAGCTAATACCGCTATAAATCACAAGAAAAAAAAATGTAAACATTACTTCTCCTGTGTTCTACAGTGTGGTGACACCGAGCTCCTTTGTGTATGGAAACTCCATCGACGCCTCACGCTTCGTCCACCTCGAAGACATGGAGTGCAACTTCCAGCCTCTCAATGTCACTTTCCAGGTAACACCAGCACAGTGTACACACGCAGTCGTCTGTATTTAGTTAGTCTTCATGCCTTTTCTTCTCTATCTGTTCCAGGTGATAAATAACGGGCCCAGCCGGCTGCCAGGCTCCACTGTTGATATCAGGATACCCAACCGGCTGGCTGGCAATGGAGCTGATATGTTCCACATTGTTGAGACACAGGTGGATGGCGACAGTGATTGAATTTCCAGACCAAACCATTGTTTGTTTATTCACCTATAGGCAGCCACATCTTTAGTTCATTCATCCAGCTCATTGTCTGTCTGACTTCTTCTGGTGCTGCAGCTGGGTGTGAGGCGAAAAGTCAAACTGTTAATGTTGCTACTGAAGTTAGCCAATCATTTGGTTTCACAACATTTTGCATTTAGATAAAGGAACACAATATTCCCAGATGGTTTGGATATTTTCTTAACCCTTACATTGGCCCTTTCATTGAGGTAGATCATGGGGAGCTCAAGCTGTTAATTGTATTTACTATGAATGTGTGGGCGGGGTGACTATATCCCACCCTCCTTGAGCCCATCTGGAATCACTTTTAAGGGATCAGACAGCTTGCACGGAATGGGAAAGGGACACCTGTGGGGCAGGCTACTGCGCTATAGAATCCCTAGCCTGGGACCACATATCAAAATGCCCTGAAATAGTCACCTGAAGGACACCAGACAGTTGCGCACTTGTATTTTATAGCCATATATTCTTGAATTTTATGTCTTCATTCATTTGTTTTGATTACGACATCCACTTCCTTGGCTCCTGCCACGTGTTCCTAGTTTTCTGTGCAAAATCCCTCAATCTTGCCCATTTGACGTGTGAATACAGTTTTCCGGGGGGGAGAATCGAGCAGGTTTAGGGCCGGTGAATCATCACAGCAGCAATGGCAGGAAGAAGCCAGCGCATGAGAAAGCCCTGTAGTAAAGTGTGCGGTCAGGCGAACTGGGTGGCACCAGAGCGCACAGGATGTTTGAAAAACGGCTCATTCATATATGGCTAATTTTCAGTATCCGCTTACAACACACAGTACATTTATTGTGGTGGGGTTTTACCTAATTTAGATATTATTTGAAAGTTGGATTGCGTAAAGCCTTGAGTGTCTGCTAAATTTATTATTAAGTCCCCTTGAGTTTTCTTGATAAATCATTGAATTGTAGCTGTATGACCCCTGATAATGGGAGCATTTCACCTCCACAGAGCTTCAGGTCAGACTGAAGAGGGGGGAAAATGGGAAGTATTCCCTTGAGGGGGGCTGAGCTGTAAACCAGCTACCTCTAAATCACTCCATATGAGAAACCTTGTGTTTGGGAAAGCTTCCTACCTTCTCCATGGAAACTCATTTATGGGGTCAGATCATTTTAGGTCACAGAAACCTTTGTTGAGTAATTTTTGCACCTATATCATTCATTCTAACTTGTTACTCTCTAAAATGACGTCAATTTGATGTTCTGATGCTCAATAAGGAAACTTTATCCCCATTAATGTATTTTTCCAGGTGGCTGACAACCGAGGAAACTGTACCCCACATAGGAACCCGACACCTTGCACGATCCCCCAGGACCGAGAGAGCATCTTCCACACTATATTTGCCTTTTTCACTAAAACAGGCCGCAAAGTCTTGGTAACTATGCACCATGCTCACGTATTCCTGACAGTCAACTGGTTTGTTTCTTCTTCTGTATGTTCAACATGTTTCCTCTGCTATCTGTATAAGGACTGTGACCGGCCGGGAAGAGCTTGTATGACAATCTCCTGCAGTCTGGGGCCGCAGCTAAAAGAAGAAGCTTTGAATATAGATATAAAAATTTTACTCAACACTGAAATTCTGAAGAGGGTAAGAGATGTTTGACCACCTGAATAGACAGTCGCTTGCAAGTTTTTGTGACCTTCACCATTGACAAAATGCCATTTTGGATTTTCTTCAGGATACTTCCTCTGTGATTCAATTTGTGACACGTGGCCATGTGCAAGTAAATGACAGGACAGTTGAGGTGCCCAAAGGCCTGCCAGAAGACATCTCTGTGAGTGCATATTTAACAATATAACACACCAATCACTTAGGTCTTCTACAAAGACGTAAATAAAACACTCCAAATGGTTATACAGTATAGCAGTTTTGTTAACTTAAAAAGGCTCCTAGATGTAAGATTTTCAGTGTACACATGCACAGTAAAATGAGATCCAAAAGATGATTTCTGTAGATTTGAATAATAAATGAATAACACTGCCAAAGTAGTAGGTTCTGTGTAAAAGGCAACTCAGGATATTTTTGGGTGTGCAGTTGTACATCACTGAAATCGACAACCCGAAATAATAAACAATTGTTCAATGAACACCCCTCTGACAATTTTAATCAAAATTGTCATTATTATATTAGGCAACATTTTCATTTAATGAGATGTTTTTTCTGCATAGCCTGCAAAAGAGGCTGCTGTGACAATGTGTTTGTTTGAACTTCTAATAAGAAGTGTTCACAGTGAGGTTTGTGGCTTTGTACCTCTCTTAAAACCTTCCCGAGAATAAAAATCACTTCATGTTTTGGGAAATGTTTTGAGTGAACTGTCCTTTTAACTAGTGACCAGTCCAGATTGCACCCAGCTCACCTGTGACCCCAATGAGGATGAGCGCTATAGAAAATGAATGGCTGGATAGACCTTTTGAATTGTAATTTTCTAGTCAAAATTAAGAGTTAAAGGGGAGCCTGCTTTATGAGATTTTTTTTTTTTCTTTTTCTGCTGATAAAATCATCCAAATCTGCATCATAATGTGAGCTTTCTGTCAGCCGGTAATGTGTTGAGCCCTGCGGGGAACAGCTGAGGCCCTTGGGTATGCGGTGGCACTTCTACTGTGCCCCCGAGCTGCCTACAAGGGCAGACGCTTGCTGACTGACTGAACGGCTCAGAGGATCAGTCATGATGATTAAATTGAGCACCTAGGATCCTCTAGGTAGCATCTCTCAAATGATTACGTTAGTGACCAAAGAGCAGGCTTTTCTGACCCTTTGCTCCAGACATGCCAACCACCCCCATCCACCACCATTAAGTAGTAAACACACACGCTCCAAAGTCTGATTTGTGGTCCCATTCTGCATTACTTGCAGCTGACCAACAAGCTGGGTTTCTAATTACTCAGCCCATGTAAACACACCAACATAAATCCATGATGTATGAACTTTTCATTCAACCTCACTATTCCCACAATGAGCAGATTGCATGTTGCAAGAAGAGCAATAACCAGGCTATGCTCACCAGTTGCTGAATTCTAGCACTATGAGTGGGGCCAAGGTGTTAATGTGGGGAAGCTATCCAACAGGGAGATTATCTTCATTTTGTGTTCTCTCGCCATCTGACGCCGCATTTGACTTTCAAAGACCAGGCGGCACTTCATAGCCAGGCAGCTGCTCTATGACGTCGGGCCTCTTGTGTAATTGTAGAGTGTCCGTTCATGTCTGGCAAAATTGACGTATTTTGCATTTGTCCAAGATCATTTTTGCATCGATAAATAAATACATCTCGTGATTTTCCATTTGATGCCTACATGCCAACAGAAACACTGGCTGAGAGCTGCGTTAGAAGAATGCTTATTTTTCACTCACACTAATGTAGTGTAAATACATTAAAGCAATCAAAGTAATTATGTTGCTATGTTTTAGCACAGAAATATCAAATTACTTCATTCCCAAAGCAAAAATGCTCATTTCATTGTGGTGGAAACTAAAGTAATCTTGAGAAAATCTAACAAAAATCCAAGCATTGGTAAGTGGTAAATACTGCAAATGCTAATAGAAGCTTTTGTAGTGAAGCGTTGCAGTTTGCATTTATTTAAGAAAACTGGACTTGCTGACAAAGATGGATGATCCAGGAGGTCAATGTAGTGGAAAGTAGCCTAAATCTATGAGCTGTAAAGAAAAAAATGGTTCTGATATATGGAGACTCCATATTTAAAAAGGGAGTGGATGATTTAGAGATATGCTGACCTAATAAGATGAACATTCACTGCCCCTTAACATGTATGAGCATTATAGATGAAATGCAGATAATATGAAGTTACATATTGGAAAACGGTGACCAAAAAACATCTTAATTTAACCCCCAAAAAATGTTATGCAATAGAGCAGCATTTCTAAAATGTTTTTCAGCTCAAGACCTGAATTAGAAATATTGTTCCTCCCCAGGACCCAAAGAATTAATCACTCAAACAATTGAGTGATTAATTCCGTACTATGTAACGCAATGCAATATTTTGAATGCATTTTCATGTGAATTAGCTCTGATGTCATATCACTGGTGTTTGAGAAATCTGAAATGAAATTAATTTCCGAGTATTTCACTGAATATGCATCCATCCATCCATTTTCTGAGCCGCTTCTCCTCACTGGGGTCGCGGGCGTGCTGGAGCCTATCCCAGCTGTCATCGGGCAGGAGGCGAGGTACACCCTGAACTGGTTGCCAGCCAATCGCAGGGCACATAGGAACAAACAACCATTTGCACTCACAGTCATGCCTACAGGCAATTTAGAGTCTCCAATTCATGCATGTTTTTGGGATGTGGGAGGAAACCGGAGTTCCCGGAGAAAACTCACGCAGGCACGGGGAGAACATGCAAACTCCACACAGGCGGGGCCGGGGATTGAACCCGGGTCCTCAGAACTGTGAGGCTGACGCTCTAACCAGTCGGCCACCGTGCCGCCTCACTGAATATCCTAAATGTTATTTAAACGTTGCATCATTGACACACATGACTTTATACAGTACGTACCGTATACATGTCTGTTACAGCTGACCTTCGAGGCATTGCACAGTCAGGAGCCCCGAGGCTATGTGGTGGGCTGGATCATCGCCATCAGTCTGCTGGTGGGGATCCTCATCTTTTTGCTCCTAGCTGTGCTGCTATGGAAGGTAAAACTACTCCTGACTGTACGTTTCGTCAAAGACTGTTATGTGTGTGTGTGTGTTTTGTCACTGGAGTTGTAATTCTAAGTAAGTGAAATCTCAGCCTTGAAAAAAGAAGCCATGAAGCTATGAATGGGTGGGATGGGTGTGGTTCGCATGTCTGCCTCACAGTCAAAGGTTTGTGTTTGAATCTCTGCTTGGGCCTTTCTCCGTGGAGTATGCATGTTCTAGCCATGTTTGCGTAGGTTTTATTTTTGTGTGTGTGTAACTCTGGGTTCCGGAGGTATGAATGTGTGAATGGTTGTTTGTCTCTATGCGCCCTGCAATTGACTGGGGATCAGTTCAGTTCATAGCTCCAGCTCACCCGCGACTCTGAACAAGGATATAAGCGGTACAGAAAATTAATTGATAGAATCTCTCGTGCTCTATAAATTATATGCACTAGTTTATGATATAAAACGGACCAATATACCTAAACTGGATGGAGAAAAAAATCAAACTTGTATTTTCTGCTATAGCACAGCAGAATTTAGTTTATTTATAGCATCATATTATAATTATTGTCATAAGCTAAATTAATGATTTTGAGTTGGTATTTGGTTGGTATTGATTATAAACCGTGTCCACTGCAAACTACAGTAAAACCCCTTAAATCACGCCTGAATTTTACCATCTGCTTTTAGAACCACTTATTACAAAGCTTCAAAAGGTCATCTTGTCTATTTAATGCAATGTATTGCATTACTGCATTGTAATGCTCCTTAAGGCTTATTAAGTCAAATATTTTGCTAATGTATTTTGTTAATACGTACTGTATATGTACTGAGAACACTGTCCAAGGTTAACAATTGTTATTTTTGACAGATGGGCTTCTTCCGTCGGCGGTACCGCGAGATCATCGAGGCCGAGCGGAACAGGAAGGACAGCGACGATAGTTGGGATTGGATGGAAAAGAACCACTGAGACTCACGGTGGTGGCGGTGGGGGTCCCTGTGGAGCGAAAGACCTTTAGGAATTGGTTCAGGACGAATACAATGGCACGGGGCTCCTTTATAGCCTTGCCACCCTGGTGGCACCAGGCCCATCAAGCCTTCCATATGTGGAAGAAGAAGAATATTCTCCATATTTTCTGGAGACTTGATATGTTTCAAGGGTGGGGGTCCGGGAACTTGCGAGGTGACAGCAGTGGCCTGCCAGAGGACGAAGAATTATAATAACTTCCAGCTGCCGGCGTGGAGCTGCCGCTGTAAGGTCCGAATGTGGATACTGGTGGGCAACAAAAACCTCAGGGCTGTGTTACATAGCAACTTTATTTTTATACACTTTAAGCCATATTGTGCAAAAAGTGGTCTTGGAGAGGCGTTAGGGCCATTCTAAACATACTGTCTCTAGTATGTTTTCCTAAAAGCACTGATGTCTGATACGCCTGAACGCCTCAGTTACAGAAATCCTGCCCAGAACAGATTGGACATGTTCCGTATTTTGAGAATGGACAATTCTATCTTCTCATTGATCTTCCTTGAACGCTAATGTTGTCTTTGAGACACACACACGCACACACGCACACACACACACACACACACACACAGTTTTAAACACTGTAGCCTCTGCTGCTGTTGTAGAGTTGGCCCACAAGTGCAGTGAATGTGCTGGCAGAGGTCATTAGCAATATTAACACATTATGGGTCATGCTTTCTTATCATCTATATCAGTGTTTGCCAACATTTATTGAGCCAAGGCACATATTTTACATATACATACAAATATACATCACCAATGAAAAAAAGTCACAGAAATTGGATATGCAGGTTAATTGCCCTCTAGTGGAAGTGCTTGTAATTGCTCTGCCTGTCTCTATATGTCACTGTCATAGATAGGTGAACAAAGATACATTATTTGTAGTAAATACATTTTTTTCCAGACCAATTAAGTGAAAATTGATTATTTTCCTGGAATTGGCTGGCAACCGGTTCAAGGTGTACCCCGCCTCTCGGACCGAGATAGCTGGGATAGACTTCAGCACGCCCGCAACCCTAGTGAGGATAAGCGGTACGGAAAATGGATGGATTATTTCCCGCAGCATATTGGATCTCTCACGGCACACTGGTTGGGAATCACTGATCTATATTAAATGTGAATGTTGAGTCATAAATCTTCCTGCCAGAATCTTGAGATGTGTGGCTTTACTTACGATTCCTTTACTTGTAGTATGCCTATTCAGTTTATAATTTCCAAGGGAAAAAACTTCCTGAAATGGCATCAGTGTTGATGACCAAGTATCTCACGTTTATTTTCTGTGATGTTTCAAAGGAAGGACTACTTTTAAAGTGATATGTGCTAATTATTCTCAAAATCATTGCTCAATATGTAAATTACTGACCCCGAAAATTTGTAAATAACCTCACCTAACACAACATTAGGTACACCTTTACATTCTCATTTCAGCTACTGCAGTGGAACCTCCAAAGTGGAACACAATGTGTTCCATGATACTGGTTGTTCTAATTTTAAAACAAAGAAACAAAAATAAAATAAAGTAAATTAATTCTCTCCATGCTCAAACTAGCATCATTATAAAATCTCAATTTACTGTACAGGCGATGTTTTAATTGGGGATGTTCATGAATATTAACTCTTGAGTACTCACTGATACCGAGTACCACTAGTACTTTTGATACATAAACCTTCAATTAACACAATGAAAGATTATTGTGACCAAAGACCTTTCTTTCGTTCTGACACACAGGATGATTCGCTGATTGGTCAAACCGCCGCAGTGTAGCACCAACTACTGGTGAGGAGGACGTATACTCAATGTCAGATTTTTTTTTTTTTTTACCTAAGTATTGGTGGCTGGTATCGGCAGCTTTCATGAGTACCCGATACATTGAAATAAGGCTGGTATCAGCCCGAGACTGATCGGTACTCACCCGTCCCTTGTTTTAACACACATTTTAACATTCTTGACTGTCATAAAAGTGTAACAAGAAGTTAACCACAAATAAATAAATACAAATGAAATAGTAAAGCTACTCACCTATTGAAGACGCCTGACAGATGGAACGGAGTTGGAACGGGAAGGTGCTGGTCATAGAGCAATACTGTCTGCAATACTATAAGCATTGCTGGAATTAATAAATATGTTAATCAGTGCATTATTGTCTGCTACCTTGTGTATGTAAATAATATTTATGGAATAAAATTGCACATACAGTAGTAATTAGCCACCAAACCCTTTGGCTCTATTTCTGGTCTATGGCTATTATTACACTTTTCCTCTTTTACGATCAGTGTGTGGTGACATTATAAAAAACACAAATAAAAAGCAAAACACTTTTCTATTTATTAAAATTCTCATTAATTTGAAGTGTTGTGAGATTTGCAAGATCTGCAATTTTTCACAAATTCCAAATTGTGTTGACTTTTGAGGCATTCAACTTTGAGGGTTCCGCTGTATTAAAAATTCTTGCCTAATACTTGTTAAAAAAAAAAAAAAAAAAAAACGTTCCACAGTGATATACTAAGAGGTGTTTCTAATATTATGGATACTTAATTTAGTTAAATACGGGCCAAAACATCAACAAACAGCCTGATTAAGCGCAAATTGAACCACAATTTATAAACACAGTTCATTTTGTAAAGGCAGCATTTTTTTTTTGGGATGGATAAAATTAAACTGGTGTGCCTAATGTTGTGTCCTGCACATTCTAATGTCTCATGTTCTAAATTCTCAATATTTTTGACTGGATGTGATTTACAGTATGTGCGAGCTGATCCTGAATTGACGACAGCTGAGCGTATTAAGTTTCACTATGATGTTATAGATTACTACTATATACTTCTAGTACAGTGTAGTCTGGAGTAGGAAACTTGAGCTGCATGCATGGGCCTCTCCAGCCAGATGCAAGAGTGTGATTGGACCCCCTCAACGGGTCTGTAGTGTGAGTCATGCAATAATAATAGACGCAACTAGGCTACACTCCAATCATTACACATAAACAAGCTTTTCGGGGCTCATTGTAAGCCAATGGCCACGTCATGGTAATTGCAGAATACAGTGAAAGGAAATGTATGTACATTGTTGCCCAAAATAGAACATTTTAAAGATTTCTTTCATTTTAAGAGCTCCAAAGCAAACCTGAAGTTGTTACTTTTTTTCCCCCCGAATCAATTATGCTATTTTTCATGTTAATCACTCCGTTTTTAAAACCAAATCAGTCTAATTTGAATTAAATGATTTAGGGAAATGAAAGTTTATTATTAAGCTGTAACTCAGACTTTCTCCAACTGCTGTGTTGAGGCTCACTATTGTTTTTGTTTTTTTTGTTTTTTGTAACTTCCTGTTGTGTTGTATTGATTGGACTTTTCTAGGCTACCAATGAATTCCACTGGCATGACTGCATATACTGTGTACAACTTCCCATCTTCAGTCCACTTCATTGATCGTTTAAACCTGAATGCAGATACAAGCGACACTTGACGTTTTATTGGGGGCTCAATTTGAACTGTGATGGAAATGGAGAGTTTTAGTGGTTTGCTATCACCGTTAGTCACCATTTTGGTGGGGTTGATCTGAATATACTACTGTCACTGAATATCGTTTCCATTATAGAATGTTTTTTTTAATGGTGTTAAAGTTGTATATTTATCGAATGATAAATCATTTTAGAGTGAAAAAGCTTGGTGCTGAATGTTGTTTATAATGAAGTTGATTGGTGTTTGGCGTCCCCTACTGGTTGTTGTACTCCAAACAACCGCGTTGGTCACTTGGAAAAAGAACCACTGTGGACCATATAATTTCATATTTTCTGAAAAACTAACTGAGGCTTATTTAAAGAGGAAGTTCCAAACATTTTTTTTTTCATTAACAGAAAATAGTCTTTGTTGAATTGCTTACTTTTTAAGTTAGGGATTAAAACAACAATATTAAATTGATGAAAAATATAATATGAAATATTAAAATTATAAAGTGACTTAAATATATACAGTATTTTTTAAAGTAATAAAATGTAAAAAGTAAAGATGTATGTGATAGGCTTTTTTATTATACTACTAAATTGTATATTTAAAAAAAAAATGGATCAAAAGAAAAAAAACATCCAGCCAGCTTTGTAAATGAACTTGAAGATCACAAATAGTGTATAAATTTTTGGTACCCCTAAAAAACGAATTGTATCAAAAAAATATTATTTTGCTCAAGAAGCTCACTTTTCAATGAAAATTATAATTCTAAAAATATTTTGCGTGTCTGTTTGGTAATGTGACACCCGTTGCTTAGAAACACTGTCATCGAGCACATGCTGCACTAGGCTCCGCTGAATTATTGACAAACTGCAAAGAACATTCCTCTTTGGTTGGACCAGCCCGAGGCACTCTGTAGGCTATGTCTTCATTACTGGACCGCGGCCTAATGAGGACAGCGGTGGCGGACCAGGTGGTCGCCCCATTTGCATGTCACCTGTGTCACCTGGTGCTGCTGTGTGACAGCGAGGAAGATCCCGAACACTTCAACAAGCTTGAAGAGGCAGCTCGGTCTGTGGCTAAAGCTACTAGCAACATGGCGGCAGTGGCCTCCAGGTGTGCATGTACATTATTTACAGTTGAGGGTTGTTCCTAATATTTTGGGTGCATTAATAGGCTTCCAGAGAAGGACAATGTTTCCGAAACAGCTCTCAGTGTGATTCAGCGCAGTCCAAGACCAATACAATAATATTGTTAAATTACTACTTGTTACACTGTCACTCAATACCTAAGCATTGTTAACTTTGCGTCCATCACAAACTTTATGGAGCCAAGGCACATACACTATTTGACATCTCAATCTCATGGCACACCACACAAGAAAAATCACAAAAAGTGCATAGTGTATGCTGAAATAATGATGATCTTGTTTAAATTTATTCATGTAGCATGTACCACTACACTACCAGTGTGTTGGGAATCACTGGTGGACAGTGTATATTATTACCAATCACCTTAAAATTAACACCTACTTGTCTATTTCCAGGCAAGTCAGTGACACCGATGATGATGTGCTACGTAAGGAGATGGTCTGCCTACTCGAGCCTATCACAGTGTCAGGCTAATGTGCTGCTGGCGGCCCAGAAGCTCAGCATCCACGCTGGCTTGACGGCGCACAAAGATGAACTTCTCACTGCTGCACAAACCGTTTTCCTGGGAGTAGTCAAAGTAAGAATGAATTTACCAAAGTGTAAAGTACACTCATATAGAAATTCTACCTTTACAAAGACAATAATAGGAGTTATAATAGTAGTAAGAACGCAGTGGTATCGAACTGCATCGCTGGGAAGACTCAAACAAAACAAAATTAAAAAACGCATGGGAAAATGTGTTCTGGTCCATTAAAACCAAGGTCGAACTTTGTGGCCATAATTCCAAAAGGTTTGTTTGGTGCAACCATAACACTACTCATCACCATAAGAATACCACACATAGTGAAGCAAAGCGGTGGCAGCATCATGCTTTGCGCCTATTTTTCTGCGGCTGGAACTGAGACCTCAGACAAAGTGGCAGGAATTCTGAACAGTTTGCAAATAGCAGCAGGTGTTGGGTAGGTGGGGGGATTGGGCGTGGGGGCGGTGGTCCGGCGCCCGTGCCCCTCCTTGCGGGACTGGTCGGGGCGCTTTGATTGGGCTGGGGACTGCCTTGGGTCCTGGGGAGTGGGTGGCATCCCCGAGGTTGGGTCCCCCACTGGCCCACCCATCCTCAATGTGCCGGCTCAGCAACTCCGTACACCAGTTGACTAACATGCATGTGATATGATGTTCATACACCAATAAGTTCAATAGACACGCTATAGGCTTTAATTGCTTGTGCTGGCCCCACTAAGAACAACACAGCTTATATTAAAATATCAACTCACAGGTTCTTATAGGTGTTTAGACACTAAAAAGAATCCCACCGGACCACTCATCAGTAGCACTGCCTTGCTCATTTCCCACATCCTGTCATGCCCTTTTCTGTCCTCTCTCATCTTGTTCTCTTGGCAAGTTATTTCATGTCCTCACCGGGTGCCCATACCCTTCCCCCAGCCCCTTCATCCTCAAATAAGAACATGATTTGACTGTTGTAGTGTTACTTATGGTCAAATATCTAGATTGTCTAACTATTCTTCTACTGTGGTTTGCATCTCTACTCCCCTTGTCCACTCTGTCCCTCTGTCTATCCCCTAAAATCCTTTTCTGTCCGGCTGCATTATCAATACACATCAGAATAATTAAAGCATTTAAAAATATGCAGAGGGAGTCTTTCAAACTTCCCCGTTGCACAGCAAAACTGTTCCGGCACAAAGGCATACAGATCCACCATTCTGCAAGGCCATACAGCTGAACAGAACAGGTTAAAAAGAAAAGAAAAATAGATTCAAACTATGCATCCATCCATTTTCTAAACTACATATCCTGCCCAGGGTCACAGGGAGCTGGAGCCTGAAAGCCCTCTCACACTGCATTTCGCGAAGCACAACGTGCCATCAGCCAACCCATTCACTGTGTATATGGTACTGTGGCGCAATGCTACCAAGGATATTTGCGGCGTGCGGGGCTGGCACATGCTGCAGAGACTTTCTTGAGCATCTATTTTTCTTAGTGACTTATTTTGCTTTTCCTCCCTCAGGTTCTGTTAGTGCATGACAACTCTATGGTGAGAGAAGTCCTTGCAGCTGCTGCTCAAGTGCCCGAGCATCTCTCTGAGCTTGCCTCAGAGAGATGCTTGCCTCCTGCTCAGACATCCGGTCCCTGCTCAAAAGTCTTTTCAGGTGTTCTCCGATGCCTTGCTTCTCCTCAGCCGCCTTGCTTCTTCCACAGAGAATGATCTCAGCTTTCTTCAGTCACCACTGAAAGAGTTCATATCCTACGTGAATAGAACGATCCAAGTTGCCAACTTTTTCTCTGCCGCAGCCGATAATGAAAAGAGCCTGGAGAACGTGGAGAACTCCAGAGCGTGTCCTACCAGAGTCCAAGCCCGGATTGCTCCTCTGTCTCTGGAGTTGGCTGACAACTCCATGCAAATGCTTCAAAAGCTTCATGAAATGTTTCCCAAATGGGAAGAAGGGATGAGACAGCTTCAGGATGCACTCAGCGACGTGATGGACATCAGGGAGTTTACGGGTTTAGCCATTAAAGAGATAACGAATGACCGCACTGGTTGTGATGCCGTATACAGACACCAAAGCTACGAGCTCTTTAGTGAACACACGACCAACCTAATGTGTCACATGAAGCTGGTGACGCACTCCCTCAGGAGGCACTTGGACTGCAGCGAGGACCCCATCTACAGGAACGGCCTCCTGGTCCTGCTGAAACAAGCCCACCTTTGTCAAAGCGAAATGGACCAATCGGTCAGTGACATGCTTTTAGGTCGTACACTGAATGTGGAGCACTATTCAACCTTTTCCGACAACGCTTCTGCTACTATTCACCATTTTAAAGTCCTCAAGGAAGGGACTTGATGGCCACCAGCACCCACATTTACTCAGTCCTCTGCAGCAAGGTGCCCATCAGCCTGAATTCTCAGAAGGTAAGTCCAGTGACCTGAATGAGGATCGTGGGCTAAGAAGTTTGGATTCCTCGGTTCTGGAGATGATTGAGACAGACACAAAACGTGCGGAGGAGGAGTTAGATGGAGAATGTGTGGAATTGGAGCTGTCTCCTAAATATGATGATGATTTAGAAATAAACAATGTCTTAAAGGGGCCTAAAATGATCCAGATGCCTTTTGAATTTGAACTTTTACCCCTCCTACGAGAAGTTGTGACTGTGACTAAAGAAAAATATGTTGCAGTCCTCAGTCGGTTGTGCACTGGTGTTCTGGAGCTATCAAACTGCTACTCCCAAGCAACGAGGCAAGCTTTAGCAATTGTGCGTGATGTCGACTGTAAGACTTTGGAATGCTTTCGGGCTGAACAGGCGTCACTGGCTCCTCTGCTGCTCCAGACAGCTCAAGAGATGGCCATGAGCTCCTTACTGTACACGGAGAACGTCTACAGACTATGTATACAGTTTTCTGACCTCATCAACAACATTCGCAAGGTTCTACTGCCAGGAAGCGAACCCTGGTTTCACGTCATTTGCGCCGAGCTGCGGCGAGCTCAGTTGACTGAGGCAGATTTGAAACACCAGCTTGGTGAAATGATGAACTGCTGTGCTGACACTGTGCAACTTCTCACGTCATCACATGTGACACCTCAAAGTGACACTCAGGAGACGCTGACTCTTTTGCACAACAAACTGGACAAAGCCCAGAACAACACAAGATATCTGATAGAGTTTAGGGCCTCATCTGATGGTCAGATAGATCAGCTCGAGGGGCTGTGCATCCTTTGGGGTCTATCCATTCAGATTTTGTTCAATTCTCCGGACAGAATTTTGGGAACGTCAGGCACCGTGGGTTAAAACTCTCCTCAAAAGCAACTTTCCACTTTATCTGAGAGCTCTCAGAGAATCCAGGAGGCTGCGAGGCTCACTAGTCTAACTTGTAAAAGTGCTTTTAAATCAAAAGAGTTGACGGCTTACCAGGGGGAGCTGAAGACTCTGACTGAGCGCTACCTTCAAGCTGCAGAGGAACTCGGTGTAACGCCTAGTATCATGCACCTCGCAAAGCCAGAGCTCCTTCAAAGGAACCTTATAATTAAAATGAAAGAGCTCTCTGGGCTTTTGAGCAAAGCAAATACAAATTATGACACTCCACTCCACAGTATGGTCAACATTGCTCATTTGGCAGCAGCGCAAACTGAGGAGAACAAATCAGAAGAAGCACAGCAAAGACTTGAACATTCCGCCAGTTTATTTTTTTAAAATGTAAACGATGCCACCAAAAAAGCTGAGGAGAGCTTCAACTACATGCGGGATCTCCGTGAACGCGCCGACCTGCGCTCCATCAACACCCATCTGTCTTTTCTGATGTCTGATATAATCAGCCAGGTACGTCTCATGGCACAGACCTGCTCGATTAGTGACACATTCAACCTGGAGGTGAAGATTCAGTGCTGGTCAGCCAAAGCTCACTATGTGGTTGAGGAGATTAGTAAGCAAGATAGGATCCACCAGGAGGTAAAGGAGAACATCAGAGCAGGTCTTCAGGACACGACAACAGACGGGTGTATCCGGAATGTCTACACGACATGCAATGAAAAGAGATATAAAGATACAAATAATGTTTCTTGGCAGGCACACGAAGATGCTGCAGAATCAAAGATGTCAGCGCAGATTAAACATGGATCCACAAGGACAGCGAAGGATGTAAGTATTTAGTTTTCAGGTTAAATTTGATCTAAACTGTAAATTACCTAGCAGCACGGTGGACGACTCGTTAGCACATCTGCCTCACAGTTCTGAGGACCGGGGTTCAAATCCTGGCCCCGTGTGTCTGGAGTTTGCGAGTTCTCCCCGTGCCTGCGTGGGTTTTCTCCAGGCACTCTGGTTTCCTCCCACATCCCAAAAACATGCACGGTGGGTTGATTGAAGACTCTAAATTGCCCGTAGGTGTGAATGTGTGCGCGAGTGGTTGTTTGTTTCTATGTGCCCTGCGATTAGCTGGCGACCAGTTCAGGGTGTACCCCGTCTCTCGCCCGAAGATAGCTGGGATAGACTCCAGTATCCCCGCGACCCTAGTGAGGAGGAGCGGCTCGGATAATGGACGGACGGATGGATGGATGTAAATTACCTCAGAAAAGATTGTATTAGTGTTGCACTGTAGCCTAGTGGTTAGCACATCTGCCTCCGACAGTTCTGAGGTTTGAGATTCGAATCTCCGCTCTGGCCTTCTGTGTGACGTTTGCATAGTCTCCCTGTGTCGGCATTGATTTTCTCCGGGTACTCCAGCTTCCACCCGCAGTCTAAAAACGTGCAATGATTGATTGTCTGGCTGCTTGGCTGTCTCAGTGTACTTTGGCTCCCTCCTGCATTAAAAAAAAAAGGTTAGGTTCATTGAAGACTAAATTATCCAAAGGTGCATGTGAGTGAACGGTTATGTGTCTATATACCTATAGCCTATGCCCTGCATTTGGCTAGCAACCAGTCTAGGGCGTACCCCTGTCAGGGATAGGCTCCAGCTCACCCGCTACCATAATGAGGAGAGGCACTATAGAAAATGAGTGAATGGAAGTGTGTACAGAGGGTCCCGCTAAACGTGGGGGATAGGGATCAAGCCCCACCGCATTTAGGGACTCTGACATAGAGCAACACTTTTCTGAATCAGTGGTTAGAAGCTAAGTTCTAAAGTCCCATCCATCCATTTTCTACCGCTTATCCAAGGTCAGGTCGCGGGGGCAGTAGCTTTAGCAGGGACGTCCAGACTTCCCTCTCCCCAGCCACTTCATCCAGCTCTTCCGGGGGTATCCCGAGGCGTTCCCAGGCCAGCCGTAAGATGTAGTCTCTCCAGCGTGTCCTGGGTCATCCCCGGGGTCTCCTTCCGGTGGGACGTACCCAGAACACCTCACCCGGGAGGCATCCGGATCAGATGCCCAAGCCATCTCATCTGGCTCCTCTCGATGTGCAGGAGCAGCGACTCTACTCTGAGATCCTCCCGGATGAACGAGCTTCTCGCCCTATCTCTAAGGGAGAACCCGGACATCCTGCGGAGGAAACTCATTTTGGCTGATTGTATCCGGGATCTTGTTCTTCTGGTCTCGACCCACAGCTCGTGACAATAGGAGAGGGTAGGAACGTAGATTGAAATAAATTGAGAGCTTCGTCTTTCGGCTTGGCTCCTTCTTTACCACAACGGACCGATACAAAGTCCGCATCTCTGCAGACGCTGCACCGATCCGCCTGTGGATCTCCCGTTCCATTCTTCCCATTCAAGTATCTTGGGGTCTTGTTCTAAAGTCCCAGTTTTCTCAAATGCAGCATACATCTCTGGGAATGCCTTGCTTTTTTGCTTCTCTTCTTTGAACATGCAGGAATAAGTCCAATATTTCTGAATGGATAGTTTTAGACAGTATAGCACAGTGGGTATAAAAAGACTACACCTCCCAGTTCCAATGCCAGGATTTTGTGATACAAAAAAAAAGAAATATCCATCCATCCATCCATCCATTTTCTGAGCCGCTTCTCCTCACTCGGGTCGCGGGTGTGCTGGAGCCTATCCCAGCTATCATCGGGCAGGAGGCGGGGTACACCCTGAACTGGTTGCCAGCCAATCGCAGGGCACATACAAACAAACAACCATTCGCACTCACATTCATTCATTTGTTGTTGTTGATGGAAATGTTAAGATACCCAGAAATTTGTATTCTGTAGGCCTGTTATACCTATTTCATATTTTTCCCATGTCAGGTCAGGGGCTCTGTTCAAGATTCATATCCACATCATTTCTCTGCAGGTTGTTTCTGGTTCCAATGAAGCATCTTCACTGACCACCGGCTCCTTTTTTCTGAAGCAAGAAACTGCAAGCTGGGATCCCAAAGACAACAAGATAGTCTAGGAGACCAGGAAGATGGCAGACACACTGTACAACATGACCCAGTACCTGAGGAACAGAGGCCCATTACTGGTAAGCACCACTAGACTGGGTAAGTTTATTAATTTTGCTTTTAACTATCCATCCATTTATGTACCGCTTATCCTCACTCATGTGTGTTAAATAATCTTTAAGCTTTACTGTGCTTTTCATTAGAACAAAGAGGCGTTTGTGTGTGCAGCCAAAGATGTCATGTCAAAATGCCAGTCGGTGACCAACTTTATTCAAGTCATAGCCAACCACTGCCTGGATGCACAGTGCGCACTGGAACTGTCCCTCATAGTGGAGCAGATTCTCACCATCACAAACCAGCTCAGCATCCTTTCCAGGTCAGAATAAGTGAACACAGGTTGAAAAAAACTTAAGAGGAAAAAAGTGGAACGAGATAATCTTCTGTACTGTAGTGTCAGTTCTGTAACACTTGGCTGTAAAGCATCGGATGAGATCCTGGTGAAGAACACACAGAATCTACTCCACACAGTCCTGAAAGGTGTCCATGCCGCAGAGACTGCCTGCATCACAGTAAATAGGACAGACCTGCATTTATGTAATATGAAATTACATTAAAGGCCTATTAAAGATGTATCATTTCTGTCTTTCAGGGTTTAAAGCAGCCTGAGCCAAACTCGGATGGAGCCGAAGCGACCGCCTTGTGTTTCCAGTGGAAGAGGAACTTGGAGATCCATAGAGCCCAGCAAACCTCCAACCCAAAAACAGATGAGCTGGGCCTGAGGAAGATTTCATTGCACTCCGTCGCACCGAGTCTTGCTTCACCAGTATAAGATGGCTCCAACTTGATGCTTCAAAGGAAAGGTCACAATAGAGTTGTACCAGAATTTCTATCTTGAGGGGAAGTTTCAGAGAGGGAAATCATGTTTACTATTATTAATTGTGGTTGTAGTTTTGAGTCCTGTAGAAATACATAGCTTCATAGTAACAAGGTGTCATTACACTGTCCCTCTTGTGTAGCTATATAACCAACATATTAACTGAAAGAGACTTGCACATGCATGTACTGACGAACATTTTATGTTGCAGGGTAGTGGTTCACATATCCAACTGTCAAGCAGCTGGAGTGAAATCAACTCCCACTCAATCCTATTTTGTCTGTTGTGGTGTAAACATTTAATTCATATTAAGATACAGTATGTACAGTGCACTGTATTTAAAAGCTGATCAAATGTGCACAGAAAACAAAGGTCATCCAGAAATACAAATACAATGAACATGTTATTTCAATGGTTGTCAAAACAATACAAAAAAATTCCAATATGGCTTAAGTTTCAAATATGAACTCATTTTGACGCAACGCGTCTGATATAAAAACATGTAAAACAACTGTTAATTACAAATGCATCTAAATACATTTATCAGTTTAATTTAATAAGGCAAACTCACAGATTCATTAGAAATAGGAAAATATCCTCAAGAAGGCCAATTCCTATGTAATTTCTATATTAAAAATAATTTAGTTTGTTTCTTAAGTAATATTCCAATTTCTTGAAGGTTAATTTTGGGTTTTAGCTGGAAGCTATAATCATCACAATTATAAACCTTTTGGATCTGAACTACAGAACAATATTCTAATTTATTGAGATACACCTATTATGTGTAGTGGTAATTACAAGCTTGTTACTAGAAAATATTTTATGAAATGTTTAATGGGCATTAAAACCTGAACACGTAGACCATATTAACAGAACAATCAGTTTTAACACATTTAAAGACAGTAAATGTAGTAAAAGGACCATCTCACTTTGCAAGTATAACTATACTGTCGGGAAATACAACCCCAATTCCAATGAAGTTGGGACATTGTGTTAAACATAAATAAAAACAGAATACAATGATTTGCAAATCATGTTCAACTTGTATTTAATTGAACACACTACAAAGACAAGCTATTTCATGTTCAAACTGATCAATGTTATTGCTTTTAGCAAATAATCATTAACTTAGAATTTTATGCTGCAACACGTTCCAAAAAAGCTGGGACAGGTGGCAAAAAAGACTGAGAAAGTTGAGGAATGCTCATCAAACACCTGTTTGGAACATCCCACAGGTGAACAGGCTAATTGGGAATAGGTGGGTTCCATGATTGGGTATAAAAGGAGCTTCCCTGAATTGCTCAAGTCATTCACAAGCAGAGATGGGGCGAGGTTAACCTCTTTGCGAACAAGTGTGTGAGAAAATAGTCGAACAGTATAAGGACAATGTTCCTCAACGTACAGTTGCAAGGAATTTAGGGATTTCATCATCTACGGTCTATAATATCATCAAAAGGTTCAGAGAATCTGTAGAAATCACTGCATGTAAGCTGGCAAGGCCGAAAAACAACATCGAATGCCCGTGACCTTCGATCCCTCAGGCGGCACTGCATCAAAAACCGACATCAATGTGTAAAGGATATCACCACATGGGCTCAGGAACACTTTAGAAAACCAATGTCAGTAAATACAGTTCAACGCTACATCCGTAAGTGCAACTTGAAACTACTATGCAAAGCAGAAGCCATTTATCAACAACACCCAGAAACGCCGTCGGCTTCTCTGGGCCCGAGCTCATCTATGATGGACTGATGCAAAGTGGAAAAGTGTTCTGTGGTCCGACGAGTCCACATTTCAAATTGTTTTGGGAAATTGTGGACGTTGTGTCCTCCGGGCCAAAGAGGAAAAGAACCATCCGGACTGTTATGGACGCAAAGTTCAAAAGCCAGCATCTGTAATGGTATGGGGCTGTGTTAGTGCCAATGGCTTGGGTAACTTACACATCTGTGAAGGCACCATTAATGTTGAAAGGTACAAACAGGTTTTGGAGAAACATGTGCTGCTATCCAACCAATGTCTTTTTCATAGACGCCCCTGCTTATTTTAGCAAGACAATGCCAAACCACATTCTGCACGTGTTACAACAGCGTGGCTTCGTAGTAAAAGAGTGCCGGTACTAGACTGGCTTGCCTGCAGTCCAGACCTGTCTCCCATTGAAAATGTGTGCCGCATTATGAAGCGTAAAATACGACAACGGAGACCTCGGACTGTTGAACAGCTGAAGCTGTACATCAAGCAAGAATGGGAAAGAATTCCACCTACAAAGCTTCAACAATTAGTGTCCTCAGTTCCCAAATGTTTATTGAATGTTGTTAAAAGAAAAGGTGATGTAACACAGTGGTAAACATGACCCTTGTCCCAACTTCTTTGGGACGTGTTGCAGCCATGAAATTCCAAGTTAATGATTATATGCTAAAAGCATTAAAGTTGATCAATTTGAACATTAAATATCTTGTCTTTGTAGTGTGTTCAATTAAATACAGGTTGAACATGATTTGCAAATTGTATTCTGTTTTTATTTATTTTTAACACAACGTCCCAACTTCATTGGAATTGGGGTTGTAGAAAGACAAAAGGGATAAGAATTGTTGGAATTTATGTTTCTATCAGCTCATATCTTTCTGACAAATCCACAATCAATCAACTAAACTTAAATAACCACAGATGCTAACATCCTCACATCTATACCATTTTAGTGAGTATAAAGTGAATGTACATAAATAAATAGATTTAAAGCTAAATAGTGATTGGCATGTGCCACCAATATAAAAATTCAATGCAGTTTACTGGGAGAAAGGAGAAGCTGTGGGGTCAAAGGTCTTGAAGACATCTTTGAGCGTCCTGTCTTCAAGCTCCTCCTCGTTCGTCTGCATAGGTTCCTCCACCGGAACTTCTTTCTGTTCTTCCGCATCCTCTTGTACCCCTGCAGAAACTAGTCCTGCCAGTTTGGCCTGTCTGGCGTCAGCATACTGCGGTCTGATCAAGCCTGCCAGAGCCTGGACAGGCAGATTATGCACTGCGTGGGGGGTGAGGATCGGGTCCTGAGGAAGTGGGGATGAACTATCGTGTGCGGTCTGATAGTGATCAGAGGCACCATCTGTGTGTTTTGTCTCCTCCAAAGAGACACGACGTTGACTTGGTGAGGTGGGTAGTGTTGGAGGAGTGTCTTTCTTCACTGGATGTTTGAGAATGCCCACTTTTTTATGTGGGTCTACCTGATCCTTCTGAATTGGCTCGGTCTGATTATGGGGATCATACAGACTGATGCCTCCCAGGATTGTCGTGGGGCTTTCCAGGATCCCCCCAGAAGACGCCAGCCGAGGGGCATAGGGTGGCAGCCTCTCGGAAAGGGAGGCGCTAGTGCTGGTCTTTTGCAACCTGGGTTCCGCAACTCTTGTCTCTGCACAGGCTTCCTTCTGACCAAGCATCTTGGAGTCCAGACTTACTGTACGCTTGAGTCTGGGGTCTAAATTCTTTTGCTGACGTGGATCAACAGGTCTCTCTGTTGAGGATCCAGACGGCAGACGAGTGAGGCGCTCCTTTAAACGAGCAGCCGCCAATCTGGGGTCAGTCGGTGGAGGGCTGGAGGTGGGGGGGTGCTCCGGCACACTTGTTCTGTTCATCTGAGCCTCAGCGATTAGAGGTGGCAGGGGTAAATTGATGGAGTGTTCCTGTTTGGGTATTAGAGATGGGATCAGATCTTCAGGAGCCCAGACCACTGTTTGGGCGAAGGCCGGCCGTTGAAGCAGAATGTCCACCCGAATATGGCTGAACTGCTTTAGCTGGCAGCGGGGGTCCTGCAGCACCACACCCGGACTGGCCTCCAACGGAATGAGGGCCGCTCTCTCTCTCAGTTCCCTCTCCCTTTCATCATCCTCATCTCCAGTGGGCTTTTTTAGGCCAGTTGACTGGTTCTGCTGACGGTCCGAGCTGGACTCCATAGGTCTCGGTTTCCTAGGGTCTCTGGAGAGTCGTGGATCCAAACCTGCATCAGACACCTTGTTCATATCAGGAGGTCTCTGCCGAGGGTCTGCCTTCACACGTGGGTCACTTGGGTGAGTTCTGTCCTTGACAAGTCGAGGGTCGCCCAGGGGTGCTGCAGGGGCTAGTGTTGGGGTCTTGGATTGCTGCATCTCATGATGCCTCTTCAGAGATTTTAGAATGGAAGCAACACTACTCCCACCGTCTTCGTCGCTGGAATACCAGTTTGTTGTTTCATCTGAAGGAAAAAAATAAAACGAGTCGTACCGATCTCTGTGCTTTTTAAGGACCATCTTTTGGATCAGAACAGACACTTGCCTCTGTTAGTATTCTTGTCACCTTGACTATGTGCCCTCTGTGGATTGCTCTCATGTGGCTTTGACTCTGGTTGGTGCTGAGTCAGGTGTAGAATGATGGCTTTCTGCACCGCTGAAGGTAAAGACTGCAACTGGACATCTGGACCTATCTGCTGCTGTAGGTTCTGTACCTGGTTCATCCCAGGTTCCACTAACACAGAACAAAAAGATCCATTGTACTTGAAGTAACTCTAAATTAATACTGGTGGTAACGTGACACAAACCTTGATGGCCCACTGGCTGGTTCTGGAGTAAGTTGCTGAGGAGCTCGAGTGGGTTCTGGCCCAACGATGGAAAAGGGAAGAGGCTCTGCAGCATCTGTAGTTCTGGTACTGCGGGGAATGGAGGCCTCTGCATATTCATCTGACGGTTTATATTTCCGTGAAACACTGGCGGCTGACCAGGTGGAATTGGCTGCTGCATTGGATATCCATGTGGCAGCTGCTGTCCAGGAGGGCTCTGGTCACTTGTGGGTGGTCCTGTTGGGTAACCCACGGTACCTGGTGACCCTAACGAAGGCACTGTGGTAGCATCAGAGCCTGAAGACACCAAAGCTCCACTTGGTGTTTCCTCTGGTCTGCCACTGAACTGGTCAGTGCCTTCATTGGGATCCTGGTAGTTGGACTCACTGGTAATGAGATAAAATGGACAATTAATTTGAGGCTGATTGAAAAAACACCTACCTATGATTTGCCTTACTTTAACCCAATCTTCTGTGCCAGGTTGACTGTAGGTTGAACCTTAATTTCGAAGAGGGAGGGGATCTTCCCTCCCTGAGAAGATTCATCTGTCGGGCTGCTCTGACCTGGCGTGGGGAGCAAGCCCACACCTGGAGGCGGCTTTGGAAGTGGAGCAATGCCCTGTTTTCTCAGGTCCTCCAGCTCCAATTCATCCTCACGGGCAATCTCCTCCTCTGTATTAATGATCTTAGCATGTGTCCAAGAGAAGAAACTCTTAATTAGTTTTGGATTTTTATGAGTTGTGATTTTGTTATGTTTTAAATATATCTCACCTTATCGAGCAACTCTTTCGTCACATCAGTCAGTGCATCATGGGAAAATTTGCAGTTCTCCCCTTGATAGCATTTGGCTCCAGTGTGAAAGAACTTGCATGGATATTCACGTTCAGTCACAAATTAAGGAGCCTCACCACTGAATCGGCAGGTTGCTTTTACAAGGTCATGCATGATTGTCACTGAAGGATATGGTGCATGTAAATGCAATGGTCTCCTTTGCTGCAGTATCCCTGGAGGTAGAACTTACAAAGCTCCTTCTTCTTATCTGGGATGACCAGCTCGTGCTCAAACTTACACTGCTCCCCCTACAGGAAGAGATGATGACTTACCTTTTCAGTGTTGTGTATTTCTTTAAAACCGGACTATTAAATTGAACGCCAGCATACAGGAAGTCCTCGATTTACGAACGAGTTCCGTTCCTACGCTGGCAACATAACCCAAATTTCCGCGTAAGTCGGATTTCACCGTTAAAGTCGAAATGTATGTCGAAATACTTCTGTGGGTATTGTCCCACGTGATTGTGACAGCAAGCTCAGTGTGTGTGGGCGTCGATGTGTGACTGAGATGGACGGGACTGTGCAGGCGTCGTCCGGCGGGACTGTGAAGGAGGAAGGAGTGCGCGCAGGTGCGACTGTGTACAGTGGCAAGTGTAGTGACGGCGACTGGGGAAGAGTAGCGATTAGCGGAGGACCTGTTGACGTTGAATTTGCAGAGGAGCTAATAAAGCCATTAAAGCAGCAAATTGGTGCTTCGTGCCTTTATTCTTGCCGCCACCCAGCTCAGCTGTGCAACGAGAGAGGGGAGTTAACCCCGAGGAGGACAACCTCGGCCCTGGAGAAGGCGTCTCCCGACCACGGTCAGGTGACCATAGCAGGATAGGTTAACACTTCGTATAAAGAAACTAAAATACATTAAAATAAAAAAATAAGATGCTGTACTTACCATTACTGGTGAGAGTGTGAAAAAAGGAGGGCGAAAAAGGCAAAGATACTCCCGGCGCACAAACACAGACAAGCACTAGGCACTAGCTAAGGAGAAACACTATGATGCTGGGGACAAAATGGCGGACGAGGCACGGGCGTCGTAAAGTCGAAACATCTTCGTTCGAGTACGTCGTAACTCGAGGACTTCCTGTATTCAGTTTGGCATGTTCAGACTATTTTGGGGAACCTATCCTCCACTAGTATACTATGAGGAGTGTCACTTAGACATAAGTAGTGCTTTCCCAGAATTTATTGGCAATTACAAACCTAATAAGGGGGCTCACAGATTTTTGGCATTTGCGGCAAGGCTCAGTCCATATCCTTACGAGTAGCGGGGGTTCACTGTACATAATGACACTCAGTAGAGAAGACTCACTGCCTGAATTGTGACCTCTGCTAAGCTCAAAAGCACAATCTGTATTTTTTTGATCGTTGATGTTTGTTGGCAAGTAAAATGATGCAAAAACTGCACCACAAATTTCCATGACACTTTTGAGGAAGAAATGTCGTGACCAAGAAACCATTAGCTTTAGGTGAAGATTTACAAACAATTAATTTTCACTGTCCGCCATTACAGTCTACTTGCATTGGGGCCAAGTGGCAGAGTGCCTCAGTTTATTCAGCAGATAATGCACATAGAGAGCTGGAGTGGAACAAATGGACATCTTGAGGAATGTTTAGCCATAGCAATCCATCCATCCATTTTCTTTATGGCTTGTACTCATTATTCACACATGTTAAACTGTCAAATGAGAGGGAATACAACTCTGGACCTCCTGCATGCCAAATGCCAATGTGAAAGTATCTTTTCTTGTATATTTTAATTCGAAAATCATCCATCCATCCATTTTCTATACCGCTTATCCTCACTAGGGTTCCGGGCGTGCTGGAGCCTATCCCAGCTATCGTCGGGCGAGAGGCGGGATACACCCTGAATTAATCGCCAGCCAATCGCAGAGCACATAGAAAACAAACAACCATTCACATTCACACCTATGGGCAATTTAGAGTCTTCAATTAACCTACTATGCATGTTTTTGGGATGTGGGAGGAAACCGGAGTACCTGGCGAAAACCCACACAGGCACAGGGAGAACATGCAAACTCCACACAGGCAGGGTCGGGATTTGAACCCCGATCCTCAGAACTGTCAGACAGATGTGCTAACCAGTCGTTCACCGTGCTGCCATTAGAAAATAATATTTTATTCCATTATAATAATAATTCTCATTATTTCATTTTTTCTGTTATGTTCACACTTTGTTACAGCTACAGTTGTTATAACAGTGCTCTATATATAAAGTCACTTTGAAATTAGGAATCCCATTGAAATATGCTCAAAAAGGGTACTTAAGTTACAACTTGTATTTGCACCAAATTGCAGTTCTTGGTTGGCCCATGTCTCATCCTTTTACAAAGTTTGTCAGAAAACAGCTAACGAAGCAAACAGAGAAATGGCAATGAAAAGTCCTTTTTGGAGTTAATTAAAACGTGCTTTTTAGAAGTAGTTTACCTTGATGCATCGACCCTCCAGGAAGTACTTGCAAATGTATTTTCCATTGTGTTCTACTGTGTGTTGACTGATGAATTCTTTGCTCATAATCAGGCGCTTCTTCTGAAAACCAGAATTTTTTACTTCCTGTCAAATAAAAGGGAACATGTTAGCCCTCCACAACAATTTGTTGCAGATAAAAGATTTCACGATCATACAGGAGCAATGTCTTCCATGTCCTGGTCACCCCCTCTGCCTCGCCCGCCGCGTCCCATCCAGGGTTTCCCCCCCTTCATTTTCTTGTTCTTGAGCATCACTCGTCCTCTTCCAGGTCCACTCCCTCTGCCTCTTCCTCTCTGCCCAACTGCAGAGAAAAAAATCTGTTTTTTATTGCCAAATTTTTGCCTTTGGGATAAAATATTATTTCATAAGTGGTCTCTCACATTGTTGTTTCATACCCCTCGTGTTTCCCCTCTTCCCCATATGCTCCTTCGCATAGCGGCCTTTTCCCATGCCGGATGTTGTATCTTTAGACTGGAGGTACTCGGACTCATTGTCATAATGATCCTCCTCGTCTTCATAGTCATAGTTGTCATCGCTGTATTTGTCAAAATTGCTGCTTTTGCGAGGCGGGGACTTGTGCAAGTTGCCACGCGACCCTTTCTGGTCTCTTCCATGCTGGAAAATCTAAAGGGACAAGTGACAATCATACCCCGTCTGCATGAATATAAGGGAGGGTGTACAGTCTAAGCTCACCTGAGGGTTCTGGAGGTCACAATCGCGTCCAGATCCATGACTCTGCCGGTTTTTAGGTTTCTCTGGACGGTCGTAGTCGGAGCCATAGCTGTCAGAGGTGGAACTGCTCGAAGATGAGTGATGCTAAACAAAGCGACAAAAACAGCCAATTAAAAATAACAGAACCAATCAAACTCAAATTGTAAGGTCAAGCAGTGACTTACTTTCTGTCTTTCCCGTCTCCTCCTTTTCGACCTTCTCTTCTCTCTGGTCTTTTTGTAGCGTTTCCGTGAGTACCTGTGAGACTTTTCTTCTTTTTCTTTTGTTTTGTCGCGTTCCTTCTCCTTTTGCTTTTCTTTGTCATCAGTCACCTCTGAAGCCTCTTTGTTTTCCTCCTCTATCCCGATTCCCTCATCGTCAATTTCTCCATCTTCCAACTCGCCATCCTCTCTGAAACATTTCATTTAAATCATTAAAATTCATAGGTGAGTGCCATGGTCGCTTATGTCTGAATAAATCAAAATCTGTTGTTTTTAAACATTTGCAGCATTTCAGCTTCTTAATTTCAGTTTCATCAAGCCTTTTCCATATTTAAATCAGTAAATATTTATAGATATTTGATTCATCATTTTAATCACCCTTAAAGTGGTTCCAAGCAACAATCGTATTCATTTAATTTTTTTTAAATTTTCCCGACAGTCGATATGGATCATTTTAGCCTATAAGGAAAAATACAAATACATTTCGCAAAAAATTCACAAAATTTCGATAGCATGCTGTTTTTTTATAGCAGTTTTTATTTACAAATGCTGGAAAAGCCAAGCTAATGTATATGCCAAATCAACATCCATCCCTCTCCTTTTCTATAGTGCTCATCTTCCTTAAGGTCATGTCAGCCAATCACAGGGCACATATAGACGAACAACCCTTCATACTCACATTCACTCATATGTACAATTTTGAGTCTTCAATGATGCTATCATGTTTTTGGAATGTGGGAGGAAGCAACACTACACAGAGAAACCCACGCAAGCACAGGTGGAACATCTACACAGGAAGGCCAGAGCAGAGATTCTTACACCGTGCTGCCTGTGCGTGATTATTTTACTACGGGTGGAATGGTTACAAGGAGGGGATGGTTGGTCACGCCTTATAACAAGTCAGCATACCATCAAATAAATGTGAAATCGAAGTTACAATATTGCTGCTTTAATGCCAACATTGTTTGCATATTTGGCATAGTTTTTGTTGAGAACCACCAGAGCGAGCCAAATTTGATTTTAAATAATTAAGGCTTTTCCTTTTGTCCAGAATAAAACTGAATATATAATATATTTCTGATTAGTTGTTTAAATATAGCACTTTTTGTCAGTTAAAAACAATGATTGTGCTTGTGTAATAATTAAATAAATTAGACGTTAAATGGATCTACCATTTCATTCAACATAACTACATTCTTTACCCTATCAGGAAACTTAACATCCAGTCTCAAGCTGTTTGAGTATTTATTTGATACCCTTGATGTACTAGTACTCTCTTTGAACTCACTAGAATGACAATTCAGTACACTTGTAGAACAACTAGGGTGCACTAGAAGAACATCATCTACTGCATGACATTTCTACACACTGACTGAAAAACCTTGGCAATGTACAACCCCAATTCCAATGAAGTTGGGACGTTGTGTTAAACATAAATAAAAACAGAATACAATGATCTGCAAATCATGTTCAACCTGTATTTAATTGAACACACTACAAAGACAAGATATTTAATGTTCAAACTGATAAACTTTATTGCTTTTAGGAAATAATCATTAATTTAGAATTTTATGGCTGTAACACGTTCCAAAAAAGTTGGGACAGGGTCATGTTTACCATTGTGTTACATCACCTTTTCTTTTAACAACATTCAATAAACGTTTGGGAGCTGAGGAAGCTTTGTATGTGGAATTCTTTCCCATTCTTGCTTGATGTACAGCTTCAGCTGTTCAACAGTCCGGGGTCGCCGTTGTCGTATTTTATGCTTCATAATGCGACACACATTTTCAATGGGACACGGGTCTGGATTGCAGGCAGGCCAGTCCAGTACCTGCACTCTTTGACTACGAAGCCACGCTGATGTAACACGTGCAGAATGTGTTTTGGCATTGTCTTGCTGAAATAAGCAGGGGCGTCCGTGAAAAAGACGTTGCTTGGATGGCAGCATATGTTTATCCAAAACCTGTATGTACCTTTCAGCATTAGTGGGGCCTTCACAGATGTGTAAGTTAGCCATGCCATTGGCACTAACACACCCCCATACTTCACAGATACTGGCTTTTGAACTTTGCCTCCATAACAGTCCGGATGGTTCTTTTCCTCTTTGGCCCGGAGGACACGACGTCCACAATTTCCAAAAACAATTTTAAATGTGGACTCGTCGGACCACAGAACACTTTTTCACTTTTCATCAGTCCATCTTAGATGAGCTCGGGCCCAGAGAAACCGGCGGCGTTTCTGGGTGTTGTTGATAAATGGCTTTTGCTTTGCATAGTAGAGTTTCAAGTTGCACTTGCGAATGTAGCGCCGAAACTGCATTTACTGACATTGGTTTACTGAAGTGTTCCTGAGCCCACGTGGTGATATCCTTTACAAATTGATGTCGGTTTTTGATGCAGTGCCGCCTGAGGGATCGAAGGTCACGGGCATTCAATGTTGCTTTTCGGCCTTGCCGCTTACATGCAGTGATTTCTCCAGATTCTCTGAACCTTTTGATGATATTATGGAGCGTAGATGATGAAATCCCTAAATTCCTTGCAATTGTACATTGAGGAACATTGTCCTTAAACTGTTCGACTATTTTCTCATGCACTTGTTCACAAAGAGGTGAACCTCGCCTCATAGTTGCTTGTGAATGACTGAGCAATTCAGGGAAGCTCCTTTTATATCCAATCATGCTCCTTTTATATCCAATCATGCCACCCACCTGTTGCCAATTAGCCTGTTCACCTGTTGGATGATTCAAACAGGTGTTTGATGAGCATTCCTCAACTTTCTCAGTCTTTTTTGTCACCTGTCCCAGCTTTTTTGGAACGTGTTACAGCCATAAAATTCTAAGTTAATAATTATTTGCTAAAAACAATGAATTTTATCAGTTTAACATTAAATATCTTGTCTTTGTAGTGTGTTAAATTAAATATAGGTTGAACATGATTTGCAAATCATTCTATTCTCTTTTTATTAATGTTTAACACAACGTCCCAACTTCATTGGAATTGGGGTTGTAGTAGGACATTAATAGTGAAGCAAAAGTTTGCACTAGTTGAAATTGGCACGCTACTAATACGACTAAGTGCTAGATGTTAACTAGTAGAATTGTATAATTTCAGTGGTGGTACTTACAGCTAAGTAGCACCCAGTTGTCAACTAGTGTTCTAAAAAGCCAGTTTGAGTAGCAATGTGACAAGTGGCTGCCATTGTTGTTAAATTTAAATGGTTTTTTTTGTTGTTTTTTTTTTTTTTTTTTAAAACATGGATTGAGAACTTCAACCGAATCTAAAATCCTCCATAACAAAATCAGGAAAAAAACAACTGATTGATAAAGTACAGACCTATTCTACTGCCCACACTGCTGTTCTCACCAATAATATTCAATTTGCGGTAGTTCAGTCACCTATTTAGGGCATGTGACGCCGTTTGAAATGTCACGGTCATTTTGATGCGTCGAGATCTTGGAATTTCGGCCCGTTTGAGCAATTGGTGGATATTTTTAACAGAAACTTGACAGCCAATTGGATAAGGGGTTCCCAAAGTAGCAGATAAAACTAAACGGTCAAAGAAATTATGTTTTACTGTGTTTTTCTCTGATTTGAAGGCGTTTTGCAATCATATATTACACAAAAACATTCCCCAAAAAGGCCTTTTTTCCTTCTGACACAAAAAAATCAATTTCTCCAGAACCCATCATCTGATTTTCAGAATTCTTGCTGCGTTGTACTCTGGTTGAAGTGGCCGTTCCAACCAGACTCCACACTTCGACAGACTGTTATTTTTTGGCAAATCTTGTCACTTTGCTCGATATCCTTGAAACCCAGCTTCAGACTCATGTACTAGTTGTATAATATTTGTCCTTAGGACAACTACACAGTATTAGTAAGGTAAATCTTGGAGTGGGCATTTTAGTACTACGAGTTGGGTCCAGGGGGCTACGAGTGTGTGACACATGCCTGCTAGTAGTATTACGAGTGCAGAACAGTAGTTTACGAGAAAGTTTATCGTAGTAGTAGGCCAAACGTGCCACTCAGTGGAAGAACCATTAATAGTAGTAAGTTGTTCTACTAGTGTGGTGAAATGTCTTACTAGTGAGAAGAAAAAGCATACTAGTACATGGACCGTGGGCTGGATATCAACGACATTAAATAGGTGATCTAATGGCTTTTCATACGCATGGCCATCATCATCATCATCATCTCAACTCTGAGTGAACTGTCTCCTGCAGTACCGCTTAGCGGCCAGCAGAGTAAGGCACGTTCCAAAGATGGGCGTGTCGTTACGTCATAGGTCCCTGCAAATGGCAACAATGCAGCCATGGCTTCATCCCACCAACACTACACAAATTCTGATGATGATGTCTGCCATCGCATAGAAATGACCATGAATGAGTCGTTTCAACAGACAAGAAGGCAGAAAAGCTAGAGGCTATACTTCAATGCACCGAAAAGGCATGCAAGGATCGTCAAGGGCCAGGAAATGTAAAACTGCCAAATGTATGATGAGAAGGGTGAAGGGGAGGAGAAAACAAGCATGTTGAGGCACAGCACTGAAACGCACAAATGATTGTGTTAAGAATTACATTAAGATTGTTACTCGACCTTTCGTCCCCTGCCAGCTCAGAGTCTGTCATGTTTTTGTCAAAAACGGGGGCTGGGGGACTGGAAACAAGGCTCACAGAGGCCATTGGAATCAAATCTGCTTCACTTCTCTGTCCAGTACAACAGTGAATTAACTCAAGCAGTTAATGAGACGTTGTGTTGTGGCAGATGCTGGAAGATGTTCAGACTGCAGGAAAAAAATAAACTCACGGTGTTTCATGTCTCGACAGAGACAGTGTACAGACACTCTCCTCTTTCATACCAATGACGTTTTAACTCTGTGAGCACAGCTCGATACCCCGCTTTGCTAATGTCCCGTCGGTTGACAGCTGCCATGGTGAAAGAAGAGAGGAGACGGAGGGAGAAACAATCTGTGTTGTAACCATGTTCGTTGATTTCAGCATCTTCACAGGATTTCTCAACAGCGATATCATCTCAAAATGGCTACTCTGCCCCGCCGCACATATTCCCAAATAGGGTATTCCTCCGCACGTTTATAGCCTAGCGCGGATCTAGTTTAACTGGAGCCGTTTGTGATTGGTCAGATTTCGCCAACGTCATTACAACGGCGCTTGCCATTGGTTCATATTGCTGTCAGTTATTACCCCGTCACATTTCCAAGTGTCTGCGACGCTACAGTTGACTTGCAATTATAGGATTCGTTTATGGAAAAAGTATGTATTTCCGTCAGTTCATTCTACAAATGACGCTTGCTTTTAATTTTCTTTTTTAATTCACATTCACGAAAGTGTGGAACGCGCTCTACATTTAGATGGGTTCGTTTTCAGGTGCTCGTGCTTTTCACTATTCGACCACTAAGTGTCGCTGTTACCCTCCAAACAGCATGAAAAGAATATACAGAAGTCATTTGAAATTTCAAAACCACAGGCAAAAATAAGAATTCATTAGAAACTAATAAAACACTTTTTGTTAGTTTAATTCTTTTTTGAAAAATAATTATTGGGCCAGCAGGGGGTAACACTGTATACCAACTAATTTGTTGGGCTATAATAACATATAATTCGCCATTTCACACCCAAAACAAACAAACTTAACGTTACATTTCCAAAATATATATTATTTACGGACCACTTATAGCGTTATTAACTGATCACAGGAAGCTATTTCCCTGCTGTAAGAATGCTAGAAAGTGGCGATTGTAGCCTACATTGGTGGGAGGGGTTCTTGCAGCAGGAGCCGACGTGTAAAACCCAGAGACCAAACTTTCCTGGAGCACCGAGCCATCTGAGACACCTGATGAGCATCCCACTACAAACATTCCGAACCCACCTGAAGGACACTTGTTAAAATTATTATTAACTTAATTGTGAGGTGGGACAGGGTTTTGCTAAAAGAGGGGGGGGGGGGGGGGGGGAACTGCTTACTGGAGATATGGGGCTGTCTTTTTGGTGCAGGTGTTTGCTTTTACTGTGTTTGACAGCTGTTCATGGCCGCGCCGCAGTTCAGGTAAGAATATGTTCATTATTATGTTTATTAGATGTCTGAAATAATGTTTAGAAGTATTGGTTTAGAGCATCTTTTCTCACGTTTTTGTGTGACAGTTCATTTCTATTCAAGAAACCATCCTAGTGACAGAGGCGAGGAGAAACAAAATTAGTCTTTGCTGCAGCATCTGGAAGGAAAATTGGGAGTCCTTGTGTGTTGTCAGCTGGAGGAATTTCCCCTTAGCCTTGGACATGTAGAAAAGCTCTAGCAATGCACACGTCAAAACTATTTGCATTTTGAGTTTTAATGTCTTGAAGCTAGTTGCAGTTGTAGCAATCCCCCCTCCTTACAAATAGCAGTACAGGAATTCAAGGTATGCCGCCCCTGAGAAATTGCTCCAATGAGCATGTGATTAATAAACCTTGCAGGAAGGATTAAATGCAACTCTGTACTGACTTGGCATCAACATTTGCTCAAGTAACTGATTGTGCCATCCATTCAACTTTGATTTTGGTCATTCAGGTTCATCCAATAACCTTTGACTGTCCTGCTGCCATGCAAAATATACAAAGGAACAGCATTTGGACTCATGTCCTCCAGACATCTGCCAGACAGATTTTGTCTTGCTGTGTTTGGGTTGCACTTAGAAAAGTAATAGGTTGGAGTTGTATATTTTCTATCTGAAAGTAGTGGATCATGTTGAGCACAAGACATTTTAGTGTCAATTACAAACATAATGCACATTTCCTCCAATAACATGGAGCCCCCAAACCCCACCCCCAACCCAACACCACCACCGCCAATATCATCGCTTGTTCTACAGACCTGCTTGGATAAACATCAAGTGGTTGGGGTGCTGCGACAGATGGAGAAGTTTCTAAAAGGCCAGGAGCTTCGATTCACCGAGGGCTTCCGGATCATGAAGTCAAAACTAGCAACGCTTCAGAATTCGGTCTCCAAGTTGCCTCAAGCGGACCAGTCAGCTGGTGAGTGATAAATGGTCACATAATCATCAAATCATCTATGATTGTAGTTGACAAAGGTGTAGACCTGTACTGTAGAATACTTATATTTTGGTTACCTTATCTACATGAAAAATGCAAAATATGAACAAATATAGGGGTACCACAATGCATTAAGGGTCCCTGTTAAACGTTCATAAACATAATGGAAAACATTGACCTGAGTTGTGTGCATCCAAGCCACAAAAAACTTTGCAAATATTTTGCCAAGAGTGTCTTGCCTTATCTGTGCAACTCCACATGAGAAAAGAGGGTGGGAGCTACAATTGCAGTAATGTCAGACTTATGTGATACATCGCAATCATATCAGAGCTTCTAATTGTACAGGTCCACTTTGGTGACCTCAGTATTACGTCTCTGCTTTTGCAGATGATGTGGTTCTGTTGGCTTCATCAAGTTGCAATATTCAACTCTCGCTGGAGCGGTTCACAGCGGAGTGTGAAGCAGTTGTGATGAGCCTCAGTACCTCCAAATATGAGGCCATGGTTCTCAGGCGGAAAAGGGTGGAGTCCCCTCTACAGGTCGAGGAAGAGCTCCTGCCCCATGTGGAGGTGTTTAAGTATCTTGGGGTCTTGTTCATGAGTGAGGGAAGAATGGAGCGGGATATGGACAGGTGGACTGGTGCAGCGTGCAACTCTGTATTGGTCTGTCCTGGAGAACAAGCTGAGCTGAATACCCAGACCCAGACTATGTCTCTCAGCTGGTTTGGGAACGTCAGGGCTTCTCTGCTTATTTTGCTGCCCCTGTGAGCCGATCTCAGATAAACAGAAGAAAATGGATGGATGGATTTTATTGCAGACCGCCGAGCTTCAGCTCGATGACCCTCAGGGGTCCGGGGACCCCAGTTTAAGAAACATTATCAGTGTTTGTTGTGTATAAATAAATACAAATGTAGCTATTAACTTGTTTATCAACAATTTGTAAATGCTTTATCAGGGATCCTTATAACAAAGTGGCTATTCGGTTCGCGTAATCGGATTGTAAATAGTGTAGTAATGCTGTATTATTTTATGAAAAAGTGCCTAATTATACAGAATACACACAATATACTGTGTACATTATTCATTCATCAATCTTTAAACTATGCCTGCTATTGTGGGATTATTTTCACCCAAGAAATTCAAGGTAATCTGTCACTATGGTGACCATTCAAAAGAGGAAGTAGAATTGTGGGATAATTGTGTTATTTGGCTGGTTTGTTAGTGAAAGTACAATCCAAAACTCTCTCTCTTTAACAGAATGCCAAAATATAAAAAGGCAAATAGGTGAATTAAGATGTTTGGATTCAGTCATTCTCGATTTAAAAAAAGCTTCACGCCTTCCATTGTTTATGTGCACACATCTTTCTCATGTGGCGTGATTCCGTCATAAAGTTTATCCTGTTCATCTGGAAAACATTGAACTGCAAAATTGGTCTCAACCCACAAAAGAACAGAACTCTGTTGTTATTAAACACTTTCTCACAATCTTCGTAGGTTGAGGAAGCATAAATGTTTCATAAAAGTCAAACTTGGAGTCCATTTATAATGTTATGTAATGTTAATACTGTATATTACGCAGGCAATCAACTTTCCAGTCTCCTGCTAATGGTGCGTTTTGGATTGCCTAGTGACACGTGTACAGTATATCCCCAGGCAGAGAATGCCAGAGGATGTTAGGAGGCTGGTGTTCTCCACGTGTCATCAGTCTTCTTCTCCCCGCAGCCCCTGCTACTTGCCGGCCCCTGGAAGAACCAGATCACGGGACCAAGTTTGGATCTAAACACCTGGCCGGACATGAGGTGCATTTCGCTTGCTCGCAGGGCTACCACCTTGTGGGATCGGCCACACGTGTGTGCCAGGACAATGGCACCTGGACCGGAGTGGACGGCGTCTGTAAAGGTGAGCCCGACCTGCACTAAACATGCTTCTGCTACTATAGCTACAGGTATGTGAGTCAAGTGGGAGCTGGCTCAAGTGATGCCCAAGGAGACTGGAATGCAATTCCAAATATTGCAAGTCCCGTTCAGTTCCAATTCCAGTCCAAATTCAATTCAGTCAATTAATTTAATTTATCTATCCATCCATTTTCTTCATTTGACAATGCTTGGACCATTTGACAGTCTGATAGAAGGCCTAGTTAAATGTGGCATTCAATGTCTGAGAACACTACAAACCACCTGTATTTCATTCTGCTGTGCGATGGATGCCCCAGCCAGCTTTGTACTTCTCCTGAACATCAGTAGCCTATGTTGGGTGACTGTAAGAGACACTCTCCTCCCACTAGTTCTCCTCCTTTCACTATCTTTTTTGACAGCAGTGTCCTGTTAGATGAGTATGCTAAGTATGCTTTTCATAGCACCATCAGCCGACAGTCACAGCATATTTCATCCTCAAAAATCCCACATTTTGGAACAGATTTATTTACACTCACGCCTAGGGCAACATGAGAAGGCACAACTCTGCAACAGTATTATCTCTGTTTGTGTTTTTTTTTTATACCTGGCATCAGCATTCTAATTTTAGCCATGCTTAACAAACAATATTGACACAGAGTGGAAAAAAACCTTAGTTTAAAAATATCCAGCATAGTGAAGTGGGCTGTTTAATGTTGAGGCAATATGGAGGCCCCTGACAAGCCAAACAAAATATTAAATGAGATGGTTGTCATCCACTATACAGTGACTTCATTGCTCAGTTTTGAACACTCTCAGAATTCGCAGGGCTGCTGACAGTGATACAGTATACAGTATCTTGTTTTGCTACTGGCCCGTTAAACTTTAGGCAGGAAGATTTTCATCCAAGATTGCCCATCAAAATTGAGTTTTTTTCAGCTCGCCAGGTATGTTTATCACCTTTTTGATTTTTAACTGATTGTACATTCCAAAATAAAACTTGCGGGTGAGACGGTGGGCGGGCTGCGACACTGTGAGAGTGTTTACAGTCGACTTCAGTTGCCACCAATCAACAAGGCGCCATTCTCTGTTTAGAAGAGGGCGATGCGTAATCGTAGCAATCCATGTGTGCGTGGAGCATTGGCACTTCTCTAGCCATGGTGTGGTAAACAGACGGTGTGCACGATTACCCTTATTAAATACAGAATTAGCTGGTGATCACGGCTGGCAACTTAAATATGTCCACGGAGCTCAGTATCAGTCTGCTTGCGCCCCGGTCATTCATTTATCTATCTTCCATACTGCTTATCCTCACGAGTGTCGCAGGCGTGCTGGAGCCAATCCCAGGTATCTTCGGGCGAGAGGCAGGGTACACCCTGAACTGGTCGCCAGTTAATCCCACAGCACATATAAACAAACAATCATTCGCACTCACATCTACGGGCAATTTAGAGTCTTCAATTAACCCACCATGCATGTTTTTGGCATGTGGGAGGAAACCGGAGTATCCGGAGAAAACCCACGCAGGCACGGGGAGAACATGTAAACTCCACACAGGTGAGGGCGGATTTGAACCCGGGTCCTCAGAACTGTGAGGCAGATGTGATAACCAGTCGCCCATTCTCGCGCCGCGGCCAGGTCAAATTCAACAAAATTACGTTAGACCAGCGGTCTACCTTGCACCAGGACTGATACATCAGAGCAGGCGTAAATTTAGATTGACTTTCTGGCATCAACTGGTCACTCCGCCAAGTGGATCTCCAAGGACACTCCCTAGCTCTGCAGGGATGCCCAGCTTGGCGCAGACTTGTCTGCCAAATTGGCAAACATGAGCAGTGAGCCTTGCTCTTGCATGAAAATCAGGACACTCCAGCATTTTTGCCCTGCCGTAGATGCGCTCTCTACGAAAATAGAGCCTTTAGTGTTATAGTAACACTCTGATGTAGCATTTGCGGCTAACGTCACAGTATACATTATACAGAGTGAGGGGTGTGGCTTTGGTCAGTGACTTGGTGTGGGGTGGAGGGGGTTTGTGAAGCAAGGGTAGATTCAACTCTTGCTAACAGATTTAAAACTGCAAGCTCCCTGTTTAAGCGTGAAAAAAATCTTGGATTCACAGCATTTACTGTTATTTCACTGCTTGTATTTAAATTCTTATTTTTTAATTGTACAAAGTGCTATTTTTTATTTTGTGCAGGTCTCCACACTGCAAAGATAATATATCATGATGTACATAAAATTAATTATGAAAAACGTATTGCTGGTGATGCTACATAAAGGGTACGATACAAATAAGTCCACATAGAAACAGACTGCCCACAAATATGCTTGATGAGGATATTTGTAATTTGGTTCTTTGTAGTTCATGTCTGTATCTGTATGCATGTACCTATGTGTATTTATTCCCCCTTGATACAAACTTATTGTTATTGAGTAATTTTATTGTCTGCGGTGCTCTAGCAGATGTAGTTTGTGCACATTTAAGGGGAAAGAATCATGTGTAAGGAGAATTCACTACTATGGACGAGTCCATTTGCAGACAGTGATGTGGATATACAATGTTATTGTCAATGCCCAAAGAACTTTCACTTTTAGAGTAACAGTGTAACAACTTCGTCAATATTTCCATATCAAACGTTCACATTTGCTGTTTTCAAGATTTTATTTTGGAATCTTGGACTCACCACTAGTAGTTATGGAATTTAAAGACTTTGTTTTCTTTTTGTTGCTGGACCATAGCTGTCCATCCAATTTTTTTTTTACATTCTATTTCCAGATGACTTACAATCACACCATACTTTACTTTTTACTTTTCGGTTCAGGTGCCCATATTCAAAACCCATAGTATTTAGAACTGATGTACTGTATATTTGTATTTAAAATATTGCAAGTGGAGTCACTAATGGTGTAATGGTTCACGTTGTGACTTCAGTGCAGGCAGCGTGGGTTCAGTTCTCACTCTGTGAAGGTATGAATGTGAGTATAAAGTCTTTATACTGTATGTACTCTTTAATTGACGGGTGACCAGTCCAGGGTGTAGTGCCCCTTTCGCTCGAAGTCAGCTGGGATAGGCTCCAGCAACCCACGACCCTGAACAGGATAAGTAAGCAGTATTGAGAATGGATGGATGGATTGATGTGTCGTTTTTTTTTAAATATTACAACATGACTCACTGTAATTTTCCCTGTTGGGACATTGTTGGTTATCCATCAAGATAGAAAAATACTTTATATTTGTGTTATCTTCTGTCTCTGGTGGCTTCAGACATCGGTGAATGTGCAAGTAACCCCTGTCAAAATGGAGGTACCTGTGTGGAAGGTATTAATCAGTACAAATGCACCTGCTCACAGAGCTGGAGTGGCTCCCGCTGCCAGCACCACACTCAGACCGGTAGGTTGCACTCAATAAATCACACAACTCTTTCTTCGCTTAGCATAAGCCAATGCATATTGTTTTCTTAAATGCAGCTCCTCCTGAGTGGAGCGTAATGAATGACCCTGCATTCAGCCGAAAACCTCGCTGTGCCCAAGTGAACCGGGCCCAACACTGCAGCTGTGATGCGGGCTTTCACATGAGTGGCACCTCTGACAACAGCATCTGCCAGGGTGAGTGACTGTTGACTGTAATGTGTTACTTCATTACTGTCACGACTGTGTTGATAAGACAAGGCCAGCAAAGCAATTATGTCCCAGCTTGAAATTTTTAGCAATTCATTTCCTTTGCTGATCTGAAACTGCACAAGAAAACATCCACTAAATACCTGAATCTTCCACTAGTAATCAGCGGAGGGCAGTCTGTAACAAACAAAATAATCCTCTCGAGAGGTCACGAGCTGATTAGCATCAATGTAGGTCACAGTTCAGGTGCTTTTAGGATGTCATTAAGAGACAAGCATTCACAGTAGCATTGACAAGAATGTTGTTGTAAACAATGCTAAAGGATTTAACAGTGCATTGTAGCATCAACATATTCGCACTTAGTGAAATTCTCGTGGGCGAGACAGTGGACGACTGGTTAGCACATCTGCCTCAGAGTTCTGAGGACGCAGGTTCAAATCCGGCATCGCCTGTGTGGAGTTTGCATGTTGCAGGACGCCCACCACCCTCGTGAGGATACGCGGTATGGGAAATGAATGAATGAATGAACTTCTTGTTCATTGCTCTGAAGTAATCCCTGTGCTGCCCGTAGTCTCTGTGGGGGCATACAGTATTGGCATATTATCTGGGAGTTGCTATGATATGATGTGGCATATTAACAGGAATTGGTGTCCCTTATTTTAGTTCCTAGTCACTGATGGTGTAGTGGTATACTCGCCTGACTTTGGTGTGGGCAGCGTGAGTTCAGTTCCCACTCAGTGACGGTGTGAATGTGAGTGCGAATGGTTGTCCGTGTCTATATGTGCCCTGCGACTGACTGGCGACCGGTTCAGGGTGTAGTCCGCCTTGCGCCCAAAGTAAGATGGGATAGGCTACAGCACCCCGCGACCCTAACCAGGATAAGCGGTGTTGAAAATGGATGGATTTTAGGTCCTATGATTCTGAACGAGGAGGAGGAACAAGTAGTGGTTAGCATGTTTGCCTCCCAGTCCGATCCATCCCACATTCTACAGAACAGGTTAAGTTAGGTTAAAAGAAGACTAAATTGTCCATAGATAAGTTCTAGCTCACCCATGGTCCAAATGAGAAGAAGTGCTCTATAAAATGGCTGGATAGACAGTAATAGAGAACAATTTTATAGTATTTGAACAGCTGAAACAAATGGTAAACAGGATTGAATTGGCTGTATACAGTTGTATGTTTACAGTATGTATTAGGGGTGGGACGATGCAGCTAACCCATGATAGCCTGCAGTCCATACTCTGGTTTTTGGGCCATGGTTCGGTACTTTTTTTGGTACATGTTTTGTGCATACCAAGAACAACTTTTTTTTTCACTCTCAAAATTATGTCTTTGATTTTGCTTGCCATCAAAAACTGCATTTTGTAGTGTAGTCAATAATATAACTTATTTAAAAACAATTTCAAATGATAAACTCTTATTCCTTGCCTAACTTAATACATGTGGCAATACAGCAGTATAAAATATGTATCACAAATTTAAACATACACAATTGTAAACAAAAACTACTTACTCTGCAGGCACGACCACTTGACCCAAGCTTAATGACTTGCATAGTCATAGCGGTTGAGAATTAAAATTAAAGATGAAATACGTACCACAAACAGCGCACAACATAACGTAGGTCGAGCGTTTTCGTTACGTGACCAAATCACACATCTTCATTCACAGAAAAGGGCTGCAAATCTTTAGCATTAAATTCTCCTACTGCACGGGTTATTTTCTTGTGTTTATCTTAATTGGCATGATATGGCTGCTCAAAAGAATTCTATAGTCACTTTCTGTTTTGCTGGTGTTTTGTTACCTTTTCGAGTCGCTCAACTGTCGTGTGTGTACACCAAGCGTTATGCCAGAATACGAACACAGGAGAAGCTTGGTCATATTACTCGTGTTTCCTTAAAAAGTATGGGACATGTTTCAAACAATGTTTTCAGACAGTAAAATTTCTGTTTACAGTGTTTATTCCCTTGTTACTGTATTCAACGGTCAAACCGAAATTAATCCACACAGGAGATTCACATTTTCGTCTCAAATCCTGTGCTCTGTGGTTTTACGTTTTTTTTTTAATTTTACTACGTCCGTGACCTGGACTTGGTCACAAGGTGAACACGTCAACGCAAAGTGAAGTGCAAAACCGAAAGCCACGCGCCATAATGTTGTATTGTCCTGTGCAGAGCATACCATATGGTATGCGCTTTTATCAGATACCGACCCATCCCCAGTATGTATATGGTTAAAGCACTTAAAACAGGATTGTGATAAGTGTAGCATGTTGCACATGCATTCAGTGATACCAGTAATGATGTTTTATTTGGAACATCCTAGCACTTACTAATTATCCAATCAGAATGCTCATACGTCATCCTTTATGGAGCCAAGGCGCATATTTTACAATTAAAAAAATCTCACGGCACACCAACAAACAAAAATGTCACAAAATGTGTATACATTAATTACTGTATGTACTTCCTGCCATCTAATAGAAGAGCATTTATTTGTTCTGTCTGTCACTATGCCTCCCTGGCATAAATAGATGAACAAATATACATTATTCCTTGTAAATAAATATTTTTTGGAGCAATTAAGTAACATTTTATAATTTCCCACAGCACACCTGAAGAGCGCTCACAGCACACTAATGTGCCCAGCACACTGGTTGAGAATCACTGCTCTATACTGCTCACATGCTATGATATGCTGTCCCGTATTTACATGCCTTATTCCTCAGCTGCATTTGGCATTTAAGATTGATTACAGCAATCTGTTACATTATCGCATAATGTAAAGGTATTTGGGAGATCATAGCCCTTCATCACTATTTCAACAAAATACAATTTCTACACATAATACCCAGGCAACCCAGGTTGTCAGAAACAGTCTCATTTTATGTTTGTTCCAGAATGTGATTTTAACATGGCGAATTTCCTCCATCCTAAATATTATATTCCTGTGGTCCTGTGTACAGCAGCCCTGCATGCTCCTGTGATGCCTGCCTTTTCCTGTTTTTCACAGATGTCAACGAGTGTGAAGTCTACCGTCTGGACCAGGGAGGGACGTTATGCATCCATGAATGTGTCAACGTCCCAGGCTCATACCACTGCTCCTGCCCCAGTGGCTACAAGTTGCTCCCAGATGGGCGGAGCTGCGAGGGTGAGTGACAGGAGGGTACAGGAGACAAAGGCGCATTCACAAGGCCTTACCAGCTGCAGATATGACTTGTCTGTTAGACCTATGGGGGTTACCTGTGATTTACAACAGTGCAAAGCTTCCAAACTCTTAGATTCTCCTCGTGACCAATTCTTTTGAGCAAAAGGTTTGGCTTTGGAATGAATGACCTCACCATTTCCCAGCAGAAAGGATCTGTAGGACATGAAGCATTTATGTGAGACTGAACCAAAAAACCAAATAAACAACTGGAGCTCAGCACCGACGCTAAGACTGCGGACGGTCTGGCTGCTGGCCCCTCACTCTACTTACATGCCTCTTCTGTTTTGTCTTCCAGATGTGGACGAATGTTTAAACCAGCAGCACAACTGTAGCCGAGGAACAACATGTATCAACACCGGGGGAGGCTTTCAGTGCGTCAACCCAGACTGTCCCCGTTCCCATGGCAATATCACCTACGTCAAAACATCTCCCCTGTACGAGTACTGTTTTAACTTTTTTGCTACTGTTTTATCATCTTTCATGTTACGGCAGCATTCAATGGGCCTTTCATGTAAGGAGAATGGGTTCCTCAGGGACGTTTTGACTAAAAAAGGCTTCAATTTTGTTAGTTTTGGTCAACATAACCTTTACTAGAAATCACAAAACCTGGGCGCTGGGATGGAGCTGGGGTGTGCAATGCGTGCCTGGATACATCTGTTAATCTTGAAATTAATAATAGGCTGCTGAGATGCTGTATGTGTTTTGCATTTGCATGTGCTACTTTTAAACTCAACATGACAGTTTGTACCATCTGAAAGCTAAGCAAATCACTGGAATGCAAACAGCCCCAATTAAAAATGAAAACACCTTCTTTTTTTTTTACCCCCCCACCCTTTCGTCAGTTTAGGGATAAATGTTAATCAGAATATTACAAACGCTATGGAATGAACACTTTGTAACCAGTACAAACTTCAACAACAATGTATAAACATTTTGTTCAATCAACACTACAAGCATTGAACAGTATCATTTTGGTACAGGCAGAAAATGTGATAAACTTCTAGAAAGGGATATCATTAGCTTGTGCAAGTGTACTGAATGTTGTGACTGGTGAGTGTATTTCATCATTACTAACCTTGGAGTGCAGCTCAAAGGAGGAGGACGAGATGATTGTGCAAGCACACACACAGAAGCCACATGAGAAGCCCAAAACTACAAAAATGAGATTTGTGGTTAAAGCTGTAAAAGAGTGAAGCAAACCATATGTGACAAGAGCATGCATGCTCAGCAGAACTGCATTGCCAAACATTATTTTCTCTTTAATGCTCTCCAATTGCTAAGAAACATTACGTCTCAGTCAAGCCAAGCTGCCTGGTCTGAAGGACTGAAACATAGCACTGTGTGCTCTTACTTAAGCAGCAGTGTGGTTGAACGCTGATGCCAGCGGAGGAGATGACTGAAACTTTTGGCAGACACTAACACGGACTACGAAAAGCATGGCTTAGCACTGTAGCTTAGCCCAATCAGATACTACATTCCAAAACATATGGCCTCACCAGTATCAGAAAGGTATTGATTCAAACATATCTTATAATTATAATTATATCATTGTATTATAATTGTAGTTTGCAGTTTTGTACAGCTGCATTGCATAGAAATGTCTCAGTAAGATGCAGGTTTTTGAGACAGCTCTCATAATGGAGCTCATCAGATGCAGCTGTACCGAATGAAGCGTCCAGGGAGCGTATAATTTAGGTTGGATGTCATTGTTGATTCTTCATAACCGCATGTTCATTTTCCACACATTCCAAGTGATACTGACTGAAGGAAAATATCCTCTTAAAAGGAAATTGCAGATGACACACATTTCCCATAATTTGTTATATTTTGTTCTATTCTGCAAATATTTATAACCACAATATAATAAAAAATGCAGATCTTCATATGTGTGAAACACAAAGAAATGTGAATTCTGCTGTCTTAAAAACACAACCCCCCCCCCCCAAAAAAAATCCTGAATAGTGATGTAATGGAACTGATTTCTGATCTTGATCTTATTTTATGAATATTAGTTTATCAGTTTATACTTGTTCCACTCGCAGATTTAAAAAAACAACTTAAAACAAGACATTCTGTCACTAAAATAAGTACAGTATGAGTTTTCATGAAAAATGAGGTTAAGTTCAGTAGGTAAGATTTTGCGTTTTTGCAGTGTTAGGACACTGAAAGAAAAGTTTGTATACATTAATACACCTTTACACTTTTATATTAAAAGTGTGCTGAAAAATTATACTAAGAAATTTTTCATAGCTTATGAAAGTCTTTGGCTTTCATGATCTTGTAAATAAATGCTGCATGTACTGTACGCATCGCCTCTCCTTAAGGCTTAAAATGTACTCTCCCACATGATTATATTGTGTATGAAACATTCATAAAGTACATAATTGTACCTTGAAGGGAACAGTGGCTTTTCACTGAGGTGATAACCGAGGCTTATGTTCCATGTAAAGGGCCTTCACATATGAAACACCACCACACATGGACTGGAAATCAAACAGCGTTTATCTTCCCTGTGCCTCTAACTTGATGTGTTTCTGTCTTGTGCAGTCAGTGTGAGAGGAATCCCTGCCCCATGGAAAGCCGCTCCTGCCACTTTGCGCCAAAGACCGTCTCTTTCCACTACCTCTCCCTCCCCTCCAACATTCAGACGCCTGCCACTCTTTTCCGTATGGCCACCGCGGGGGCTCCTGGGCGCTCAGGGCCCGATAGCCTGCGCTTTGGCATCGTGGGAGGAAACTCACGGGGTATTTTTGTCATGCAGCGCTCAGACAGACAAACCGGCGAGCTGATACTGGTCCAGCAGCTGCGCGGGCCACAGGAGATCAACGTGGAAGTGGACATGTCGGAATACGCCGACCGCACCTTTCAAGCAAAGCATGTGGCCAGAGTCCACGTTCTGGTGTCACCTTATAACTTCTGAAGAAGTTGAGGAGGAGTAACTGATAGTACTGATCATCGTCATCCCATTTCAGCCGGTCACAGGCCAGAGTGTGCTTCGGTTATAGATTTTAGAGTGAAAGTAAAATGAGTGCAAATATACAATTCATATTACAAATCACAGTACAAATATGACAGCACTATATGTCACTCAGTGGAGCACAGACCTCCACAAGGGCCAAATAACCCTAAATTGAATCAACATCAAATTGTACACCATCAAAGATCCCCATTGTCTTGCCTATTCTGCTCTCTCAAGACGGACGGAAAATTGAAGAACATGTCCTGAATTGGAATGCATCAAATGTAGCGATAGGGTTACAAAGAACCCTCAATTTTCCAGTTCATTTCTAAAAACTTTCTGAACACTTTCCATGGAAAGATAGATTATTAAAAATATTCAGTTGGACGAGAACAACACTTTCCATGGCACTCAATGTGAATTATTGGGTATTAACTGGAAAATTGGGGAATTAACACATGCATGAATATGTATTTGATGAACATTTTGTTCAATCATAAGCAGACATACAGTACATGCAGACTAATAACTACATCAATTATTTTGATTTCTACACAGTAGTTCATCAGTACAGTAGTTTTTTTTTTTTTCAAATTCCCAAATTTGGACTTTATTACCATTAATACCTATTTAATTTCAATGGAAAATATCCAATTTCCTCATCAGAGAACATGACTGTTGAGAATAACTGTTGTGTTACTCCACAAAACCACCACAGTAGCCCTGCCCCCCTGTTCTAACACGTGGGTACCTTATTATATGTTGGATATATTATTGCTGGTTTTTGCATCTTTTATCTTCCATCATATACTGTATATAAGCACACTATTCATTCGTACTAAGGTTATTTTGCTCTTTTAAAGAGTGAATGATCTACAGTAGTGGGACTTTTCATATACTCACACTTCATACATGTATTTTGAGGATAATAACAACTGCACAATCTGAAATATTGTCTCTACATAAATGAAATAAACTCGTGTAACATCTCAGCTTTTGTTAGTTACCTCACTTGATGCTACACAGTGTACCAGCGCTTCTTTTCAAGAGTTAGGCAGTAAAACCAAAGCACAGGGGATTAATAAATCCTGGATAGTGATAAAATCTTCTCAGAATGAATGACAAGGGATGTTTCAACACACTTTCAAAGCAGTTTGGATCTCATCAGAGATACGGAAACTATAAAATATGTAAAAACACATCTCACTTTTTTTTTTAAATAAGACACTAATGTTCAACACGTGTGTCTTCTTACTTCCCTCTGTCCTCTCCCATCTCTAACCAGGGCTTTACATTTGCACTCAAATCAAATCGTACAGTATATTTTTCGAAAGGGGATCGGGGGTGACCATCAAAAATACACAGCACAGAACATCGCAACGTGCCTTATTTATCATATTGGAAGTGCATTTCAGGAAAAATATGTTCTGTGCAAAATCACACGAAAGATCAGCATTTGACCTGGTGTCAAGTATAATGTCACAGGAGAACTCAGAGCGTGTTTTGCTCTTTGTTTGGTTATTTTACACTAATTATTCCAAAAGATGGGCTGCTGTCTTGGATGCTGTCATGCGAGACATCAGCAAATCTTGCTCGACATTGGCGTATACCTCAGAAGAGTAAAAGTAAGTTCAGCAAGCATAGCATTAACTGTGGGCTCCAAAAGATCAAACGATCTCAACAAGGGGTGTCAAGAGAAGGAGAGAATCAGGACAACAGAAATACACACGGGGAGTTAGTGAGCATTTAAGACTGCAACATAACCATACAATTCACCTCTTGTTGAAGTAAATGCAGTGAAAGTTGTATTGTTATTACGTCTTTCAATGGTTAACTTCTTTTGATACTTGTGTGACAAATTATGAGAATATTTGAAAACGATGCACAACATGCATTTACGACATAAAGTAGCTTCGTAGTTTGTCATTAAAGCTGAGCTTTTTTGTCGTGTGACTGAATGGGTATATATCACTACATGTAGGAAGTCCACACACCCCTGAATCTTTTCAAGAGGGGAGGTAAAAACAAACAACTGAGATAGTATGGTTGCAGATGTGTACACATCCTCTTATAACAGGGAATGTGGCTGTTTTCAGAATTAACCAATCACATTCAACTCATGCTACACACCTGCTACCATTTTTAAGATGCCTCTAATTAAAAAGAAATAAAGTTCAGATGTTCTAGTAAGTTTTTCCTGACATTTTGAAGTCATATACACCATGGTCCACAGAGAGCTTCCACGGCATCAGAGGCCTCTCGTTGTTGAAAAGTAAGGAGAAGGGGATTCACATAAAATCTACCACAGTGAATACAATCAAAATCAGGTGGAGAGAATTTGGCACAAGAGTGACATTAGTAAGAACTGGACATCCCTCCAAAATGGATGACCAGACAAGAACAAAACTGGTCAGGGAGGCTGCAAAGAGGTCACCAGCAAAATTGAAGGAGCTGCAGGAATTTGCGAAAAGTACAGGCTATTTAGTACATGCGACAACAATCTCCCGTCTTCTTCATACAGTACATGAAATGTGGAAATCAAGGTTGAATTTTTTTATCCATAATTCAAAAGGTGTTTTTGGAGAAACCACAAGACAGCTGATTACCAAAAGAAGACCATACCTCTACTGTGACGCATGGTGGTGGCAGCATCATCAGCTTTGGGGTGTTTTTCTTCAGCTGGAACTGGGGCCTTATTCAACATGGAGGAAATTATGAACAGTTCCAAATACAGTGTCAATGTTCGCACAAAACGTTCAGGCTTTTGCTAGAAACCGAAAACTGTCAGGAAAAGCCTATCAGAAAAGCCAAACTTTATTTGGAGTTAATCAGAGGCACTTTAAACGATGGCAGGCTTGTGCTGACTCCCATTTAATAAATTGGAATGTGATTGGTTAATTCTGAACACAGCCACAACCTGTGTGCAGCCGCATTATCACAGCTATGTTTACTTCTTCCCCTATTGAAAATATACATATTTTTTGTTGAGTTGTACAGGTTATAGGTCACATTATTGGTGCAGAAGGTTGTTAAATGATTGACCTTGATCTATAGTTTTTTTTATTCCACAAAAGCTGGCATTTGAACAGGGGCGTGTAGACATTTTATACGCACTGTATATGCCCTGAGCTGTGAGAGGCTCTAGCTCACTGGCGACTCATTACAGAAAATGGATGGCTATATTGACAAATCTTTACACTTGTATGACCATTTAGAAAGGTAAAATCTAACTTAAAACCTAACCTGTGCAGTTTGTAAAGGATATATCATAGCAACCGTTTGACGCTCAAACAGATTATTTCCATTTAGAGGGAGCTCTGGGAAAAATTCTATCCAAATTGGAGGTTGATCAGCATCCCATAACGAATTGTGTTCAACCTCATAGGTTCTACTCTACTCGCATTTGTGTGTTTGTTTTCAAGGCTTGTCCTCAGGCACGTTGCATCAATTCCGAGAAGGAAGGATGTTGCCAGAGACAACTGGAGAATGACAGGCTTCCTAATACAAGCCATGAGTGAGTGAGTGAGTGAGTGTGAGTGTGAGAGAGAGACCGAGAGAGAGAGAGAGAGAAAAGAGAGAGAGAGAGAGAGAGAGAGAGAGAGAGAGAGAGAGAGAGAGAACAACGAAGGCCTTGAGGCAAAGCCAGGTTCCAGTGTGTTTTGGCCTGTGGGTTCCAAACCCGTGGTGGTTTGAGTGCTTGCAGCAGGCCAAACACACATGGGAGGACGATAAGTAACAAGCTACTAAAGTCCAAATTGATGTGGTTAACACATTTGAGGAGCACTGCAACTCACTGACCTTTTTCTCACGTTAAAATATGTTAATTACCCAATTAAATATGTATACTTTTGAAAAGCCAAGTCTTATTTTTGTTGACAAGTGTTTCAACAGACGGAATCTTGGCAAGTTTTTTATTTCAGTCCGTAAATCACAAACACGACGAAAGATGTGAACACATCCATCAACATGCTGATGTTAATATTGTGTTAATATTGTGTTGTGTTACAGGCTGGTCACAGTGGCCTAAGGATGGTTTGTCATCTCTCATTGATTTGTCACGCAAAAGGCCCAGTGCTCAGATGTCACTCTTGTAAAACTGTTCAAATCATTACTTTAAATTAGCTCACCTTTAAGAATCATGTTAAGGAACTCCACCACAAGGTTTTCTAATTTTACTGCAGTGCATTATGCAGGAAAAAGAAGACAGCTCCTGTGTGTACCATCTGTGATGCTGATGCGGCATAAATTATATGAGCCGTGGACTATACTGATACTATACTGTAGACAATATATTATTTTCTTGTCCCATGACTTGGCAATGTACAGATACAGCATAGTGAAATGCATTCGAAGACTACAATATTAAGTACAGTGCACCTGTACACTGTATAATTTGATCCAATGCAAGAGTTGTCAAAGAAATATTGCTTTTATAAAGATGAAAATATTCAGTTTTGATTACTAGAGGTATTCATCCCCTACTTGAGCCGTCACCTTATCGTGCTGGTGGGGTTTGTGTATCCCAGTGATCCGAGGAGCTAAGTTGTCTGGGGCTGTACAAACCCCTGGTAGGGTCACCCAGGGCAAACAGGTCCAAGGTGAGGGACCAGACAAAGCACGGCTCCAAAAACCCCTATGACAAACAAAATTAATGGACATAGGTTTCCATTGCCTGGACCCGGGGCGCCCCTCTGGAGCCAGGCCTGGAGGTGGGGCTCGAAGGCGAGCGCTTGGTGGCCGGGCCTGCACCCATGGGGCCCGGCCGGGCACAGCCCAAAAGGGTAATTTGGGTCCCCCTTTCCATGGGCTCACCACCTGTGGGAGGGGCCATAGGGGTCGGGTGCAGTGTGAGCTGGGCGGTGGCCGAAGGCGGGGACCTTGGCGATCCGATCCCCGGCTACAGAAGCTGGGTCTAGGGACATGGAATGTCACCTCTCTGGCAGGGAGGAGCCTGAGCTGGTGTGCGACGTCGAGAAGAGCGCTCCCGCTGGGGACTCCATTGTTCTGCTGGGGACTTCAATGCTCACCTGGGCAATGACAGTGAGACCTAGAAGGGGGTGATTGGGAGGAACAGCCCCCCGATCAGAACCAGATTGGTGTTCTCTTATTGGACTTCTGTGCTCACCACGGATTGTCCATAACGAACACCATGTTCAAGCATAAGGGTGTCCACACGTGCACTTGGCACACTAGGTCGCAGTTCGCATGATCGACTGATCGATTTTGTGGTCGTGTTATCGGACTTGCGGCCGCATGTCTTGGCGTCTCGGGTGAAGACAGGAGCAGAGCTGTCAACCACTTGGTGGTGAGTTGGCTCCAATGGTGGAGGAAGATACTGGTCCGACGTGGCAGGCCCAAACATATTGTGAGGTTCTGCTGGGAACGTCTGGCAGAAGGAGTTTCAATTCCCACCTCCGGCAGAACTTCACCAACGTCTCAGGGGAGGTGGAGGACACTGAGTCCGAGTGGACCATGTTACGCTCCTCCATCGTCGAGGCGGCCGACTGGAGCTGTGGCCGTAAGGTAGTCAGTGCCTGTCGTGGTGCCAATACCCGAACCCGTTGGTGGACACCAGCAGTGTGGGATGCCATCAAGCTGAAGAAGGAGTCCTATTGGGCCTTTTTGGCCTGTGGGATTCCTTGAGGCAACTGGTGGGTACCGGCTGGATAAGCGGAATACAGCTTTGGTGGTCGCTGTGGCAAAAACTCAGACTTGGGAGGAGTTCGGTGAGGTCATGGAGAACGACTTTCAGACGGCTTCGAGGAAATTCTGGTCCACCATCCGGCGTCTCAGGAGGGGGAAGCACTGCACCATCAACGCTGTGTATAGTGCGGATGGGGCGCTGCTGACCTCGACTCGGGACGTTGTGAGTCGGTGGGGAGAATACTTCGAAGACCTCAATTCCACCGACACGCCTTCCCATGAGGAAGCAGAGTCTGGGGTCTCTGAGGCGGGCTCTCCTATCTCTGGGGTTGAGGTCACCAAGGTGGCTGAGATTTGCCCGGAGTTCCTAAAGGCTCTGGATGTAGTGGGGCTGTCCTGGTGGACACGCCTCTGCAACATTGCATGTACATCGGGGACAGTGCCTCTGGCTTGGCAGAGTGGGGTGGTGGTCCCCTTTTTTAGAAAAGGGGGCCTAAGGGTGTGTTCCAACTACATGGGGAATCACACTCCTCAGCCTCCCTGGTAAGGTCTATTCAGGGGTGCTGGAGAGGAGGGTCCGTCGGGAAGTTGAATCTCAGATTCAGCAGGAGCAGTGTGGTTTTCGTCCTGGCCATGGAACAGTGGACCAGCTCTACACCCTCAGTAGGGTCCTAGAGGGTGAATGGGAGTTCGCCCAACCAGTCTACGTGTCTTGTGGACTTGGAGAAGGCGTTCGACCGTGTCCCTTGGGGAGTCCTGTGTGGGGTGGTTCGGGAGTATGGGGTGCTGAACTCCCTGTACGTTCAGTGTCAGAGTTTGGTCCGCATTGCCAGCAGTAAGTCGGACTTGTTTCTGTTGAGGGTTGGACTCCTCCAAGGCTGCACTTTGTCACTGATTCTGTTCATAACATTTATGGACAGAATTTCTAGGCGCAGCCGAGGCGTAGAAAGGGGTCCTGTTTGGTGGCCTCATTATTGCATCTTTGCTTTTTGCAGATGATGTGGTTCTGTTGGCTTCATCAAGCCATGATCTCCAACTCTCACTGGAGCAGTTCGCAGCAGAGTGTGAAGCGGCTGGAATGAGAATCAGCACCTCCAAATCTGAGACCATGGTCCTCAGTCGGAAAAGGGTGGCGTGCTCTCTCCAGGTCAGGGATGAGATCCTGCCCCAAGTGAAGGAGTTCAGGTATCTTGGGGTCTTGTTCACGAGTGAGGGAAGAATGGAACGGGAGATCGACAGGCAGAGCGGTGCAGCGTCTGCAGTGAAGCGGACTTTGTCTCGGTCCGTTGTGATGTAGAAGGAGCCAAGCCAAAAGGCGAAGCTTTCAATTTGAAAGCTTGTGACCAAAAGAACAAGATCCCGGATAGCGGCCGAAATGAGTTTTCTCCGCAGGGTGTCCGGGCTCTCCCTTAGAAATAAGGTGAGAAGCTTGGTCATCCGGGAGTGGCTCAGAGTAGAGCCGCTGCTCCTCCACATTGAGAGGAGCCAGATGAGGTGGCTCGGGCATCTGTTTAGGATGCCTCCTGGACGCCTCCCTGGTGAGGTGTTCCAGCACGTCCCACCGGGAGGAGACCCCGGGGACGACCCAGGCCACACTGGAGAGACTACGTATCTCTGCTTGCCTGGGAACACCTCGGGATCCCCTCAGAAGAGCAGGAGGAAGTGGCTGGGGAAAGGGAAGTCTGAGCTTCGCTGCTAAAGCTACTGCCCCCGCGACCCGAGCTCGGATAAACAGAAGAAAATGGATGGATGGAGGTATTCATCATTTGTTTTATTTTCATCTTCTTATATTATTATTACATTTTGACCCTCTCATGTCACTCTTTTTAAATACATCTTTGAACTGCAGATGTCTGTAGGTACAGGTGTGCCTAATGTTTTTGCCGGTGAGTATACTAGTGTTTGGGTTTGAATATATACAGTATTACATATGCATCTTACAAAAATAGAGAAAGAAAGCAGAAAACACATTGAACTCATAATAACATTATCAACATCAGATCAATATTATGCTTTTCGAATCAGACGAAATTTCAAAGTAACTTCACATTGCTCCACAATTGTTCATGTGTTTTAAATAGCCAATAGTATCATTTATGTAGTCATATGCCAAATAAATTAGATTGAAGTGGCAAGGACTTTTACGGCCCAACTCTTTTCACTATGATCTTCTTTCAAACCCTTCTTCTGTGTTTCATTAACATTTGTCATAATATTGCAGCATTTGTATCTGATTTCTTTTTGAAGCCACTTTAGACAGACATTATGGGATGATGCAACCACTGTAAAATAATTCCTTTTATTGCAGTAAAAACAGACCAAATTATAGTCCAGGAAACCAACATACTCCTGTATATCTTATTTGAACACTTCCCAACATGGAAAACTCAAGTATAGCCACTTATAACTCAGGCATAATTATGGCAAAGAACAAATCAGGCATCTGTACAAATATTCAAGGTGCAGGTGTCTGTAAATCAATCAAACCAATCAACCAATCAAATGACTGCTGGCCATCATAAACACATTCTCTGTTTCTGACAACCCCTGAAAAGGAAACTATTGTGAACATTGACATTACAATATTATAATCCTCTGGAGGTGATCAGCTTGTGCTTTTGCTAACCAATGAAAGCATCACACACAACATGACAACAGTGCTCTTATACTCCAAACTACAATGACAGCACCACCCAGCAGACATTTAAAAAAAAAAAAACAGGAACAAATAAACGAGAATGTTAAGGTGTTTGTGTAAATAAGCACAGAACGCAAACTTGGTCAAGAAAAAAGCAAATTGGCGTTTGCCCAATACAGCTCTGAAGAAGACAGTGTGAACAGAGAAATGGCGAACACAACTTTTAAGTACACTTTCATCATAAATAAATAAGAATGAAGCTACAAAATTCCTTAGACATACAGTATATTGCTCCAAAGACACACAAGTCCACCCGCTCCTTTAATTAACTACTGAACCCGCTTGTGGTTTAATTGTACAAATGATGTAGATTTTCAGTCTTCCCAATCACACACTAACTGACACATCAACACTGAGACTATTGGAATATCAGGCCTCATACAAGAATGACACGTAGGCACAGTTTTGATGGTGAAAGTGCATAGACGCAAAATGTTCTCTTCCAATGTTGTCATCTCAACATCATGTCTCACCAGTACATGAAACATGCATGTTTGCTAAATCCCACTTTAAATCAATGAGATAAAAGTTTAATTCCTGTTGTCTATCTAACTATCCCTATCTTCATAAATAATCTCATTTGAAACACCTCAAAAACACATTGTGTGTCTTTGAGTATGTTCATGCATGAGGCCCTCTGTTCTTACTTGTAGAAAAACACCTGTAAAGTAGACATAACGCAAATAAATACAGCACATAATATAAAATCAATTCATCTCTTTGGAAAGAAAGGCTCAAACTGATTCTGTCAGGGCAAAGATGAACCAGTTGTTGAGAGGGGAAAAAACAGTTTAGATGGTGGAAGGTCATTAGTAGAGCTCCACCATTACCTGCCACCAGTAATAAGATGCAACTGTGCACAGAAGACAACTGCAGAGTCGCGAGTAGGCCCCTCATCCTCCACTGACAGCTTTGAAGGTTTCCCCTCACTCCAGCTTGGACATCTCATACTTGGTCGTCATGCTTTCCTGCACAGTAACAGAAGTAGTGTAAACTGTAGGCAACATTTTATGTTTTAACTCTGGAATTAATTCCTGACATAACATATAGCATAAGAGCATACCTCATCAGAGTCAAGCAAAACAGGAAGGGCTCTGAAAAGTCAAAAAGACACAGTTGGAATCTCACTCAACTCATCAAATCTCATTGATTCAAACCATGTTGCTAAACTGAATACATATCAATGCTAAATGACTTACACATCAGTGAGAGAGCTTGGAATGTTTTCCTCAACCCACTTCAAGTCCTCTTCCTGGATGGAGACAAAAAGAGAGTTAACACTGCCGACTGTAGGACAACACTTATAACTGCAGATCTCTTGTGGCACTATTGCAGGATTCCCCTGACTTTTCCCCCTCAAGACCCAAATCAGAAATTTGCTTTCTCCCCAGGAGCCAAACGTACTATATTACACCATACATTGCCATACTATCACCCTATACTGTACATTAACATTATGATACATTTACTAAAACACTAAAGTCCTTCAACTTGATTGTGTGCGTGCTAGATGATCAATAGCATTTTATTTTTGGGAAACCCTTTTAAAATCGTTGCATTTACATTACTGACCGGGTTTGTTTCTGGAGATGTCACTGCACTATTTGCCTCATTTTTGGTGCCTCTCAGTTTAATGCCATCAGCTGCATTGAGGAAGAAGATGTTAAAACAGGAGAACAAACTGTGCATAACATGATCAAAGCAAGCTCAATGACATTAGCGCACCAATGTTTGCAGAGGCAATAAATTCCTCGATTTCCTCATCATCTGAGTCATCAATGAGAGGTGTGAAAGCGTACCTGTTGGCATTGACATTTGATGAGAAAAAAAATAAAGCGGGGGAAACTGGGCACAGAGTGGTATTGTATAAGAATTTGCCTTTGATTGTTTGCAGACGGTCTCCATAGGAACATTATGACAAGTAGAATGAGAGAGAACAAAAACCTCCAGAAAGCATCTTCCACCCACAGCTCAACCCAATCCTGAGCACAAATTAGGTCCCGGTTAAAATGTAGCTACCATATTATTAAAGACAGCCAGTATAGATATGCCGAGCATACTCACCGACTGGCAATCTGCTAGACGAAATTTCTTTGCTGTCCAACCCATGAAAATGATGGAAGCTGATGTACAGATCATGGATGAAAAACAAGTAATTGTAACATATGGACATCTGATGACAAGTGTTGTGTATTTTACTCACCAATGACTGCAAATATGAGTGTGTTTGTGAAGTGCCTGTAGAGGGATAACTTGACTGGGTTTTTTCTCAGCTTCAGAGTCTTGATGGTTTGAGCCAGGCTGACAAAAATGTAACTGGCAGTCAAGGCAAACACACAACTCAACTAAAATGAACCTCAATGCTTTGTATTAAATAAACATGATCATAGAGTGGACAATTTCAAATGTTTTAGATAATGACATGGAAATAGTGTGTATTCTGGTGGTTTATGCTTTTAAGTCCTTGGAATGAGGTGTAACTAGGGCTGTATCATTATGGCCAAAATAATAATCGTGATTATTTTGATCAATATGGTAATCACAATTATTCCTCGTTACGGAAATGTTTTTATTTTTATTGCACTACTTTTCAACAAACAATATGGAACAGTTTTCAGTGCAAAATGAATCTTTAATAAATAAGAATAAATGATAGATAATAACAATAAATAAATGTACCCCCAAAAAGTATACTTTTACCAAGGGCTACCTGAATGAATATGCTATTACAAAGTGCAATCACAAATTGCAACTTAATGGAATCAAATACTGTTAACGCATAACAACGCAATGCAATAACAGTAGGCTGTAAGCACCGACTTTTCATTTGCAAATCCCTGTCAATATAATGAATTGTCAAGGACACGACAATTGTGATTTCCCTCTCTATGTACTTCTCCCGTTATTTTAACTGCGGTCAGGCCAGTCGAAAAGAAGAAAAAAAAAGAAAGTAAAGAAGGCAGGTGCTACAACGATTGTTAATAGTGTCTTACCGTGACACACCGCCTCTACGCCAACTTCAAAATAAATGTTTCATATATTACTACATTGGACATCAGTGCCATTTTAAGCTTTTATGTTAAAGCTGGCCACGGATCGCGGTGCATTCGCGGCCTAGTGGCTGGCTGACTAGGCTGTGGGTACTACTGCAAATTTTCATATGCAGCAGTTCCCGCCTTTTAAATGTTTTAAAAAAAAAAAAAAAAAAAAAAAAAAAAACATTTAACGTGGCAGCCAAAATAGCGATCACGATTAAAATTAAATTGTGCAGCCCTAGGTGTCGGTGTAACCTTACCAAAATTACTGTACAATTCAACCTCATGAACACACCGGTATATAAGTAAAAAAATAAAATTACCCTTTTTTAATACATAAGCGGGATACATTTAAATACAATTACGAGAGAATTTAACTGCCAACCTGATAATGGGAAATTAACACAAGTGGGAACCGCATAGGCAGCACGGTGAGCGACTGGTTAGCACATCTGCCTCACAGATCTGAGGACCCGGGTTCAAATCCCGACCCCGCATGTGTGGAGTTTGCATGTTCTCCCTGTGCCTGCGTGGGTTTTCTCCGGGCACTCCGGTTTCCTCCTACATCCCAAAAACATGCATGATAAGTTGATTGCATGTGAGTGCGAATGGTTGTTTCTACATTGTGATTGAAAGTAACTCCCTATTTTAAAATACTTATCATTTATTCATATGTTGTAATATTTTTCTCAATTTTTTTGTATATGTTCCATAATGAAAGGAGCAAGTCTATTCTACCCAACCAACGACTTTGGAAGAACTTGAAGGGCGAATACAAGAAGTTATGTCTTCCATCCCACAAGAGTTCCTTGTGAAATCAGTTAATGTGGTTCCCAGGCGGTTTGAGAAGCTGGTGGCTAATGCTGGCACCCATATCGAATTTTAAATAAAAACTCCATGCAATACACTTTCTTCTCATGTTAATTTCTTGTAAGAATTATAGTTCAGAAATAAATTACAAGTACTTAAAAATAGGGAGTTACTTTTCAATCACCCTGTCTGTATGTGCCCTACGATTGGCTGGCGACCGGTTCAGGGAGTCCCCAGCCTCCTGCCCGAAGATAGCTGGGATGGGCTCCAGCAGCCCGCGACCCTAGTGAGGATAAGCGGTAAAGAAAATGGATGGCATGGATGGGAACCGCATAAAGAACCACAAGGGAAACAACTGTTAGTGCCACATTGCGTTTTCAACATGATGAAGGTGTGCTCTTGATCTTAGTAGCGATCCGAATGCTTCAATGTGTACAGCTTCGATTTTAAAACATGACCAATAAGGACTTCAACACAGAGGTCATTGAAAAATTCATGAACAGTAAACATGATTTTGGTGAGTGCAAGAGAAGTTAAGAATAGATGAGAACTTGACATTCCTAGGGTCATTTATAGAGAGCAGCGATACAGAAAAGGAGGTGGATATATCCTGGTTTGAACAGGCAGTGCTTGGGAATGACATTGGCTCATTAGAACTGTAAAACTGCACTCTTCTCTTCTCTATCGCCATGTTTTAAGAAAGCTACATTGGGATGTTTGTATTTTATGAAGTTATCTCTTGGTCCATGAATCTAAAGCCCTCTGGGAACAGTCTGGTGGACGTGGTTTTTAAGTTATGTTATTTTACATCCTCAATCATAAGACATTGTCATTAAAATGGGAAGTCCTTGAGGAGGTATTTTACACTGTATAACTAGATTGTATTTCTTTTATTCATGTTAACTGTTCTGCTTTTATTAACCTTGACTTTGAAATAAACAATACAATTCAATTACCATGTCACTGTTTTTTTTCCCCATTTTCCTCGGTATGATGCAGTACAGTTCTATAACCCCGATAATAAACATAAATGAATACCTCTCTTTGAACATTTGTATGGGCTGGTGTGCCTAATGTTGTGGTCAATGAGGGTAGTGGCATGCAGAATGATTTTAAAGGTTTGAGAAGAATGCATGCGAATCAACTTAGATCAAGAGATGTCATTAGTGGCAACAAGGCAGAAAAAGTGATTTAATTAGAATCCAAGAAAGCGCACTCTGTTTTGTAATATTTGCTGTGATGTCTTATTCAGACATTGCGCATCCACCACTCTTGGTCTAAGCACTCCTAAAGAAAGAGAGCCACAGAAGGAAAGGTATATGTGCATGGAAGGATATCCACCAGCATAGAGAGGAGTCAAGCAGAGCCAGGGGAATGTTGGCCAGCAGGGCCAAGTCAGAGTCTTTTGCCTGGAAAGGACAGGACATGGAGGACACAAGGAGGTGGAATAAATGGAACCGTTCACACAAGTGCATAACGGGAAACAGGTAACCCAACCCATGAGGCCATAGCAATGACAGATTAGCAGAGATGAGTTGACTTTTGAGAATAAAAAACTGAAAGGATATGAACCAGATGATGAATGAGTCTAAAACAGCCAAAACAATTGCTGTAATGAGAGCTGGGCCATTGTCTCGACCCTTAAATGCATTAGCACAAAAACAAACATTTAGATTCTTATTTTAACACTGAACATAAGTACACGACAAACCACAGTGCTGCTCTAGTTCTTACTAGGCTTTGTATGTACAGTATCAAGTCAGAACTCTTAACTTTTACCTGAGGTGGTGGTTGTCATGCACATTGATTAAAAGAACAACTATTTTACATTACAGGGGGCGAAGTCTTACCCCAGTTATCCTCAGTACACCTTCAATTGCAGCAAAGACTAAGTAGAGAACTCCGAGACCAACCACTCTGTGCATTACTGTCCCCAATCGAGGCCTGTGAGGAAGGAGACGCATAGTAAAGTATTCATAATAAATCAGCACCTGTTCACATCGAAATCAGTAGCAATGTTTACACTGTACAGATATGGTGACATACTTTACAATGCCATAGCCTAGGCTGACAATGATGACAAGCAATCGGGCTATAGTTCTCTTGAGGGCCGAGACCAGCTCAGCAAAAATCAGCAGGCATGGAGCTGAAAAACCCAAAGAGCAGGACCATTACCAACAATGTTGGGAAAAGTTTACCTTTTAATAAAGAATGTCAGTGGACACTCACAAGCAGAGCCTACAGCATTGGTGTTTTCATATTCAGCGCAGAAGACCGCCTTCTCCACCATACCTAGGAATATAACGCCGGCAATCCAAAACTGGATTCTCAGTATGTCTTTCCAGTAGCAGGCAGCCCAAGTGAACCACAACAGAGCGAACAGGATGTAGACCACGCACATAACCATGTAAAACTGTGAACAAATCATAGCCATTTTACCACATTAGCAAGACACCAAATGGTAGAAAATGTTTTAAAAGCAACAGACAGATCATAATTCCAAAACGTTGTCTACTCACAATCATGAGAGGGTATTCTGTGATGGAAATGTAGCCATGCCTGCCTTTCATCACCACATTCACTGGAAAGAGAAACTTATTTTTTAATGCAGCTGATATCAGCATTATGTGAGAAAAATGACCTTATGATGACAGATTTTCACTGGTGTGGTGGTGTGTTTCAATTTAATGAATATTACAAATGTTTCCAACAGACACATTAAATCATTTGTTTTCATTTTTATGCATGTGGAACACCACGAAAAATCCCATAATGGCAGTACGATTCATGTAAAGCATTTTTTTTTATACACTCAGTGGCATTACCTTTTCAGCTGCTACATTTGTTTTGAGTTTTGGATTCTTTATTAATAAACCTCTTAAGGTACTTGACTATTTAATGTAAAAAAAAATAATATTAAAAAATCCTCACTAGTTAAATTCCAGTTAACATCTTGTTTACTGGGCACAATTTTCACCACGAGTAGGTAAGGTCCATCAGTCCATGTGGAGGCTATGACATTGTCTTTGACCGTTGTACCGCTGCTTGTCACTGTGTCACTGTCGTACTCTTCAGTAATCCACCCGATGTCACTTTCATCCTGCCGCATTGCAAAGATAAAACACTGATTACAACAAACTGAAACTGCTATTAAACACGTATGGCAGACTTCCCGATTTGACTGACCAACACTTGTCCCTCAACATGTGGACTGACAGGTCGGGGTTCCGCCTTGGCTTTCTGCAGGAAGCAGAGGTGACATGATAAATAAGACCAGGTGACTATGTGACCAACTGTGCTGAGGAAGAGTATGCTAATGATACAAAAACCTACTTTAAATGTTGGAAAGGAGCGCAGTTCACTGTTACACATTATAGGCTTGTGTTTATGCTCGATGTACTCTCCTTGTACAAGGGGATTCGGATCAAGGCTCTGCCCACGACTCAGCGGTGTTCGCTCATACATTTCCTACAGAGAACAAGAACAATTAATTTCATCAAGCAATGTCAAACTCAGGATTTAAATACATTCATACATCCATCCATCAATTTTCTGAGCCGCTTCTTCTCACTAGGGTCGCGGGCGTGCTGGGGCCTATCCCAGCTATCATCGGCCAGGAGGCGGGGTACACCCTGAACTGGTTGCCAGCCAATCGCAGGACACATACAAAAACCATTCGCACTCACATTCACACCTACAGCCAATTTAGAGTTTTCAATCAACCTACCATGCATGTTTTTGGGATGTGGGAGGCAACCGGAGTGCCCGGAGAAAACCCATGCATACTTACTTCAATGTTATTGAAATCATTGTGGCAGGGGTAGTATTTCAAATACCACTGGATGGTGAATGTCACATCCTCAGGACAGCCAAATGACACAACTGAAAGTTAAACAAACAAGCGAGGGTAAACATAAAATGAGTATGCATTACCTGTGAAATCTTCAGACTGCCATTTTTCATGTCTTACCTTTCATTTCAATGTTAGTGTCTTTGAACATGGATTTTCTTAACAGTAGCGGTCTTGAGGTCTGCTGAAGAGCAATTGTTTTATGCATAAGACTACAGCTATTATTACTATTGTTCAAGTAATTACACTTACAATAATCACAGAATGCTGGGGATATTGGACTTCCAGCTGAAATTTCAGGATGCAAAAAAACCTTTACAGATGATCATTTGGACGTCTAAACTTTGAACGCATGTCAAACTGATCAGTGTTGCAGTAGGCTACATTTTGAGGAGTTAATTTGAGCCACTAATATGCCTTATTTTTCCTGGTTCAATTAAAATTATGCTGTTCACATTTTGACATCATGAGACCAAGATGACACCTAACAATTGATCAACAGTACCAAGACGTTGTCAGAGAGAAGAGGTCCCTGAGCTTAGTGTGTTACAATATGTCATCCGCAGGTTGCAACAGAGAGAGACTGAAAGAGTCATAGAAAGGCATGTGGACGTCTTTGGAAAAGCATTGGTCAAACATCTGTTGTGAATTTTGCCGTTCAGCTCATTGTTAGAGAACAACAAGTTGTGCAATAAGCAATGAAACACTGAACAACACAACAAAGGAAATTTACCTGTAGAGGTTAGCGTGCATTTTAGGTTCATCCTGAAATTTCACCCAAATGCTACATGGTTTGTCTAGTTGTTATATGATATGTGGTCGACAGTTCGCCCTTCCAGGCTCATAAATACAGTATAGTGCAACTAGAGACTTCAAGGCACAACTGAAACATCTCTGCATTATAATTATTGAGCTTCATTTGAAAGGACTAAATGAAAAACCTTTATTTAAAACAGAAAATAAAAACATATAGCGATCAAGGTATCTTTTTCAAGGGTGATCTGGCCAAGAAGGCAGAGCACAATTCATGTCATAACAATAACAATAGAATCAATTTTATATACTGAAACATGTGCCAGCTGGAACTGAATTTGAATCATTTATATTTGAATTTCTACACTTGAATAATTGCATTAAAAAAGTGAATTTGAAAAACATAATTTGAATTTGTATTGTTTAATTTGAAACATCCATCCATCCATTTTCTGAGTCGCTTCTCCTCACTAGGGTCGCGGGCGTGCTGGAGCCTATCCCAGCTATCATCGGGCAGGAGGAGGGGTACACCCTGAACTGGTTGCCAACCAATTGCAAGGCACATACAAACAAACATTCGCACTCACATTTCATTAAAAAAACAATTATTTTATATATATATATATATATATATATATATAAAAGATTGTTTGTATATAAGTTTGTATATAAGATTATTTATATATTTATATATAAGATATATATTTATATATAAGATTGCTTATATATAAAAGATTGTTTGTCTCCAGCACGTCCCACCGGGGTCTCCTCCCGGTGGGACGTGCCCGGAACACCTCACCAGGGAGAGGCGTCCGGGAGGCATCCAAATCAGATGCCCCAGCCACCTCATCTGGCTCCTCTCGATGTGAAGGAGCAGCAGCTCTCCTCTGAGATCCTCCCGGATGACCGAGCTTCTCACCCAATCTCTAAGACACGCCCGGACACGCTGCGGAGGAAACTCATTTGGAAGTGAAGTACAATAAACTTGAAAGTAAATTAAATATTTTTTTTTATCCGCAATAAAAATCAAATTAGATATTTTCACATTGAGTTTGATAATTTCAGATTCAGTTTGACAAATTCAATTTCATATTAGCTGTAACAGACATCCGGGGACTGTAAGGAATGGCAATCGATCGGCGAGACACAGATCTGGTCTTCAATTTTTTTTAATCACGTGACATAGGGACTCTTCGGAAAGACAAATCTTCTAACCAGCTACAGTATTTTAACCTTTATACCACCTTTCCTTAGCCTTTGTGGAATGCAGCATACGGTGAGAAAGAGAGAAAAAATGTGCTTCCTTTCGAACATAGTAAAGGACATATCACAGGGACGTGACTAAGTAGTCTTTCCGTTTTTTTCCTAACGTAACGTCATCCAGGCATTGATCTCCATGCATTTGCATTTACTGACATTTAGGGGTAGAAAAAGCACACAACACATCTCGATACAGACAGCAATGTTTCAAATGAATTGACGGGGTTTATGTGAATGAATTGTACTTATGCCTCCCTTGTCCATTTTCTTTTGGACATTCGCAGATAAGCAGCTTGGATTTGCAGAAAAAAATATAATAATAATAATAATAATAATAATAATAATAATAGTTTGGGCGGCACGGTGGCCGACTGGTTAGAGCGTCAGCCTCACAGTTCTGAGGACCCGGGTTCAATCCCCGGCCCCGCCTGTGTGGAGTTTGCATGTTCTCCCCGTGCCTGTGTGGGTTTTCTCCGGGCACTCCGGTTTCCTCCCACATCCCAAAAACATGCATGAATTGGAGACTCTAAATTGCCCGTAGGTGTGAATGTGAGTGCGAATGGTTGTTTGTTTCGATGTGCCCTGCGATTGGCTGGCAACCAGTTCAGGGTGTACCCCGCCTCCTGCCCGATGACAGCTGGGATAGGCTCCAGCACGCCCGCGACCCTAGTGAGGAGAAGCGGCTCAGAAAATGGATGGATGGATAGTTTGGTCTCTGGTTCCGGCGGCCGACTGGTTAGAGCGTCTGCCTCACAGTTCTGAGGACCGGGGTTCAATCCCCGGTGCCGCCTGTGTGGACTTTGCATGTTCTCCCGTGCTTGGATTCATTAAGTATTCATAGGAAAAGCATGATATAACACATCAGGTTTACAGTATATTAAAAAATATATATTTATAATGGGAACCAATCTTGGCATAGAATTGGATAATAGTGTATAGTCAATGTTTATTTTCTATTTCTAATAACTTGGATATTGTTTTTTAAGTTTTAATTGTTCAAAACTGTGTGGCCAAATTTCAGCTCTCTAACCTTTGACTGTAACAGTTTTGTCCTTGGTGGAAAACATCAAAGTCCTAAAAATGTCCAAAAGAAAATGGACAATGGATGCATAAGGGCTGGACTTCAATTCATTCATGTACAGTGGGTATGGAAAGTATTCAGACCCCCTTAAATGTTGCACTCTTTGTTATATTGCAGTCATTTGCTAAAATAATTTAAGTACATACAGCACCCCATATTGACAGAAAAAACAGAATTGTTGAAATTTTTGCAGATTTATTTAAAAAGAAATTTATTAATATATATCACACAGCCATAAGTATTCAGACCCTTTGCTCAGTATTTAGTTGAAGCACCCTTTTTGAGCTAATACAGCCATGAGTCTTTTTGGGAATGATGCAACAAGTTTTTCACACCTGGATTTGGGGATCATCTGCCATTCCTCCTTGCATATCCTCTCCAGTTCTGTCAGGTTGGCGGGTGAACATTGGTAGACAGCCATTTTCAGGTCCCTCCAAAGATGCTCAATTGGGTTTTAGTCAGGGCTCTGGCTGGGCCATTCAAGAACAGTCACGGAGTTGTTCTGAAACCACTCCTTTGTTATTTTACCTGTCTGCTTAGGGTCATTGTCTTGTTGGAAGAAGAACCTTCGGCCCAGTCTGAGGTCCTGAGCACTCTAGAGAATGTTTTCGTCCAGGATATCCCTGTACTTGGCAGCTTTCATCTTTCCTTCTATTACAACCAGTCGTCCTGTCCCTGGAGTTGAAAAACACCCCCACAGCATGATGCTGTCACCACCATGCTTCCCTGTTGTGATTGTATTGGACAGGTGATGAGCAGTGCCTGGTTTTCTCCACACATACCGCTTAGAATTAGGGACAAAATTTCTATACTGGTCTCATCAGACAAGAGTTAAATATATGAGTGTCACAGCAAAGGGTCTGAATACTTATGGCAGTGTGATATTTCAGTTTTTCTTTTTTAATAAATCAGCAAAGAATTCAACGATTATGTTTTTTTTCCTGGCAATATGGGGTGCTGTGTGTACATTAATGAGGAAAAATGAACTTAAATTATTCTAACAAATGGCTGCAATATAACAAATAGTGTAAAATTTAAGGGGGTCTGAATACTTTCAGTACCCACTGCAAACCCTCTAAATTCATTTGAAACATTGCTGTCTGTATCGGGATGTGGTGTGTGCTGTTTTACCCCTAGGTGTCAGTAAAACCGAAGGCATGGGTGCGGAAAGACAACTTCGTCATGTCCCTGTGATATGTCCTTTACTATGTTCGAAAGGAAGCACATTTTTATCGTATGATGCATTCCGCTTAGGAAAGGTGGTATGAAGGTTCTTCGTACATTCACTTTCAAGTTTGTTTGACTTCAGTTCCAAAGTAATAACTTCAATTTAAAATTATACTATTCAGATTCAGTTTTTAAATGCAATGTTTCGAATTAAACAATAAAAATTCAAAGTGTTTTTCAAATTGAGTTTTTAAGAGCAATTATTCACGTGTAGAAATTCAAATATTAATGACTAAAATTCAGTTCCTGCTGGCACGTATTTCAGCCCATACAATATGTACATAAAGAACTTATTATACATAAATGTAAGCATAACGCATAAAACAGTATAAAAAGGCTTCTTTCACATTTCCATGGTGATACAACGCCCAAGGAAATCGATAAAGTAAACATGAAAGCAGACAAATCAATTAAAGTTTCTTCCATTGGTTCAAACAAACCAAAATACCCTGACATACCAATCTGGAGTAAGGTAGCTAGCCAGCGGCGAAAACAACAGCATTTGTCTTTCACGACATAAACAAAATAATGTCCAAATGTTTAAGTTATTTTGTTATGACGTACATCTGTGTATACTTGTGGAAGGTTAAACGACGGACACAATCCTTAAAATGACAGCACGCTAGCATCACACGGCTAACACAGCTAGCCGTGTCATTATTGAGCCACTAACTTCAGATTTTTTTACTTACACTTAAAGCAGTAATTTTCCATAATCCCGTCTCTGGAGCAGCAGCGGCTGTTTCTATAGTAATGAATAAGAGCAAATAAAGAAATATCCAGGTATAGAAACTCTCCGTGGTCAAATATCTCCACGTTCTCATTGGAACAGCTGCCATGTTGTCTAAACGCGTGAAAATTGCCTTTACGAGGTGTCCTGAACGCACCACATGAGAGAGCCTCTGTGTGTGTTAATGCTACGTTCCATTTACCTCGGAAGCTTCACCAAGACTGTGTATGTTCGTCTTTTACAGCTGTATCCAATAACACTGGAGAACACAATTTTTGTTGAGTTTGGTCTGACAGCTGTTTTTAACAAATTTCTGGGTGTGGAATCCAAAACTGATCTCAGTTTTTCTCTATCACGACAGGTTTTTGAAGTATAGATCCACGTTTTCTTAAAAAAAAAATGTGAAAAATACTGTACCTAACAGATATGTGCTTGCTTTATAAAACTTTTCAAATATTGACATACAATGAAATATGAAAGCAACAGGCATGACTGCAATTTTTATTTAACACGATTATGTTTTACAAAGGATATAGCACAAATCCTCTTAATTCATACTATGATAGCTTCCTGTTTGCAGATGTTGATAGTACTACTATTGGGAGCTTCGCACACCTCTCACCGCACTGTCCCAATTGTGACTACACAAACAAGTTGTCACACACACACACAAGACCAAGAATAGAGAACCTGACCGTGCCTGCGTGGGTTTTCCCCGGATACTCCGGTTTCCTCCCACATACCAAAAACATGCATGGTAGGTTGATTGAAGACTCGAAATTGCCCTTTGGTGTGACTGTGAGTGCAAATGGTTGTTTGTTTATATGTTTCTCTGCGATTGGCTGGCGACCAGTTCAAGGTGTACCCGAAGATAGCTGGGATAGGCTCCAGCTCGCCCGCAACCCTAGTGAGGATAAGCGGTACGGAAAAGGAATGAATGATACTCAGTGACATCATCATCATTAGATCATTTGGGCCAATTGTATGGTAGACCAATATAATGAGTAATGTATCAATGCCAAAATATTTTAAATATTCAGTGGATATAAAACGTATACACACACCTATTTAAATGACAGGTTTATGTGATAAAATTAGACCAAGATGAACAATTTCAAAACTTATTTCACGATGAATGTAACTATAACCTGTACATCGCAATTGAAAAATAACTCTTTTTGAGATGGAAAGTAAAAATAAACTGAAATAACAGGTGCTCAAGTGTGTACACCCTCTGATAACTGAAAATGTGGCTGTTGAGAATTAACCAATCACATTCAAACCCATGTTAAATGGGAGTCAGTTTACACCTGTCACCATTTAAAGTGCTTCCGATTAACCCCAAATACAGTTAGACTCGTTTTACGGCTGAAGACGTCATCCACAGAGATCTTCCACAGCATCAGAGTGATCTCATTGTCCAAAGACATCAGTCAGGAGAAGGGTACAAAATAATTTCCAATGCATTAAATATACCATGGGAAACAATGAAGACAGTCAACATCAAGTGGAGAAAATATCAGAATCAGAATCATCTTTATTTGCCAAGTATGTCCAAAAAACACACAAGGAATTTGTCTCAAATATGTCTCAAATATTGGCACAAATATGATACAACACCAGTGATATTACCAAAAACTGGACATCCCTCCAAAATTGATGAAATGACAAGATGAACATTGTTCATGGAGTCTGCCAGAAACAGTCAAAGAGCTGCAGAAATTTCTGGCAAGTACTAGCTATTTAGTACATGTGACAACAATCTCCCATCTTCATATGTCATAGCTGGGGTGGCAAGACGCCAGAAGGCACTCCTTGTCTGGCTACATTTTGCATAAACACACTTGAAATCTCCCAAACGCATGTGGGAATATGTCTAATGGTGCGATAGAACCAACATTAAACCTTTTAGCCAAAAAAGGTATATTTGGCACAAGCATAACACCTCTCATCATCAAAATAACACCACACCTACAGTGAAGCATGGTGGTGGCAGCATAATTTTTATACCATTCAGCGTTATCACAAACCCTTCAGGCTTTTATTAGAAAAGCAAAAGAAATTCCAGATAAAACCTACTGGAATATCTAAACTTTATTTGGGGTAAATCAGAGGAACTTTAAATGATGGCAGGTGCATGCTGACTCCCATTTAGATTAGGTTTGAATGTGATTGGTTAGTTCTGAACACAGCCACATCCCCAGTTAAGTATATAAAGTTGTGCACACTTGTACAACCAAATTATATCAGCTGTTCATATTTACTCCCCGACTCTTTTTTTTCCAACTGAGTTGTAGAGGTTGTAGGTCATATTAATGGTGGAAAAAGTTTCAAAATGTTTTGTCTTGGTCTAATTTTTTTTTTACACCACAAAAACCTGGCATTTGAGCAGGTGTGTGTAGACTTTCAATCCACTGTATGAGTCTATTAATAAAACTTGAATTACATTTATGCATATTATCAGTACAAAGATCCTGGTCCTATTACTATAGTAAAATATTTTGAACCACTACGAAGACCATAATGAGTACAAAGGTCAGAGGAAAATTATTCCTGAAAGAGACAACAATTATTTATTCTTTCAGTATACAATATGCATTTATATAGGTTATTTACATTACAATATTCACACCAACAGCAAAAAAAATTAAATACTAAAGTAAACCATTTCACAGTCTAGTGAATAATAAGCTTATGTGCAAACATGTTTTTGTGTTGACATCAACATTGACATATACTGTGAGCTGATCAAACCATCATTTGCTATGAAACTAAATAACAATACAGGTGCTCCCAGTGCAACAGGGCAACATGTTTAGTACTCAACCACTGCTTGATATTTTATGCAACATAATATATTTAAACTTCTTGGTACCAAACTTTACAGCAGGTGGGAAGGATGACTGGAGTTGTGATCTGTCCATGTACCCTCAGGAACCATGTTGCCATTTGAGCGACTTGAAGATTCACTTGACAAAAGAGGAGTGTCCATTGTTGCAGATCTCAGTGAAGTATCTGGGGAGATAACCACCACGTAACGACCATCGTCATCCTCATCCTCCATGCTCCCGTGAATGTCCACAGTTACTACAGAGTTTTCTGCTTCCTGGCGGCTGCAGGAAGGAGAGTAGCTGAACACCGGATGTTCTGTGGCCTCTCCATCAGGGCTCTCATCCTGGAAGCTGGTGTTAATGTAGATGATATCCTCTTTGCTAAAAGACTCTGGAAACCTTTCAGTGATTTTTTCCAGCATTTCTCGCAGTTGGAAAAAAAGGGGTCTGTCCAGAGGATCTGCCCTCCAACAGCTATACATGATCTCATACCTAGTCACAATGACAGGTGACAGATAGAAAACAACAGAAACACATGTGGTTTCAAATCAAAATTTGTGAATTGAGCAGAAAAACACTCACAGGTCATCCAAACAGTCTGTTGGCTGCTTCAGCCTGTGTCCTTCAAGGAGGTAGTCATAAATTTCATGATTCTGAATGCCGGGATATGGCGTCATTCCTCGTGTCGCGATCTCCCACATGGTTACACCGAATGCCCACTGCAGGATGAAACGGAATGTTCAAGTCAGATTTCATCTATATACGCACAATACCAATGGCAAGTGTTTACAGAGAGTCCCTAAAACATTGAGACACTTGGTCATCACATCCTCAGGAAGAATAAGAAAATATGTAATTGGTCCCCACGTTACGTCTTAATTTCTCTCCATTATGGCTCACAGTCTCTTTTCTAGTTAACCCCACAGGTGTTGGATGGGGTTGTCTACTTCTTCAACACCAAACTGATCCAAGCATGTCCTTATGGACCTTGTCTTTGTACACAGGAATGATGGAAAAGAAAAGGAACTTCCAAAAATTGTTCCCACAAAGTTTAAACTAGAATTGTCTAAAATGAAGAAATAAAATTCAGTGGTGACCAAAGGGGTCGAGTCAAGCACTTTTTATTTTTTTATTTTTTTTTATTTATTTTTTTTTTAACAAAGATTTAGTGTTGATTCAGAATTCGAACAGAATTTCTTGTGATTTAGTGAACATTTTGTGGTGTGCACCAACCCATAGTGTAACTTAAGTTCCCAAGTGACCATTAAATTATTTTAAAAGCTTTTTAAATGATACACTTTTTATCATTTAAAAAAACATTTTACTTCCAAAGATGGTTGCATCAACTTCTAACAGGATGAAAAAGAGGGTTACAAATAGAGTAGAGAGAGAGGGTTAATGACTTGGTAATGATACTCTGCAGTCTCTAAGGGTAGGAATTGTTTTGAACAGCTTATTAACTGGGGTGCTTACCACATCACTTTTGACAGTAAATACTCTGTCTGCCAGACTCTCAACTGCTATCCATTTGACAGGCATTTTGGCAATTCTGCCCTGCCTGTAATAATCTCCACTGTAGATCTTCTTGGATAAGCCAAAGTCGGCGACACATACTGTCATGTCATCTCGCAGCCTGGGGGGGCACAAAAGTACAACATACTGTATGTAATGATAAATAAGTAAATACAGAGGTGGGTAGAGCCAAATATTGTACTCAAGTAAAAGTAAAATGGAGCCCCACAAATATTTACTTGAGTAAGACTAAGAAAATACTCTAACCTACTCAAGAGTAACTCGTGAGTAACGTCTGAGTTTAAAAAAGAAAGAAAGTGCATGAACATAAAATAAAATTGAAAAAAACAATAATATATGGGGCAGCACGTTGGGCGACTGTTTATCACATCTGCCTCCCAGTTCTGAGGACCCGGATTCAAATCCAGCCTTGCCTGTGTGGCGTTTGCATGTTCGCCTCGTGCCTGCGTGAGTTTTCTCCGGGTACTCTGATTTCCTCCCACATCTCAAAAACATGCATGGTAGGTTCATTGAGAACTCTAAATTGCCCGTAGGTGTGAATGTGAGTGCGGCTGGTTGTTTGTCTATATGTGCCCTGCGATTGGCTGGCGACCAGTTCATGGTGTACCCCGCCTTTCGCCTAAAGATAGCTGGGATAGGCTCCAGCTTGCCCGCGACCCTAGTGAGGATAAGCAGTACGGAAAATTAATGAATGAATAATATATGGGAATGCACACACACCTGCTGCTATTTCAATTTTAAACTACCCAAAAAACAAGAACATTATTTGATTTATTCACTTACATGACTTCATGAATATGGGGAGAGATGTCTCAAAATTATTTGTTTTTCAAACATAGCCGCGATTCACACATTCTTCAAATCCACAAATGTATCCGCGATTCACACGTGTTTTGCAAATCAAATGTGTGTGTGTGTGCTTGAGAGAGATCTGCAATTCACCGCAAGGTGTTTTTAGAAGTGGGCTGAAATATCCAAGTTTGGGCAGTCACAGTTTAAGAGCTGCACGATAAAGGTGTTGTTTTTCAGATTCTGTAAGGTAAACACTCGCGCGGCTGTTATTCTTTCTTCTTCTTCCCGAGAATGAGTCACTTTGATCGGCCCACGAAGGTTTTGTGTGCTGTCATGTGACAGCCTTGTCCCACCTGATTGGTAAATTGGTGTCAAATGACACTAGTGATCACATTGGATTGGCTGCAGCGGCGCCCTATGTGGAAGTATCAATTCTTCTTCACATAAATACTCAAGTAAAAGTAAAAAGTATGGTTTATTCAAACTACTCTCAAGTACAATTTCTCCAAAATGTTACTTGAGTAAATGTAACTGAGTAAATGTCGCGCGTTGTTACCCACCTCATGAGTAAATACAGTATTACACATTCTACAAGTGCCACAGCCAAAACAATAACTCACATGCAGTTGCGAGCAGCCAGGTCGCGATGCAGAAAGTTCCGACCGCTGAGATACTCCATACCAGAGGCAATGTCCACCATGAACTTCAAGAGAGTCTGTGTTGGTAAGAACTATGGAATAATAAGTAGGATGGCAGATTTAATATGGTGAGAAGGGCTCACATTATCCAGTATTCCACTGTTAGTCAGATTCCTTACTACTGGATTCTCTTCGAGGCGTGAGCGCAGCAGGAATGTGTGTAGATCTCCGTATTTCATAAAGGGCAGGATGACCATCGGCTTGGGAAAGTGTACGGCCCCCATTTCCAGGCACACGCCTATAGGGGGCGATGATTTCACACACAAGAACACAATAATCAAAATAGTAATGTTTCTTTTTACAATATAAAAAATATGTAATTTGTAAGTCCTCACCAAGCAGCCTGATGACATTAGGATGGTAGAAATCTTTCATGCAGGCCGCCTCATTCAGGAACTCCTCTATTTCTCTCTGGGAAAAGCTATCCACTGTTTCAAAAACACTAAATAATTACCAATTAATATAAATTGTTACAACATGGCTGTAGAAAAAAAAGACTTGCATTTCATTGTTTTCACTGCAACTTTTTCTGAAGTCCCATCTGGTTGTTTTAAATGCCCCTCCACCACTGAGCCAAATTCACCTGGTAGGAAAAAAAAGAATACTGTTAATAGTCTATAATAAAACATTTTGTTGTGGTGGTTTTTCTCTCTCTTTTTTCATTTACCTTCTCCAAGAACCTTTCCTATGGACAGCAGGTTCCTCATGACCATCACATCCTGCAGTTTGGCGTGGAGTTCATCGCTGACGCCAAGGTTTACAACTGCAGACGAAAGTTATGTATGTTTCGATGGTTGTTTGTGGCAAATTTAAATATCAAAAGTCAATGGAATCACTTAAATATGATTTAATATGCTAAAATGCACATAAAAAAATATTTATTTATCCATGTGTTGTACATATATATATATATATATATATATATATATATATATATATATATATATATAAAATATAGCGGTGCACAAATATTTATTTTCTAAAATTATACTGTATTTGTGAACATACGTGTTATTCCAACAGCAGACCGGTTGTAGGATCTCTGAGGTTTGTACTGCACGATTGGCTGTTGCTTTTGTCCACTTCCCAACAACGTCCTGCAGGGGGAAACAATAAAGGAAAAGACTGAGTAACAAATCATCATTCCCCACACTTATTTACGTCATTATGTTGTTGTAGCGCTAGAAACACAGCATGAGATTCAGTACAATAGACAGTCAACACAAGGAATCTCTGAGCTGTTTCCGGGGGTCCGCTGCTGTTTTCCTGAATGTGTGTGGTGACACAATCCTATCTGCATCCTGAGAGGCAAGACTGAGTCACTTACTTTTTGAATGCACAGCTACTTGGTGTGAACCTTTGCAAACCAGCAGCTGCACAGTTACATTCGATTCAGGTGCAAAGAGTAGTGATTAAGAGGAAGCAAAGACAGTTTATGATCAGAAAGAGTCACGTCTCCTGAAGCTCACGATTGTAAAATGATGACTCAGCGCACCTTATGAACTACTGAGCAGCTTCACATGACAAGATGGGAAAGAAAAGCAGAGCCATTTAAAAACAATAAGGTAATCAAATTTACGTTTTTGATTAGACTGACTGAGTGTCAAAATTTCATACACATACCCAAGCCAAGAGTCAGATGTTCTGTTGTGTATACAGATAGCCACCCAGAGGACAAGCATCAAAAGACAGACACCACACACCACACCCAGAACAACACTGACAGAATCTGGAATCTTGGTGCCAGGGCTTGAGGATGGTGATGGACCAGATTCTGGGACAGATAATTAAAAATAATAATAATAATATTAATTTCAAATTCCAGTTTAAAGTTATATAATACATCAATCACTCAAGTCATATTTTAGGGAGGGAACTGTTAAAAGCACTGCATGAAAATACAGTGGAACCTCTGAAGCCAAACAGAATCCATTCAGGGACAATGGTCGGCCTCTCATTTGTTCATATTTAGAATCAGATTTTCAAAGGAAATAATGGCAATTTAATGTCATTGATGGTGTAGCGGTACACTTGCCTGACTTTGGTGCAGGCAGCGTGGGTTCAGTTCCCACGGTGTGACGGTGTGAATGTGAACGCAAATGGTTGTCTCTGTCACTATGTGCCCTGCGACTGACTGGCGACCAGTTCGGGTTGTAGTCCGATTTTCACCCGAAGTCAGGATAGGCTCCAGCGCCCCGCGACCCAGGATAAGCGGTGTTGAAAATGGATCGATGGATGGATAATGGCAATTTAATTTATCAGTTCCAGGGTCAAACTGATGCCATCATATAACATTTAATAACTGCACAGGCAGCAAGTAGCATTTTAACATACATAACATAACATAACATTACATAACATAACATGTCATACAAGTTTACAAAGAAGTTCATCGCTGTAATCCATCCAACCATTTTCTTCACCGCTTATCCACACTAGGGTCGCAGGCTTGCTGGAGCCTACCCCGGCGTTGAGGCGGGGTAAACCCTGAAGCGGTCCCCAGTCAGTCGCCGGGCACAGAGAGACACGGACAACCATTCGCGCTCACATTCACACCATCGCTGCGGTCACCGTGCTGCCGCTGTATAATAAAACTAAACCTGAATATAAAAAGATTCACCATTTGATGACACGACCTACATGTAGCGTACAACAACCAAGGAGAGACCAAGAGAGTGAAGACTTCATACATAAAAATGTTTAAACATCATTAAGTGTCATAAAAGAGTATAAACTGACAACAACTTACTGTCCTCTGGCACAAACAGCCAGACACGTGGGCTGACCATGCCGCTCCCAGCACGTGTGCATGCAGCCACCTCCACACTGTATGTGGTGTTGAAATCGTGCACTGCTACAAAGGCTGTGTTGGTGTAACGGTGGATCTAAACAACACAATGAGATAAATAATGGTGCCTTAAATCACATCATTATAATTTGTTCAGCACTTATCTTTTACAGGTTAATGTGAAGAGATAAGAAGCGGAAAAAATAAGGTCACAGGTTTAATGGTTCAATAAGGCAAGTGGCAAATATAAAAGTGGAACATTTAATGTGACATCTCAAAGCCGTACTGCTGTAATGCCTTACACCTTCCCTTTTTTTTCTCTCTATACATTATGTTTTTTTAACAAGCAAAAACTGCAACCATACAATCTCTCTTGAGGAAGAGCCTCACTTTAAGGAAGAAAGCTCCCTGCCCAAAAAATTCCCCAAAACAGTGTGCGCTGGCTACAAGTAATAATACCCAAAAAAAAGGAAACGTTTTTGACCTGCTGCAATGGGGGTGACCATGTGACATATGGTCTTATATTTCACAACAGTGCATTGTGGTAGCATCTCCGGTTCCTCTATGCTCCCAATATGCTGACTGTCCGACAGGCCATGCAGAACCCATGATTCACACTATCTGTCATATGCGTGGCACCAAGCTGAGCATGTGCTTACGACACTAACAAAGTGTGGTATACATTTATGCACACTCATTTCCAGTCAGTGTTGATATTGAAAAACATTTGTATGTACTGTTGTGACGTCAGCAGCAACGCATAACACAAGGGAGATTGAAGCCTACAATATACATCCTGTTGTATTCATATTCAATTGAACCTGAGATGACTCACAGCTACATTAGAAATGAAGAAAAACACACTGGTTTCCTTAACTTCCACACAGATAGGAAAACCAGGAAATATACCATTGTCTTAGAAATCACTACTGCAACATTTGCATTTACAGACAAACATTGTGGAAAAACATTATCATTTTTATAAACAGGTAATAACAGTTTAATAACTGTTAGAGAGTATATAAAATTGCTTGCATTTTTTTCTCCCCTCTTTACTTAGCTTTTTGATGGCAGAGCTAAATTCGCTGACCTATTGTCTTCATATTAGTCATTATTTTGCCATTTTGTTAGTATGAGAAAGTAACTTTTACAGCTATGTAAGATTGGGATATTTGGTGAAAATGCTAAATTTGGCTAATCATTTGGTGCTGGAGACACCCATAAATGTAGAAACTGTTTTATGGATGGACGTTTCTTGCATACACAAATACATACATAATGTGTAAAATATGTGTAATTAGTAGGAATGAGATTTGACTACATGCAGTAGAATATGGGGAAAGATAATGGTCAATTAATGTACCTCAACTTACCATATGTCTTCAAAACTCAAACAGACTCAGTTGCTTACCTTATTCACTTGCGTCCCATGTCGGACAATAATGTCATAGCCTTGCAGGATACCGTTGATCTTATCATCCGGCGGAGGCTTCCACCTGATTACCAGCCATGTTTCATTCAGGTGCACAGTGACATTTCGAGGATAAACTGATGGCACTGGGAATATTGGATAAAAGAGGGATAGTACTATTACAGTATTGCACTGCATCAAAAACTGACAATATGTAAAGGATATCACCATGTGGGCTCAGGAACACTTCAGAAAATCAATGTCAGTAAATGCAGTTCGGCGCTACATCCGTAAGTGCAACTGGAAACTCTATTATGCAAAGCAAAAGCCATTTATCAACAACACCCAGAAACGCCGCCGGCTTCTCTGGGCCCGAGCTCATCTAAGATGGACTGATGCAAAGTGGAAAAGTGTTCTGTGGTCCGACGAATTAGTTTTTGCAAATTGTGGACGTCGTGTCCTCCGGGCCAAAGAGGAAAAGAACTGTTATGGACGCAAAGTTCAAAAGCCAGAATCTGTGATGGTATGACGCTGTGTTAGTGCCAATGACATGGGTAAATTACACATCTGTGAAGGCACCATGAATGCTGAAAGGTACATACGGGTTTTGGAGAAAACCTGGACTGTTGAACAGCTGAAGCTGTACATCAAGCAAGAATGGGAAAGAATTCCACATACATAGCTTCAACAATTAGTGTCCTCAGTTCCCAAACGATTATTGAATGTTGTTAAAAGAAAAGGTGATGTAACACAGTGGTAAACATGATCCCTGTCCCAACATTTTTGGAACGTGTTGCAGCCATAAAATTCTGAGTTATTGGTTATTTGCTAAAAACAATAAAGGTTATCAGTTTGAACATTAAATATCTTGTCTTTGTAGTGTATTCAATCAAATATAGGTTGAACATGATTTGCAAATCATTGTATTCTGTTTTTATTTATGTTTAACACAACATTCCAACTTCATTGGAATTGGAGTTGTAACATGACAGCATAATACTGTACCTTTTATGGGGAAAAAGACAATTATATAAAGAATGTCCTGTTTAAACTTTGATAACAGTTTGGTATGTGGTCCTTTCCGGGCTAAATATTCCCCACTGTGGCCCTTGCAGGGAAACTCGACCCTGTTGGAACCCTTTCAGTGAGACCGCTCCTATTTCCTCAATGTCTCCATAGGAAAACAAGAGGAACTTGCCAAAGGGAAACCAGGTAGTATGTTCCAGTCCCCACATGCAGTGGAGACAGTGATTAAATTTAACATACTTTAGGAGAAATGATATTAGCATAAGTACTCATTATTGGCTGCTGTCAACATAATCGAGTCAACGTAAATGGCTGAGTCGAAGAATGTGTGGTCCAAATTGAAAACTTGCTTCATATGAATAGTATTATCAGGTATCTTTTGCTGTGGATCGAAGCAATACAAATAAAATGATACAGTATCGAACACTATGGATGCCATGTTCCTTAAAACAATGGCCGACGACGCAGATAACATTCACCCTGGACTGAAATTATATTTCCTTGTAAATAGATGGATGGTTCCTTAAATAGTCACACACCTCCCTCTGTTGTGTTGCTCTGGATCCAAGGGGAGACCGGTGAAGCCCCCACCTCATTGCTACAGGAAACGCTCATGTTGTAAGATGTAATGGCTTGCAGCCCAGGGACTTCACACTGGAACGGCGGCACCGTTACGTTGATGAACCTGGTTATTGTCACCTCTCCTATCCTGCGGCTCACTTCTTTCAACTTGGATGGCACAGAGAACATGCAATGATCTGTTTGAAGGTAATTAAAACATCTACGAGCAGATGTGACACTCACCCTAATGTGGCACTTGACCAACTGAGAGAAGCCGTCATGTCCGGGCACCCAGCTCACCATCAACTTACTGGACTCTCTCGCAATTACAGTCATGTTCGACACAGTACTGGGAAGCACTACAAAACACAAATCTATTTTCAACATTGGCAAAAGCATAATACAGCTCAAGATTAAAACACACACGCACAATAGAGCTCAAAATTAACACACACACACCTTCCAATTAGAAACTAAAAGTGTTTTAAAGTGGAGAAATGTCACCAAAACGAGACTGTGACAGTGGTTGTACACGCATCATACATAACATCGTTTTACTAAGCTGAAGTCTCATTTTTCTCTGATTAGCGGACGCCCTGCGAGATATGTTGGTAAGAGTATATAATGAGAGTTTGATATTTAAGTTTTTGTGTAACTTCTGAGGCATATTTATTTTTCAGAACAGTTCCAGAAAATGTCGGTTTAACTTGCAATTTTATGACTTAAGAGGCATTTCAGGAGGTTCCACTGTGTATAACATAGCATACAGTACAGTAAAAGCACTGAACCACTGAATGCCATGTGGACATCATGTGATTGGGGAATTAATATCATTAGCATTCGCACACCATATGTTTACCTTTAATGTTGATGTTTGCCTCTCTGGATGTACTGACCCCCTTCAAATTGTAAGCTTCGCAGCTGAACTGAGTATACTTGTTGACACCTGCAGCAGACACATTAGAAAGGATGGGTTATGGTCAGTGTCAAAGTCAGTATGCACTGATTATTTGGGGGAAATATAAATGCCAAATAAAGACAACTATTATCTGTTTCAGAGGACAAAAGGTGTGAAATAATACATTAGAGGAGAGTTCCTTCTTCATTATACTCCAAGGTTAAAAAAAACTTTTCTGCTGTGTTATCCTGGCTTTTTATCTCAAACTTTGCTCCGTTAGCAAAGGACTGGAACACGTGTCCCTTTTGTGCTCCGTTTCGGAAGCCAAGCTAGCCACAACACAGCCGGAGACAAATTGACCTTCTGTGGAGAACCAGTGTAAGCAATGCCATACTTTTTACACAAACACTAACTGCACCACATTTCTGCTTTTAACTTTAAATGACAATGATTCTCAAAGTCTGATGTGCAATTAACTGAGGAGTTACACAATTCAGCAAAGCTTTGGGGAGTAAAGTGCAAATACCTTAGGGAATTTCTAGTCTAGTTGTAAAAATGCCATGACTGCATGCGTCACTCTTAAAGTACGCAGCCAACAGATGTTGGGAGCAAAGTGGGAAGTGAGCAGGTTCGACTCGAGAACACTATGTGAACAAGTCATTCTTGTTAAATGAGAAAAGACAAAAAGGGAAACTTCATTCATGACTGATTTTCAGGGAAGGGAGTCTGACACAAAGATCTCTGCTTTATATATAACACACATAAGATTCCTAAAATTAGGCTCTTTACGAAACTATTTTCATCATGCAAATAGTTGTTTAAAGTTTCTGATTTATTAAATGATAATTGTATGATGCTGCAGCATTAGTTTAATGAACTGCTGCTCTGCCCGACACAGGAAACCAGTTCCTCCTCTTGATTTGTACATACTGTATGGGTAGATAGTTGTCAAAAAGAAATGGCTGAAAAAAATATATATTTTGAAGTAAAAGGAAATAAAGATCATGCATATGTATTCTGGTTTTACAGTAAATTAACTAAAACAGCAATAGTAGGTTGGTGATAGCGATGGAAACGACCAATTCGGAGTAACAAGTGGTTGGCTGGGAGTAAGAAAAGAAGTCTTAGCTCTAGCAACCTATAATTATGACGTTTTTGGAAGCTGCCTGAAACATTACGTTTCCATTTATAAAGTAAAGTACTGACAAATAGAGAGAGACGTTATTTTCCTACTGTGTACCACCCCGTTTCAGTGAACCCAACTTCATCTTGCTTCATGTGAGGTAAACTGCAAGATCAATTTACGATGCATTATGTTGCCATTACGTAGACTCTCTTGTTGATTAAAATTGCAAACTCGGCCATACATTTTAAGTCATTCAATAGGACAAATAGAACGTCTCATTAGAAAATTCGTGTCCATCACTACAGTATAGCTCAGTTCAGTGAGCATCAAAGGTTTGACTGAGTGAGCATCTGTTTTGGTTTAGTTTTTTTTATTTCTTTTTGTGGCTTTTTGCAGCCTTTACTCCAAAAGAAGGACTAAATACGTATAGGGTTTTAAGAGAATAAGATGATAAGAAGAGATGATAAGAGAAGAATATACTGTACTAAGGTATATTGAACATTACATACACTGATACATATTCAAAGATGTAAATAACTCCAGTGTCAGTGAGACCGACCTTGGTGGTACAAATCTCTTTGTATCAGCACAGTGGAGATGCTAAGGCAGCGGAGATAAAGCAGAATAGAAACGACTAATGGACCAATCCAGTCAGAGTACACAAAAGCTCGTGAAAGTGGCCAGCTGCAATATGTGTCATCACAAAATGTTTTACCATTATTGTTTTTTTTTTACAATTACTGTATGTAACCATTGATGTTAAGAAATGCTGTAAGATGTGTGTGGTGAAGCTGTGACTTTTATTACTCCCTCCTATTTTAATCTTTGTGTTTAAATCTTGCAATTGACTTTCTTTGCTTACATTTTTATGGCCATTTAGAAAGTGAAATGTTAATGTCGGAAATGATTCAAAAATTATTTGAATCATTTCCGATGAGAAAAATACATTATAGCTTTAAATTCAAAACAAATAGGTCAGCCATCATCCCAAAACAGATTGTGTATGTTCTTTATGGCCGATTTATGACATTTGACATGAATATTTATAGAAGCCTTCGGAGGAAATAGTAGCACTTATTGCATAAGACAAGTGCAATGTGTGCAATGAAAGTATTGAGCTGTGGTAGCCTGTAGCCCCTAGCCCCTCCCTCCCCGACGAGTAGGCTGTCCTGTGAATGAAGTCTTTGTCTCCGGAGCCAAGCCCTGGACAGAATGCCTGTATAACCCCCACTTCAGCCCCATCCTGCCTCGGCCCTCGCACACACTGGACCAAAGCACAAATCTGAACCTTTAACCCATTCCACTACTGGCTATGTCACCCCACAGTGGGAGCGTTTAGTCTGAAGGACACACTGAGCCTAGAGGCTATCCTTATCATAGCAAATGTTTTTTCAGCAACGAGGCACCATTTAATACAATATGAAACTCATGTTCCCAAATAGGTGCTTTTTAAACTAAAAATATTAAAATCAATTTGGGTTTTGCCATGTCAGTATGTCCACCTCAGAATTGTTGAAAGCCTTTGGTTTTCCATTTTCTCAAGCCAAATAGCCTGAATAAAATAAAGGAAATAAGGGCCAAAATAAGAGCCCTCTAACAGATAATTTGTTGGGTCTAGAAAATAACTAACCTTGCAAAAATGGCTGCTGTTAAATGCTCAGGGACACTAATGATAGCCTCAATAACACCAACAGGGGTGGTAAGAATCTCTTTGTATAAGCACAGCAGAGATGCTGAGGTAGCAGAATAGAAACCACCAACAGGCCAATGCAACCTAAGTAAACGCAAGCTCACTTTGTCTCCACAAGTAGTACATTTCTGCTGATGATTGCTTCATTCATTAGACCACGAAATTATACTGGTTTAATAATACTGTTGAGTTTCTACAGTGAGCTACTTTTGCAATGTTGCATTGGTCCAAGACTCATAGCAAAGCAAAGCAAATTTATTTATATAGCAATGTGCTTTACCTGATTAAACGCATTTAAAAACAAAGAAAAACACAGCTGATAAACATTTAAAACAAAGAGAAAAAAATAAAATAAAAGTACAAATAAAACAGCATACAGTGCAAGAAATATTTAAAAGTGGAAGTGCTCCAAAAAGCATGAGGAAAAAAAAGAATGGTTTCTAACCTGGACTTAAAAACATTCACACTTGGGGCTGACGTCACTTCTGTTGGCAAGTTATTCCATTTGTGTGCAGCATAATGGCTAAATGCTGCTTCACCATGTTTGCTTTGGACTCTGTGCTCCACTATTTGACCTGAGTCTGTCAATCTCAGAGCCCTACTGGGTTTATATTGCTTTAGCATTTCTTTCATGTATTCAGGATTTAAACCATTTTGTGATTTATAGACCAGTAGAAGAACTTTAAAATCTATTCTAAAGCTGACTGGCAGCCAGTGTAAAGACTTTAGAATTGGAGTAATATGCTCTGACCTCTTTGTTCTGGTCAGAACCCGAGCTTCAGCCTTCTGAATGAGCTGCAGCTGTTTCATGCTCTTTTTGGAGAGTCCAGTCAGAAGACCATTAAAAGAGCAGAGTCTACTTTAGATAAAAGCATGGATGAGCTTCTCCTAGTCTGCTTGGCACATGCAAGCCTTCACTCTGGATATGTTCTTGAGATGGTAGAAGGCACTTTTAGTAATTGATTTGATATGACTGTTGAAAGTCAGGTCAGAATCTATCAGTACACCAAGGTTTCAGACTTGGTCTTTGGTTTTTAAAGAGAGTGACTCCAGGTATATACTAACAGCAATCCTCTTCTTTATTGCCAAAACCAATTATCTCAGTTGAGTTGTGGTTTGTAAAGTTTGCAAAAGTAATGTTGTGAATTTCAAAATAAGAGCAAGTAAATAAAAAAAGTATTACATGTTCAAATAAAGTGCTTAATGTCATTATAATTATTTGAAAAAAATACTTTATGTTTTGATCATATGGGTAGAAGCAAAATCATGCATTGTAAAAATGCATGATACAAAGGTAGAAGGGTTTTCCAGATTTTTTAGGTCAACTTTGGGGGGGCGCATTATACATGGGTGCGCATTATACACGAGAAATTACGGTATTTGCTGCAAATCAGCTAGCTCAGACTTCACAATACCTTTGGGGGGGGGAAAAATCAGACGGTATTGAGTGAAGACAGCTCGATGGTTTCAGCTGCTGAACCATTTTCTCTACAGTTTTTTGGTCAACTGTATCAAATTCTGACATGGTAATAGAGTTTTTCCTGGGTGGTTTCAGATGTAGTATCATACAATACAGTATCATACAGTAATCTTTACTCAAAAGGCTTTATATTGTATCTCCAATTTCTTCTAAACACAGACTAATTAACAGACAGCCTCTTTGGAGTGTGTATTTGGTGTTAAACCTCACAATATATATCTGAAGCCAAAGTGCCTGAGCCTCAAGGACACAGTGTATATTCTGAAGAATACAGTGATACAAATAAATAGCAGCGATAAATAAGAATCAACACAAACTTGAGCGTATAGCCACACAACCAATTAAATAAAAGTACAATACTCAATAATATCCATCCATCCATTTTCTGAGCCACTTCTCCTCACTAGGGTTGCGGGCGCATTGGAGCCTATCCCAGCTATCATCGGGTAGGAGGCGGGGTACACCCTGAACTGGTTGCCAGCCAATCGCAGGGAACATATAAACAAACAACTATTCGCACTCACATTCACACCTATGGACAATTTAGAGTCGTCAATCAACCTACCATGCATGTCTTTGGGATGTAGGAGGAAACCGGAGTGCCCGGAGAAAACCCACGCAGGCACGGGGAGAACATGCAAACTCCACACAGGCGTGGCCGGGGATTGAACACCAGACCTCAGAACTGTGAGGCAGACGCTCTAACCAGTCGTCCAACGTACCGCCTCATTAATAATATGTTGTACAAAAACTACAATGTTTTTAAGTAAAACACTTGCACCTGGAGAAACTACTTCATCACTAATATTTCTTTAAAATAATATAGTATAAAGTTTAAGTTTTCTATGTGCAGAAATAATGACAACAAAATATTTGGTTTGATGTTTAAAAACTGTTTTGCTTTGCATTGTATTTTTTTTTTTTTGCCATTATTACCTTCAAATGGCAACAAAATTAAGATTTTGGCTCACCTTCCACATTGTAATTGCTGGGGGATTTATAGTAGGCACCATCAGGTATTCCATCACGCAACCAGCGAATGTTAACGGGGTCTGGAGGTCCTACCGCCTCACATGATAGAGTAAAAGGAGTGTCCTTTGTTATGTTTCTATCCTCAGGTTGCTGGATAAATGTCGGAAGACCTACAAAGAAAATTCATGATTGTGATAAATGAGGATCTCTAAACAAGTCCCAATGCCTTTGGAATTACCTTCTACTCTGATGCTGATAGGCTGAGACTCCACCATCATGTTGCCGATGCTGAGCCTGCAGCGGTACTCGCCAGCATCAGCCCTCTGCACCTGGGTAATCCTGTAACAGATTTTAAGACGTTACTTTCATAAAACTGTTTCATGAAAAAACTGTGATGCCAAAGAAACAACAGCGGATCCTGGAAATTTAAGCAGTTAAATTCAACCTAAAATTTTAAGTAAAATGTAGTCCAAAAGCCATACAAATATCCAGAAAGAAATCCAGATCCTAAACAAGGTCTTCCCTCACTCCCTCACTTCCTAGTCTGGATTTTACAGTGTTGCCTTTTTTATGTGTATACCCTTTCACAATAGTATCAGTGATGATAAGTCAAAGAGGAAAACAACAATGACAACAATAGAACACTTATACCTAAAGTCAAGCCAGCCTTCTTTTTGAAAAACAAGACAGCTCCCACTTTGATTTACAGTATGGTTAAAATCACAGCAAAAGCAATATAAAAGCAAAAGCAAGTATTCTTGAATCGTCATTTTAAAGAAAGTTATTTTCATGACTTCACTTTGTACTTTCATAACATTTCACTATCCTTATATGCTACTTAAAACGATATATATATAGTGTAGAGTTTTGTTTTTAAGACAAAACTTTTCTTTTTTAACCATTTTTGCAAACTATTCCAAACAAATTTAGGTTGAGCAGTTTCCTGAAATGGACTTTGTTTGAGTTCAGGGGGTCCGTTCTATCACGACACCACACAAAAAGCAAATATGGCCCAAATAGCCAGTGAGTAGAATAACGATGTTATCAGAGTAATCTGATGGGATGTCAGTCAATAATACAATTAAGTGATTCCTCAGTCTTCTTTGCTGTTCTGTCCATGATCTAATCTTTGAGCATGCAGAGAAAAATACAATAGTTCTGAAGAAAAGTGTTTGGAATAAAATATACACCTCCCATTCCAAACTAGCTGTCTTATTTTTTTTGGTCTTTCCTTTCATTTAAGAGAGTAAATCATTAAAGCAGAAGAAGGCCAAAAAGAAATCCTGGGCCACATACCTGACAGTGGAGAGGAGCGTCGTTGCTCTGTCCGTGATGGTCTGCAGTTCATTGATCAGCATCTGCATGTTAGTAGCCAGGTCCTGGCCGTTCTTCATCCACAATATGGTAGGCTCCAGTTGGGTATCAGGAATATCAATGGAGCAGCTGAACTTGGCCTCATGTCCTTCTGATAACTGGATGGACTCTGTGGTCTTGAAATGGAGCTGTCTGAGCTCATCCGGACTGAGGTACACCTTTGAAGCATGGCTCTGCACAACCAGGGGCTCAGAGGTCCTGACAGGCCATTGGAGAGGCTTGCTGGCTTCCTGGGCTATTTACACAGTCACATTAGGTTTTAGATTTTAATTAAACTGGCTATGACTGTATTGTTTCATATATATTTGTCTAAAAACAATCACTCTCTCACTACTCTGGCATTTAACAAATAGCAATAATTTTGGTCTTCCTAATTGACCTAACACAGGAAAAGTTTAGTCTGATTTCATGTCAGACAGTCTAGAAAAAAAGCCGCCTTTTTATACAGCAGGCGTGTGTATGTATGTATGTGTGTGTATATATATATATATATATATATATATATATATGTGTGTGTGTGTGTGTGTGTACGTATATATATATATATATATATATATGTATGTATATATATATATATATATATATATATATATATATATATATATATATATATATATATATATGTGTGTGTATATATATATATATATATATATAGTGTGTGTGTGTGTATGTATATATATGTGTGTGTGTGTATGTATATATATATATATATATATATATATATATATATATATAGAGAGAGAGAGAGAGAGAGAGAGAGAGAGAAAATATAGACATACAAGGGTTAGAAAAATCAATGAAATAAAAACACTAAATAGGGTTAAAATAAAATAGAAAACCATATTTACATATCAAAAGGCTGTTGAGTTATACTATTTGTTTGATTCAAACACTGGAAAGTAAGAGATACTCTTGATAAAGAGTCCAAGATCCAAAATTATAGTTTGAACAAACAAATGTACCGACACCAATTCCCATCAGTTTACCTGGAGCAATAATTCCATAAATATATATATATTTTATGAATCACGTAAAAAAAACAAAAAACTGAATACTTAGAAAGAAATTACCCGGTAAGTGTGCAATCTTGCTTTTAAGCAACTTGAATAAGACAAGTTTAAAATGATCATCAGTACACTACACTAACACATAAAGCTATAATAATATTTGTTATAATTAAGTTCAACAAAAAAAAACCGCAATATTTCACTTTAAGTATTTAATCAATATGTTTACGTTCATCCTCACGAGTCAGTCAAAATGAAAACTAATTTTCCAATTTTGTTTCACTTTCACACATAAATTTTTTTTTAAAAACGCAGATTTTACGACAATAGGGAGATGTAGCACAGAAAAACAAACAAACATTAAAGTAGGTTTTGCTCGTCAGGTCCTTAAAGTGCTCCACGGATTGGCACTTGCAAAGGTTTTTAAATTTGTCCCTGATGCATTCCTGTCACGTCCAAACACTCTTGGATCGAGTAAAATCTGCTTGTGTGGAGGCGTGAAAAAAATAAAAGACCTCAAGTAGACAAACACATTACCGCTGATGGAATTCCACACAGTCAGTGCCATGGTTGCAGTGGAGAGTATAGATCCAAACCAGCCTGATGGAGTCAACTTCTTTGCCATTTTTCCTCTATAAGTTCTGCGTCCAAGCGGGCGAAAAACTACAAATTGAATAATTATACCAAAGTAGACTCGACTGTACGACGACTGACCTACATCACACGAGTAGAGCTTTGACGCAGTTAGTTGCGGAGACTTGTTGATACAAAATCACGTTTGCCTCTGGGAAGAAAAAGTTTACTCTAGGCGACGTCATAAGCGGGATACCATGGAGGCGGGACAGATCAAATGGGAGGAACGCATCGAAATACTGAAGAAAAACACCAAAACGCCCATTCGTATTTTAAATATATAGAAGCCAATTTCCATCGAAATAGGCAATTTGCGTAATAATAATAATATTAATAAAACATCTTTGAAAAAAAATTTCCTCTTGCTTTTCGAGACAAAATTAGGCCTGCGCATGTTACATTAAGTCTGTACGGATTTGAAATTAATCATCAAGCTTAATTTCTTAATATTTGTTCCTATTTTTTTTTTACTATAAAAACAGCTCTTTTTTAACAAACACATTGAGAGGGGAAAAAAACAAAATGTCCTCATGCGCAACTCTGTCACCGTGTGGTCAATTTTAGCTACTGCTGTATTAACTCTAAATTTAATTAGATAGATAATAATAATTATAATAATAATAATAGGGTTACATTTCCTTGCATTTGTGGCAGATGCCTCGAAGTACAATTACAGCATGAAATATTTTGATTTTTTTAATCAACTTTTCAAAATCCAAATTAGTCTCAAAGTGACTGATTTATATATATATATATATATATATATATATATATATATATATATATATATATATATATATATATTATATATATATATATACACAATGTATATAGTACATATCTGACGGTGCATATACATAATTTATCTAAGTATTCAGACCCCCTTAAAATTTTCACTTTTTTTTATATTGCAGCCATTTGCTAAAAAGTATTTTTTTCACACATTAATGTATACACAGCACCCCATATTGACAGAAAAAAACTGAATTGTTGACATTTTTGCAGATTTATTGAAAAAGAAAAACTGAAATATCACACAGCCATAAGTATTCAGACCCTTTGCTCAGTATTTAGTCAAAGCACCTTTCGAGCTAATACAGCCATGATTTTTGGGAATGATGCAACAAGTTTTTCACACCTGGCTTTGGGGATCATCTGCCATTCCTCCTTGCAGATCCTCTCCAGTTCTGTCAGGTTGGATGGTGAACGTTGGTGGACAGCCATTTTCAGGTCTTTCTAGAGAAGCTCAATTGGGTTTAAGTCAGCGCTCTGGCTGGGCCAGTCAAAAACAGTCACGGAGTTGTTCTGAAACCACTCCTTCGGTATTTTAGCTGTGTGCTTCGGGTCATTGTCTTTTTTTAAGGTGAACCTGCGGCCCTTCTGAGGTTCTGAGTACTCTGGAGAAGGTTTTCATTCAGGATATCCCTGTACTTCGCCACATTCATCGTTTCTTCGATTGCAACCAGTCGTATTGTCCCTACAGCTGAAAAACACACCCACACCCACACATACCACTTAGAATTAAGGCAAACAATTTCTATCTTGGTCTCGTCAGACCAGAGAATCCTATTTCTCACCATTTTGGACTCCTTCAGGTGTTTTTTTTTTTTTTTAGCAAACTCCAGGTGGGCTTTCATGTGTCTTGCACTGAGGAGAGGCTTCCATGGGGCCACTCTGCCATAAAGTCCCGACTGGTGGAGGGCTGCAGTGATGGTTGACTTTCTAGAACCTTCTCCCATCTCCCGACTGCATCTCTGGAGCTCAGCCACAGTGATCTTTGGGTTCTTCTTTAGCTCTCTCACCAAGGCTCTTCTCCCCCAATTGCTCAGTTTGGCCAGAGGGCCAGCTCTGGGAAGGGTTCTGGTCATCCCAAACGTCTTCCATTTCAGAATTATGGAGGCCACTGTGCTCTTAGGAACCTTAAGTGCAGCAGAAATGTTTTTGTAACCTTGACTAAATCTGTGCCTTGCCAGAATTTTGTCTCTGAGCTCTTCAGGCAGTTCCTTTGACCTCATGATTCTCATTTGCTCTGACATGCACTGTGAGCTGTAAGGTCTTATATACACAGGTCTGTAGCTTTCCTAATCAAGTCCAATCAGTATAACCAAACACAGTTGGACTCCAATGAAGGTGTAGAACCATTTTAAGGATGATCAGAAGAAATGGACAGCACCCGACTTAAATATATGAGTGTCACAGCAAAGGGTCTGAATAATTATGGCTGTGCGATATTTCAGTTTTTATTTTTTAATAAATCAGCAAAAGTTTCAACAATTACGTTTTTTTTCCTGTCAATATGGGGTGCTGTGTGTACATTAATGAGGAAAAACATGAACTTAAATGATTTTAACAAATGGCTGCAATATAACAAAGAGTGAAAATTTTAAGGGGGTCTGAAAACTTTCCGTATCCACTGTATGTACGTACGTACGTACGTACGTACGTATGTACGTATGTACGTATGTACGTATGTACGTATGTATGTATGTATGTATGTATGAACGAACTCAAGTGTTTTCACAATAAATAGTTCTGTTGCCAAGAAAACCTCAGCAATACTATTTTAAATGTAGATACATGAATCACATTCAGTTCCTTCATGTTGGATTTTGTCAAAAAATTAATTTTGCATATCAGTAAATGTGCATGCAATGTGAAATGAGAATAAAGATTCTAATTCTAATTAGTTTTTTTAAATTTGTTTTTTAATAATTACTCGACGGTCATGAAATGCCAGTGCATTTTAAATTGTGCCGCCACCTTTGTACATTAGGGGGAGACAAAATAAAGGCTAACACAAGCAGAAAGTGCTGGGCAAGTAATACCTGTCTTGAGATACAGTGTAACTGAGCCTTAAGTAAATCATTTAATTAAGTAAATCATTTAATTCTATATATAAATAAAAACAAATGCTACAACAACAAGAACATCAAATCAAGATTGGCATTATCAAAACAATACAAAATCCAACGTTACATTTCAAACAATTCGTGTGGATAATTCACAGGAAGTGGAAGAGTGGAGAGGAGGAAGTTGCCTCCATGGGTTGATTTTGGCTGATCTGCAATCAGTATTTTCCGAAATTACACACTCACGAGTAACCTAACTCTCTGCATCGTATTGACCTCAAGTCAGTTTGTAAGAATAGGACGATTCGAGGAAGTCAGGAAGTATCGAGTGCTCTCACTTCTGACAATATTATCCAAATGTACAGAAGTAATTATAGAAATTGGGATTTTATTACACCGACTTCAAATTAATTTGTTATCTTTCTGAGACCATGGATAAGCTTCGTCGTGTGCTGAACGGCCGAGAGGAGAACGAAGAGCTCGGTCTCACGTCGCAGGTAGAACATAATGCTTTTAAACGGTAGCATACGATGCTAAAGCTAACTGCCAACTGTATCAAGTGTTCGACTTAGCTTTGCTTTTACAGTACTAAATAGCGTATAGTGTTCTGCCAGTAATTGATATTATCCATTATATTCTCTATGGTATCAAATGTTGTCATAATGTCAACTGTTGCTTTGGTATGTACAGAAGTGTGTAAGTTCCGCCAATGGCGTTTACCGTTCTCCAAACTTGCCCTAGTTTTTTTTCTTTCCTAAACCGTGTGATGTTGTTAATATTGAAATGTTATAATATGCGTATATTCATACTTGTTACATGCTATTCAAAGGAGGATAAATTAAGGTAAGATTCTGACATTGCACTTTTTTTTTTTTACATGACAGTTTCTTGTTGGTGCTTGCAGTAAACGTCATTTTGGATTATGTGGTTGTGTCCCAATTCAGATGTGGAGTTCAGTTTAAGTCTTTGACAATGGTCTTAGAGAGCCAGGGAGGCCAAACTGAGGATAGAACAAATGGTACCTTAATTTGTTCCAGAAAGTCCCCCTCTTGTCAATTAAGCAGTGTATTTGGAACAGTTGTTCATCCTCGAGTTCATCATGTGACAAACAGTTGGTTAATGCAGTTATCTGTTATCTGATTGGGAAGACACAACCGTTCTAATGTATCCTGTAAATGACACCGTGTCTAAATTGGGACGTACACATCTCCACACCATTTTGCATACTTCATCTTTTGCAGAGTCTGGTAAATTGTGTTGTATAATATCCTGTGAGTCAGCTGAGCATGGTGTCTTTTATGATATTGGCAAATGGCAACATGTGTAAAACTTCATCAGGAAATGTGCGAGACCCTCTGTGGGTGACTTGAGCTTGTCTTGTGACATCCTCCCATTGTTCTCACTAGGTCCTCGATGCCACCTCGCTCAGCTACAGCACCAGGGTGAAATGGTTCGTCATATGCTTTGCCTCAGGCATCTTGTGCTCAATACTTGTGAGTGCTGCCGCCTTGCTTTCATATTTCATTAGCTGTCTGGTGTATATTCACATTTACCCCGGGGATGCAGTACAAAAGTGTAATGGTATGGAAAGAGGAGTTCTTGTGTGTTTGTAGTTAATGTCCTAGATCTTGGGGTCAAGTCCCAAAATGCGTTGTAAGTGAATTTTTATTGTGTAGCCGATTGTCCATGTAAAATGCTCAAAGCCGGTTTATAATCAATTTATGCACAATTTCTTGGCAAATGGCCTATTTTTGTAATAAATGAATTCATAATTGTGCTCTTGTCATTAGGTTACATATGCAGTATATGTCAACGTGAAGATGATGTTTGTAGATGACTTTTTTAAGTTGGTCCCAGGGGGAAACACATTTCAAGTAAAGGATTAATTTAGAGACCATGATAAATTTTTAGACAGCAGTACCTTTGCAAATTTTAATAATAAATAGAACAGTAGTTGTCTTTCGCCTTCTCCCTAGAAACTTATCCCGCAGCAAATTAAAATATGAGACCCTGATTTATTTGTATTTTATTCCTCTTTGTAAATTGCAAGATGTTATGCTGATTTTTTTGTCACTCTATACTGTATACTGATCTCTGCTGTACAGTAATGTAGAAACGTGGCAACAGTAAAGTTCTATTTGGGGAGAGGCGCTGAGTTAAGTGGACAACCACCAACCAATTGAGGCACAGCATCTATTAGGGTACGATCACACTGCAGGGCATGATACCCAATTCGGATTTTTTGTTAAATCTGATCTTTTTATGTAGTTGTCAGCAGTGGGCGATTAATATCATTGCGATTAGAGATCGCGAGAAATTTCCCATCAAGCTCAGTGCAGGGTCCGACATAACGGTGGCCCAGAGCCAGTACGCTGCTGTGTCGGGCCACCACCTACGTATAGACAACAATCTGTCCAAGACAATGATGCGATGATGGACGTAGAAAGTACAACCAGCACCACCTGCCTGGATAATTGCGCACGAATTTGGGTTAGCCTAAAGTCGATAACCAATGCTAACGAAGCTAACGTCGCTACCTTCATACAGCAGCTTGTACACTGCTCCCTGAGCCTGCTTTAATCTGTTTATTGACACCCCAGTTGGAGTTTACTGTAAAACTAGGCACACAACAAGAATAATTAGCCTCATTTCATATTTAAATACAAGACACGTCGTTATAGAAGTGGTCAGATTAATGCTAACAGTCAATGGAAAACCCTATTGACAGGCTAGCTAATATTAGCATTTGGTCACAGGAGGGATTTACCTTAAAATAATGAATATTCTCACAGAAACCCCTTTAGTAACACAGCCAGACAAGTAATATAACAATACTCACGGGCATATATTCTTCCTAACTTGTGAAAAGTAGGTTATGAAAGTTATATTGTGACTTTCTTCTTCTATTCTTTTTTTAGTTTACAGTAAATACGCAGCTTCATGCATGCATCGCATCACACTGCCCCTAAGAGGCCAAGGTATACACAGCAGGAACAGCAGATACAGTCATTGAGTGTATGAAAAGACACACTTTTTCCTGATTGTGACATGAAATCATCAATCTTCGGGCGAGAGAACTGAACCTACCATGCATGTTTTTGGGATGTGGGAGGAAACCGGAGTGGCCGGAGAAAACCCACGCAGGCACGGGGAGAACATGCAAACTTCACACAGGCGGGGCTGGGATTTGTGCATATTATTCCTCTTTGGGACTAGCACTGAAGAACTATAAAATATCCCTTTAATATATAACCAGGGCAGTACAGTAACGATATAGTTGCAAGCTTTAATTTTGGTTTGATCTATGAATGCTTGTGAATGTCAGTGATCGCCTCTAAGTTGTGATTTAAATTGTTTTCTATAGCTAACAGAAATTAATTATTGTTTGCAATTTAGGGCTCAGCACTGCTGTTCCTTCCAAATGGAATCAAACTCTTTGCTGTTTTCTACACATTGGGCAATATCGCAGCTCTTGCCAGGTAAGAATTAATAATAGAGAAATAGCGAGACTAACGAATAATATTGCTGCCCCTTGTGGCCATTTGGAATTACTTGGACTGTATAGTTTTCCACCACCAACATTGGAAACCAGGGAAATGATATTTGAATTTTTTTTCAGTTGTCACTGTTGAAGTGGTCATATTCCACTCGTAGCTCTAACCAATAGATGAGAGAATGCTATGAGTTCTTCAAACAAGTTCAGTCAGGTTCAAAGCCAAACATGGACAGCAAATGTCATTGTTTTCCGCATCGTATGTCCATGAGATTTACACTTCAGGAAAGTAGGTCATAGCCCATTTTACTAATTCCCAAGAAGACAGAGCCATACAAATGAATTTGAACTTTCTTCTTATTATACATGACTCTTGATTACTTTAAGTAGATCTATTTCATCATGTAACTGTTGGAGTGAAGATTAGGTCATGATGGGGATGCGTTAATGAGGGATATAACAACAATTATGGCATCCATTGCTGTAGCATATGGTCACATTATTTCCATCACAGTATTACTAGATATTACGTTCAGAAGTGAGTTTTACCAACAGTATATACTGTACAATATATGCACAATTCAGCTGCTTGATTTGATGAGCTCAATGCAGTGTAATGTGTATTTGGGGTGCTTTTCTATTATCAGCCTTCTAAGCGTCAACTGAGCTCCTACAGAGTCTCATCTAATAGATGTGACGCTCCACAGGCATCATCCTCCCACTCACAGCTGAGTTGAGTACACAGCTGTGCTTCGTCAGTGAGGGAAGTTTCTGTCAGATTACATTCACTGACGTCATTGAAGCATCAGGAAGAAAGCTTTGAATCTGTTCTCCCGCCATTGGGTTTTAAATATTGATATATTGTCATGGTGGGCAGTGGGCACGTTTGGAATCGTCTCTCTATAAATGCATGAATGATGCTTTCTGAAATTGGCATTTTATACTTAGTTTTTCCTGCATGAAACATCATGAATGAATTTAACCATTAACTTTCAATTGATTCTTTAGGATATGATATAATCAACCTTTCTCGTCCTCTATAGCACCTGCTTCCTTATGGGACCACTCAAGCAGTTAAAGCGCATGTTTGAGCCAACACGACTTATAGCCACCATCGTTATGCTGGTAAGATAATTATTACTGGCACACCTTGCTTAAAGTGCAACCAAACAGACCAAAATAATTCTTGCCAATTTGAGACATCACAGAGAAGAGTCATGTTAACAAGCTGGACAATGAATGAATAGATAAAAAACTAAGTAAGTGAAATCAGGCTTCAAAATTGTCAAAAATTGAGAAATTCAGCTTCCAGATGCTGTGGGCATCACCAAATGCTCTCAAAATCCCACCTCTCTGGAACTTTCAGCTGTCAATCAAAGACATGCCTCCTCTCACGACTCCTCCTAAGCTGGGAGAGATGCTCACACAGACTGCAGAGATACATTCTGGGGCGGCCACCCCTTTGTCTCTGTTGAAATTCAGTGGGCCGTTAATTGACACACACTTGCTCAAGGACACCACAGCCGTGACTCCGGGAGATGGTGGATGGTCCGGTTGGGGTCTTCAACCTAGTTCCCCGACGGTGGCAGGCGATGATCTTAACCATTGGGCCACAGCTGCACATATGCCGTTAATTGACGGCATAAATAGTCATCATCTGCGACACATTGCAAGGAAGTCAGGTGAAAGAGGGGGGGAAAAGTCATCCAGGCAGGGGGACTGTGGTTCACACACTGCGGTCGCCACAGCCAGATGAATAATTATTATTATATATATATTTTTTAAACCCTCCTAACCCCACACCCCAACGCCTCTTCGCCCTGCAACACGTGTGGATGAGGGTGCTGACGCCGTTGTGCCGGACCCTCGGCTGCTTCTCTAACCTCTGGCAATGAGTGGCGGATACTGTCCGGTTCGCCCCTGCCTCACAATGCAACCCTCATGGGGCCAGAAGGCATAGAGATTATAGCCCAAATAACACATAACACTTAAGGGAATATGTGTTTTTTGGGCAATTGCACGTTATACTGGTAGTAATGGGTCAAGTTAAATGAATGAGGAAGTGGCAATTCCGCCGAATGGCCATTGTATGGAATAAGGGTGCTTGGTGTTTATATAGTGGGGGAGGGCCTCATACTATAAGGTATACACCACGGGGCTACTTTTAAGTCCCGTCCCAACAATCCGGCCAAAAGAGGAATAAAAAGACTCGAGCTATACCTCAGTACTATTGACCATAGTGAGGATAAGCGGTGTAGAAAATGGATGGATGGATGGATGGATGTTTGCAGCACTTCAAACTTGGGCTACACGATATTGGAAAGAAATATGCGATTTTTTATTTTTTTAATTTATTTTTTTAAATCCTGCGATATATATTGCGATGTGAAATAATACAGGATCAGTGTTGGCAAAATTAATTTTCTACCTGAACTACTTCAGAGTTCAGGTCACAATACCAAAAATAAACTAGTTCAAGTCATAGTTCATAATCCAAAATATTGAACTAAATTCAGAAGTCCAAAAATTAAGTAGTTGATAGTTCTTTTTTTTTTTTTTTTTTTCTCTCTCTCAATATTATATGTTGCTGACGGGGTGTTACTCTCAAAATACTGGCATTTAATTTCCCCGTTGTTGCCACCCTTTCAGTCCAAACAAGTAGCAAGCTGCAGCTTTCACCCTACAGTCTCAAAAACATGATGAACTTGAAGGATTTTTTTGTTTTTTAAATTAGCAATTAAAACAAAAACAGGACTGTAGTCCTCAATGTGCGAACAAAAACACACAACACAGTATGACAGGAACGGTGGTGAAAGGACATTGGTAACTTTGCATTCCCCGCAGCTCTGGCTGACGATATTAAAGTAATTTATCTAATTAGTATTACAAAACAAAATAAATTCCATATTGACAATGTGATCGTACAGTGTTTTAACTAAACCATTCGGATACAAATAATTTTCATAGTAAAACATTTTTACAATTATGTACTGTATTACAAAAAGAACATATTCACTCCCATTTACGCAGTGTCCCTGAACGCACTTTGTGTACCTGCAGCTGCAGCGTGTCTGCCTAAGTAGTTTCATTCTGAATCCCTCTGCTGGTCACTTTAATATTACAGTTGATACACTGTATATTACAGTACACTACACCAACATAGCAGCGGACATTGCGATGCGATGTGGCTATTGCGCACATGTACATCGCGATGACGATGCTCAAACAAAATATCGTGCAGCCCTACTTGAAACATAGAAACGAAAAAAAAAGAATGAGCTTGATTGCACTTTGTTTTCATGAGGTCTTAATTCATTTAAATACAATATGCGCTCAATACACATGCATGCTTAAAGGATTAGGGTTAGGCAGTTATTTATTTTTCAAAGTTTTAAGCCTGTTGAAACATTTTTTGAGAACTAGTAGACTTTATCAAGTTAATGACAGTGTTTTAGACAGACTGATAACATCTCTTCCACTTCCCCAACAGGTCTGCCTCGTCTTAACACTATGTGCAGTGTTTTGGGTAAGTTGACAACATACAAAAAAGGCTTGATTGTTTTTGATGGATCTTGACAGTGTTTAAAATACACATTTAATTTTTTTACAGTGGGAAAAAAAGGGACTGGCCATCATTTTTTGTATTCTCCAGTTTCTAGCGATGACGTGGTATGTATGAACAACCAGTGGTACTGCCATCAGTGTAGTATTTTTTTTTAAAATTCATCAGATTATAGAATAACTAAGAAAATCTATAGGGTGGGACTTGATTAAAAAAAACAAAATCTAATTACTTAGAAGCTTTTTAATTCATCTTGATTAATCACATTTCTAATTGTATAACAATATTTGTCCTAAAAAGCTTTTTTTTTTTTATTCAAATACATTTTAATGGGCGACTGAATCAAATAATAGACACAGATGTGAATATTGTTAACTCTGGGGGGATCTTAGAATTGCATTTCAATACAAAACAGTAGAATAACAAATAGAAAATATCCCTGGCCAAATTTAAACAGATCTAATGTTAAAGTGGCATTTTGGAACCATTCTTTAAATGGCAGTTGAAATGTTCGATTACATTTTGCTGTCTTGCATAGAATAGATTCATCTTTGTCATGAACATGCACATGAAATTTGTTCTCTGTATTTTACCCAACACAGTGAACACACACACACTTGTTAGTGGAACACACTGGAGCAGGGGGCAACTTAAGCGGCCGAGGAGCAGTTCAGGGTATCAGTGTCTTGTTCAAGGACACTCCGGGAGAAGTTGCTGGATGGTCCGGTCGGAGTCTTGAACCTAGTTCCCCCACAGTGGCAGGCGATGATCTTAACCATTGGGCCACGGTCCCCATATGCACATATTCTAGCCCTTTATCTTCTACCACTAACAAGTGTCTACAGCCTAATTTGTGAATTTGTCCGATGTTGACTTACTAGTTTTGATCCTAAACCCATCCACTTGTTAGAGTTTGGTTTGCCGACAACTATTGTTCAAACTCATACCAGGACTGTTGGCGAAAACTGCACAGGCAGTTTCTGTGATCGCTGCAACATGCTTTGTATATAGATGGTCCCGGCTGGAGATATGAATTTAATAATAGATATGCCAGCACGCTGTAGCATCCTGGGCTAAGCAACATGCCTACGTGGCTGCAAAGTTGGTGGGGGCAGTGTTCCCATCAAAGGCAATGCAATTGCACTTTGAAAATAAATCAAACTTGTTCATTTCTCAATTGATTTTCACAAGGTTTACTTTTTTGTTAGTGTCAAAGCTTGACCTATTATACAGAACGTTTGAAAGAAAGAGTGCGAGAGCATTGTGTGCAACCATATTGAGCACTATGTGGAGGCATTCCTGTTATTTTCATTTTTGTGCTGTCCGCAAACATTTTGCCCCCATTAACTGAGCATCGCCTTTGGCACACAGCTCAAAAGGGAATGTATCTACCTATTCTTCATTTCTATGGTACTGCAGGGTTGAAGCGCTTCGGTGGTATGCAAACTCCTTTTTGCATAATTTGCATAAAACCGTACTTTTATCAAGGCCTCCATCAGGTAGTTTAATAATAAATATAACCAATTTTAAGATGGTCTGCTTAACGTTGCAAGCGCGGTCACTAACTATTGGGCAGCAGTTAGTGGCAGTGCTTGCTTAGCAGCATGATAATCTTCTTTTCCTTTCAGCTTGTACCGTTAAGGCTTCTTTATACTTGCGCGGACAGCGACCGCGCTGACGTCACTGCGGCTATCCCGCACGCAGTTTGCCTTTATACACGAGCGCAACTCACACGCGCAGTTTTGAAAATGTACTGCAGTTCTCCTCCAAGTCGGGGGTGTCGCTACGGCTGGTATTGGCTAGGACACTACAGGGTGGAGTTTCCTCTGCATTTTTTGGCCATTTCCGGTAGCCATTTTTACTTTACTTTCCGGTACAAGGAACAAAGCAACAACAATGGCGACCATGGAACAGTGTCTGCTAGAACAAATGGACTTAGATGACCAGGTTTAATTATGCTGCAAAATCGATCAAGAAGCTGGCGGTTTAGATGGTATGTAGAACCAAGGGGAACGCTGAGTACGTCATCACAGCATGTGACTAAAATGGACCAATCACGAGAGATGATCTCCGCGGCATTCTACGTGCACCAGCAATTTTTGCCGTGTGCGCGTCAAGTGACGCAGAAGGGCCGAATAGGGGCCGCGTGGCCCAATGCGTCGGTCACGTGATGCAATGCGGGCGCGGCGGGATTATAAACAGGCCTTCAGGTGTCGCCACAGCATGTCATCCTTTTCCATTTAAACCTATCTCCTGCATCCTCCTCTCTAACACCACCAGCCCTCATGTCTTCCCTCACAACATCCATCAACCTTCTCTTTGGTCTTCCTCTCTCTCTCTTGCCTGGCAGCTTCATCCTCATCACCCTTCTACCAATATACTCACTATCTCTCCTCTGGATGTGTCTGCTTCACTCAAACTTTGTCTCCAAAACATCTAACCTTGGTCGTCCCTCTGATGAGCTCATTTCTAATTTTATCCAACCTGGTCACTCCTAGACCGAACCTCAACATCATTTCCGCCACCTCCAGCTCTGCTTCCTGTTGTCTCTTCAATGCCACTGTCTCTAATCCGTACATCATGGCTGTTGTATAAACTTTGCCCTTCATCCTAGAAGAGACTCTTCTGTCAAATAACACACCTGACACCTTCCTCCACCCGTTCCAACCTGCTTGGACCCGTTTCTTCACTTGCTTAGCACACTCACCATTGCTCGGGACTGTTGAGTCTCCACCCTTGCTATCTATTCTCCCTGTAGCCTCACTCTTCCCCCTCTGCCCCTCTCATTCATGCACGTATTTCTGTTTTACTTCGCCTAATCTTCATTCCTCTCCTTTCAAGTGCATGCCTCCATCTTTCTAACTGTTCCTCCACCTGCTCCCTGCTTTCACTGCAGATCACACTCATCTGTAAACATCATGGTCCACGGGGATTCCAGTCTAACCTCATCTGTCAGCCTATCCATCACCACTACAAACAGGAAGGGGCTCAGGGCTGATCCCTGATGCAGTCCCACATCCACCTTAAATTCCTCTGTCACACCTACAGCACACCTCACCACTGTTCTGCTCGTAAATGTCCTGTATTATTCTAACATACTTCTCTGCCACTCCAGATTTCCATATGCAGTACCACAGTTCCTCTCTGGGTACTCTGTCATAAGCATTCTCTAGATCCACAAAGACACAATGTAGCTCCTTCTGACATTCTCTGTACTTTTCCATCAACATCCGCAAGGCAAATAATGCATCTGTGGTACTCTTTCTAGTCATTAAACAATACTGTTGCTCGCAAATACTCACTTCTGTCCTGAGTCGAGCCTCCACTACTCTTTCCCATAACTTCATTGTTTGGCTCCTCAACTTTATTCTTCTATAGTTCCCACAGCTCTGCACATCACTTGTTCTTAAAAATGGGCACCAGCACACTTTTCCTCCATTCCTCAGGCTTCTTCTCACCCGCTAGAATTCAGTTGAACAAGCTGGTCAAAAACTCCACAGCCACCTCTCCTCTATGCTTCCATACCTCCACAGGAATGTCATCAGGACCAACTGCCTTTCTGTTTTTCAGCCTCTGTAATGCCTTTCTAAGTTCCACCTTACTAATCATTGCTACTTCCTGGTCCACCACACTTGCCTCTTCTCTTACCTTCTCTCATTTTCCTCATTCATCAACTCCTCAAAGTATTCTTTCCATCTGTCCAGCACACTACTGGCACCAGTCAACACATTTCCATCTCTATCCTTAATCACCCTAACCTGCTGCACATCCTTCCCATCTCTCCCTCTGTCTAGCCAACCTGTATAGATCCTTTTCTCCCTCTTTAGTCTCCAAGCTGGCATACATGTCATCATATGCCTCTTGTTTTGCCTTTGCCCTACGTCGCATTTCAATGTATTCCTTTTCGCCTCTCCTCGGTCCTCTCAGTGTCCCACTTCTTCTTAGCTCTCAGTGTCCCACTAACCTCTTAGCTAACCTCTTGTATGATTTTCTGTACTGTGAGGTTCCACCAACAAGTCTCCTCACCAGAGGATACACCAAGTACTCTCTTGCCTGCCTCTCAGATCACCTTGGCTGTATTAGTCCAGTCTTCTGGAAGCTCCTCCTGGCCACCAAGAGCCTGTCTCACCTCTTCTCGAAAAGCCGCACAACAATCTGCCTTTGTCTTCTTAATCTTTCTCCCCACCACCAGTCATCTTACACATCACCATCCTATGCTGTCTAGCCACACTCTCCCCTACCAGTACCTTACAGTTGGTAACCACCTTCAGATTACATAGTCTGCACAAGATGTAATCCACCTGCATGCTTGTACCGCTGCTCTTGTAGGTCACCCTATGTTCCTGCCTCTTCTGGAAAAAAGTGTTCACTACAGCCATTTCCATCCTTTTTGCAAAGTCTACCACCATCTATCCCTCCAAGTTCCTTTCCTGGATGCCGAACTCACCCATCACTTCTTCATCTCCCCTGTTTCCTTCACCAACATGTCCATTACAATCGGCACCAATCACGCCTTTCCACCTGGTCTCCTGGACAATATATATCAACCTTTCTCCTAATCATCATGTCAACCAACTCCCAAGCTTTTCCTGTCATAGTCCCAACATTCAAAGTCCCCACATTCAATTCTAGGCTCTGTGCTTTCCTCTTCTCTTTCTGCCTAAGAACCACTTTCCACCTCTCCTTTGTCTTCGACCCACAGTAGCTGAATTTCTACTGGCGCCCTGCAGGTTAACGGTGCTGGTGGCAGACGTTGTTAACCCGGGCCACGACCGATCCGGTATGGAATTCTTTAGATGAACGCTCATATTTGTTTGGCAAAGTTTTAAGCGGATGCCCTTCCTGATGCAACCCTCTACATTTATCCGGGCTTGGGACCGGCCTACAGTTTGCACTGGGTTGTGCCCCGCGTAGGGATGCATTAGCAGCAGGACGATAATGACGCTATGTGTCTAAGAATCAAGTTGAATCTGTTTTTGTGTATTGTATTCTTTTAATTTTTTTTAAAGCACCGTTTGCTGATTCAATCTTACTGCTGATAATTGTGCTTTACATTGATTTAGTGGATATATCAGTAAGTGGGTACTTTGTAAAGTGTCAGTCAATTGTCAGTATGGTTATCAAGTAGCTGTTATGTTATCTTATCCAGATATAGAGCAATGTGCAGAGAAACTCAAACTAATTCCCGAAGGTGGAATTCGGAGTCTTGCCTGATGATTTGCCAGGTAGGTCAGCATGGTTTTGGCCAGGTGGTACTTGACTCAGCATGGACCTACTTTAAGCTCACTACTTTATGCTCACTGAGACAGTATGTGGTCCTGGCAGGTGAAAGATTAATATGTTTTTGTTTACACTATCTGTGCTGTACATACACAGGAAAGTCTTTGCCAGCCTCTGGACCTCTGCCATCATCACTGTTAAATATACCTCACCTTAACAGTCAGGGATTTTGTTGCTCCAATGTTTCTGTTTACTTTTAACACTGACTTGCTGGTCTACCTCATATATCACACTTTTTAACATTTTTAATGTTTAAAAGGATATTTAACTGTCGAAATTTGTTAACCACGGTTTAATTGAAGTAAAAGAAATAAAACTACTCACTGTAAGCATGGTGAATTCAAAGTACTGTATATAGAAATAAATCATTCGGTTGAAGACTTTTAATTAAACCAATGTACACATTTGGTCAAAACTATATCGACCTCTATAACATTTTTACAAATCTCACCGCTGTGATCATGATTCTTAGAAATGCCTCAATATAAAATGTGGCTTTAAAGTCCACTGGGACTCCAGGATGAACTGATTATGATTACAATTTGGACACTGAAGCCTTACACAACAGTGTGCTTGAAAACAAAGATGTCTGATCAATTTTCAAATAAATGTGAGTTGTACTGACTGTCTGACTTGCTGTCTGTGAAAAAGCATGTATCTCAAAATTTCAGCAAGTTGTGAGTTTGTAATTTTGTTAGTCTTCTGGGGGGTGGGGCGGACACAACATTTGGAGATAGCAGAAATATGCAGTTATTCTTACTGACCATGTACCGTAACACTTGTATTGTTATTATTATTATACAATCACAAAACAAATAGACCTTTGCATCAGTCTTTAACGCAAACTTACTGAGATAGCACTCAGACTATTCAGGAGTGACCATTCATACTTTTGACTACTTGAGGGTCACTGAGGTGAAGGTCTAGCTTGGCAATACACGTAAAATCCTGTGAGTGATGTGGCTATGAGCATGTCTTTGCTTGCATGAGCATTAATGAACATATTTGCACAATGTGGACAAAGGATGTCAGTGAAAGCCCCTGGGCAACTCTGTGGGTGGAAGAAGAAAGCGTTTTGTCAGCATGACTGTCAGCGTCGCAAAGACCCGCTATTTTATCTACGTACGGATTATTCACTTCCGCTCTTGCCTGCGTTCTCAAAGGCATCACCAGGGAAACCACCAGTCACACATCACAGGCTGATTCCGAACAGACACTGTGGTAGAGTACACGCCCACGCGGGAGCTGAAGCCATCTGGGTGAAAGCAGTTCTGAAATAAGACATGGCCGGATTGGACAAAGTTCAGACTTCAGGCTGAATGCTGTAAACCTAAGACAGGATCACATGACCCTAAACAGAGTGTGACTGTGTGTATACTAGATACAGTCTTTGCTGGAGGACAAATATGACACACTTTGGGGAAATGTGTACTTAACCAATTTTGTTACTTGACTGTTATTTTACTGTATTTGCAGACACACTAGTACACAGGTTGTAATTGTTGTAAAACCCTTAATTTTTACACCTAAGTTTTCTGTTAACGGATAGTTCAATGTACTGAGTTAGGTAATCATTCAACTGCTGCAGATTCCTCTCATATTTCAGGATATATTAGCTTGTTAATGAGGGAGCTTTAACTACACTCTCTTTAGCCAAAGCTATAATGGGTTAATGTCTTTAGTCTTTGTTTTGAAATCTTTTCATCAGCACAAAGATTGGTGTCCTCTTAACTCACGGTAATTATTCTGTTAATCCCTTGTTACATTACAGGTTCTCCAGTTGAGTTTAAATTACTTCCGCCCCCCCCCCCCCCCCCCCCCCCTGTGTGTCCTTTTTATCCTAAACAAACCCCCCCACACACCTAGTTAAATCAAGTACACAATTAAATGTCAAATTCTGCTGAGGGGTAATGTGTGTAAAGGACATGTTTTAATAGAAATTGTCATCTACATGAAGTAGCAATTTTTAAACATTCGCTTACTATATGATCTCTTTTTTTTCTTTTTCTTTTCTTTTTTTTTTTTTTTTAAACATGCCGTTCGGTGTGTTTTGTCTTTTAGGTACAGCATCTCCTACATTCCATTTGCCAGGTAAGACAATCATGATAAATGTATCAGAGTAAAAATGTCGGCTTTGAAAGTGTGCTGAAAAAACTGTTGCTGTTGTCACTTGATGATTTTTATCCTTAATCTCTGAGCAAATGACGCAAGAGAGAATTCTCAGTAAGACCACTGAAAAACATGTTTTTATTTACTTTTAAACATCCCACTGTTTGCTTTTCCCATTTGGCACTAATCCTCCTCCCTCCAACACTCATTCACCCCACTTAAGTCAAACAAATTGACGAATGTTATTTCACATGCACTTTGTAGCATTCTGATGTTTGCTTTTGTCGTACGATCAAAATGATTTTTTTTTTTCAATACAATAATGCTGTTTCAGCCAGCCTTACCTCAACACCCAACCACCCTCTCCCCAATGTTGTCTGGCATCCCTGTGATTAGTTTATCCCTCGAAGGGGAGACGCTCCAAGGAACATTTTCATTAGATGGACACGAATACTCAAAATGAATATTAATTCTCAATCTCATAATCACATGAGCCTATCGTCCCCATTTTAGATCATCACAAAGTAGTGAACAATTAAGAGTCTAAATACCTTAAATCCCCGAGTACTGATTGTTAAGACAGACATTACTGCTTAGTTCACCTGTCACATTCCTCCATCTGGCCACCCTGCAAGCACAAGCATGAGGTGTGATGTTGTTTTGCCAATCCAGATGTAGCCAGGATTATGTCTAATATGAGAGAGGACCCCTCCTCCCACCAAAGCTTGAGTGCTGCTGTGTGTGTTTTGGTGACCCTATAATCCATCCCAACAGCTGAGACACCTACTATAACCCTCCCGATAGTCTCCCTGCCCCCAACCCAAATGCTAACAACAAAACAAAGACAGTCTTGCATGCTGCCCTTCTCCAAACAAAATTCCTGAGGACAAAAGTTTGACTGCCTCTTGTTGACATTGTAATGCTCATTTACTTCTTAATTTTACTCTTAAATATTTTGTCATCACATCAATATACTTAATTTACCAGCTTCTTAAACCATTTTCGTGCAGATGTTTAGGAGGTTATCTACATTTATACGACGCTCAAACTGAATGTAGGCCACATTGCAAGAGGACTTGATCCTTTAATGTATTTTACTTGGCTGCTTGCTTATAAGATCACCTAAAGTAGGTGAGGTACATAAACATGCCCTTATGTGCACTTCCCACAGTGCTTTGAGGCTATCATTGGTCTGCATTTTCATCAGTAATGGGGGCCGGTCTCAGGGGTGTCATATTTATTCATGGGGCTGTCAGGTAATGCAAAAAATAACAGCCAGAGAAACTAAAAACCAACCTGAGGTTGTTTAAAAAAAAAAACACAAAATAACAAACAAACAAAGGATTCTGGTGTCCATAGCCGAGGCTTCAGAAGGAGCTCCTTTCTTGCACACTGACCTCCCCTCCCCCTAAGCCAGGCTATGATTTCCCCACCCACCCCCTATACCTTCTCCTTTTAACCTTGACGGGCACACCTCCTCCACTGAAATGTAACTGTGGCTGCAGGCAAAGTCTGCATAGCAACACTCATAGCAAGAACAGAATGTGGTGAGGGGAACGGAGATGTTAATGGTTTGTGGTTGCCATGGCAATGACTCCTCTTGCATCATTGCTCAACACAAAGCACCTGGCAAAAGGGGGGCCCCGCCGTCACCGAGAACATGTGGAGCTTCCCCGCCATAACACAGTCACTTATTTATGAGAAGCCCCACCCAAATTATAGTAAGAGGGGCTGGAAGTGCTTTTTGTCACTTTTCATTTCATATGCATGATCGCATTTTGTCCCCTGGGATGTCGGTCCATTCATCCCTGGATAATTTTTGGGTTGATATGGTCCATATCCATCAAAGCACATGGGTGTCTCAATATATTGTGTCATTATAAAATGTATTTGTCTGTTTGATCTAATTAGACCTTTTTCTATTTCCCTCCCACTACAGAGATGCTGTGATGAAATGCTTCACTACCTGTCTGAGTTAGGGTTCTGGAGTCCACACTTTCATGAGAATACTGGTCCTTATACGCAAGTGAGAGAACAGTAACTGTACAATATATAGTTGTCGCTTGTTTCCATTTTTGTTTTGTACTATAGCTCCCTGTGGCCTTGTGATTTAACTGAAGGTCTATTACTTTCGTCAGATTTTTCTTCTGTACTTTGATATGAGTGCATTTAATGCGTAATATATTTAAAGATTTGACAGATATTTCAGATTAGTTAATGCTGTTTTGAGTGCTCATAAAGTCATTTAACTTTGCTGTGCATTGTAATTTATGACATAAGCGCGTTGCAAAATCCATCCTTAAATACTACTATACTATTTATGTCTTAAACAGTCTTTCATAACTATTCAAATAAGCACATTTGCAATGCTGCCAAAATACATTTTCCCTTTTGTCTTTATATGAGCAGCTGCCCGCTATGTTTTAATAGAAATAACATTATTTACCCTCGGGCATTTGATGCACTGCTTCAGTGATTCTGCACTGGCATGTTGATTTCCATAGCTCTTGATCTTTTCCAGTTAAACAGTGTAAAAATAGTAGCAGATGTTGGTAGCCTATGTGTACACAAGCCCCCTCCCCCACCCAGCAAATTACATTAAAATTGAGTGTTTTTAAATTTGATCTTCTGCCAGACACAACAATGACCTAGTTAATTACGCTTTTCTGAGCAATGTGGTTTTGGCATGACCTAATAACCCAATATAGCTTCCAACGGGATCCCCGTATGCTTCGGCATGATGGCATCATAGCCTTTGAGAATTGAGTTGTCATGACAACCTGTACCGGAAGATTCATTACCTTAGCTACCCCCCATTTGAGGTGCAGATGTTCATATTATGGTGATGAGAAGGCATGTGCTTTTGCGTAAAACACAGACCTGTTTGTCTTGTACTGAATACATGATTTTAAAGCATTTTTTTTGTTTGTTTGTTTGGTTTATTTGAACAAGCCACAGTGCCAACATGAACCAAACAACTGCATTGCAATTCCTCATTGTTTCATTAGGCTTCTGCAAAGAAGGATTATGGACAAAGTCTCTCTTCAGTACAACTTGTTCAAGTAATTTGTTAAATAACAAGCAAATCCCTCTGAAGCATACCCTCTTGATGTAATCCGAGGATCTAATAATGCTGTAGAATTAAGGAACGCCCATTTGTTTTTTTTGTTTTGTTTGGATTAGTTTTCTTTACCCGCCATGTTTGAATTAAAGGTTTGAGGCTGTGGCAGATTTTTGCTTACCTCTGCAGTCTGACAGAGTGTCCCAACTGTTTCCCTGCAGAAGTATGTTAAATACAGAGGTTACAAAAAAAAAGTAGTAGTCGGCAGTGCCAGCCTCTAAAATGAAAGCTTTGTGCTAAATAAAGAGGAATGTGGTGTAAAACAGCAATAACTGTTTTTAGACATCAAAATCATGAAGTATTATTGCAATAATATATACATTGTCTTTTCTTAGTCCTATTTGTAATGTGATTATCTGTACACTGAAACATTGTAAATGCCATCTGTTATCTTTTAATGATGATTTCAAAATATGCAGATTGTAAAAATAAATGATCACTGTTTAATAAATGATGTATGAAATATGAAATGAAATATGTCCTTTCACACTTACACAGACGTATCTAAACTCACTTTGAATCCATTTTAGGATTGTCACGGTAAAAGTGGTGAAATATGTGACGAAGCGAAATCAATGTTTATACATTACCTTCTGTATTTTTCCCCATAGGCTGCACGCTCGATAGTGCCACAATGGACCATCGATTTGTATCAGTAAATTGACATTTCAGCTTGTATTGACTGACTGTTCCAATCAAATGTGTGACTGACATGTTTTGTTAGTTCAAGGACAGCCTGGCAGGGGACCTATAATAACAGGCCGCAACATAAGGTACACCTTCCAAGGGAAATCAAACAGTAACCCATCAGCCATTCCCAAATTTATAGAGATTTGAAATCGACAAACCGTCGGACGTCCACCAAAGCCTTAAATAACATCTCTGATCAACGCATGGTGAGACCAGGATCAGTAATTCCCAAATATATAGTTTTGAAAACCAGAATAAATGTGTACAAACGATTGGGCGGTAGTACTATAAGCTCTTTAATGTAATATGATGGCTCGTGACAGCACCAGAAATAAGGCAGACCCCACTCACAAGAGCACTTGAGCTTGTATGATTCATATTTTGTTGCGTGTGGGGTGTCTCTCATCGGAAGTTAATAGCTTTATGACATCAGCGCCTCCTCTCCGTGTCTTTGTTGGCGTTTCTCCTGACCCCGCCTCCTCGCTTCTGCCACCATAAAGGCGTGGGGCGTGAGTGTTCACAGCGGAATTCCACGCTTCACCCGTGTGGACAGCAGGTGCACTCATTCTGGATGATGCCCGTAGAGTGCCGGTCGTCGCTTTGCACGTTGAAGCACTTTGCGCACATTTTTGAATCGCGTTTTACATCCTGAAGATGCCTTTCCCACCCATCAATCTCCAGCAGAAGATCCCCTCTCCTGCAAGGGATCTATTTAGCAAAAAGAAAGCCAGTGGCGACAAGCGGGAATCCGGGAAGGAGAAGCAGACCTCATCTTGGACGGCAGCCAATTTAAGGAATTTGGGGCGCAGGACACAGCAAGAGAAGAGTAAAAACCCGTCGGCGGAGAAGCAGGAGGTGCAGGGAAAATGCTCATGGCTGACCTCGACCAAACCTCAGGACTCAACCGCGGCAGTGAGGCGCTCCTGTTCCGCCGACTCCGGTAGGCAGCCTGCGGGCAAAGGGGACGCAACCAAGAAAGAGATCCAGTTCACGCTCAGCCTCACCCCAGAGGCCATCCTTGTCATTCAGAAGAGAAATCTGGAGAAGCAGATGCTGGCGAAGCAGCAGAAATGCTGCGCTTCTGGGGACTTCCGGAACAGGCGCGTGTTCCCGTCCAAAAAAACGGCGCACGGGAGCTCCAAGGGCGCGCAGGGGACCAAAGTGGAGGAGGCGGAGCAGGACATCACGGCCATCGTTAAAATCTCACTTTTGAACGAGCAGCACAAATATGACGATGTGGAATACGAGGAGGAGGATGGAGACGTGGACGAGACTGTGATGAGGAAGTGTAAAGAGTGGCTCAAGGGGGTGGAAAGTGCTGCTGCTTTGGGAAAAGTCGACAAACTTTCGGCACTACCCCACCTTAAGGGCTGCTGCTAATGGTTGGACTCAAGCCATGAAGTCAAATGTCTCTTAATTAGTGTGAAAGCCGAAGTCTTCAGGTTGTGTTGATGTCCATGTGCAAGGAAATGGTACCTGTGGAAGATGGAATACTTCCCAGAATGACTCGAAAGAGTTGCATTTCAAGCTTATTATGCCTTTTTGAGGAACGTTTGAGTTATGTGACTTTGCACGTGCAGGTTTTTTTTTTTCCCAGTGAAGCGCCTCCTGTGGATTAATGCAAGCATTTGCGCAAACGAAGCTCTTTGTGTGAGAGAACAATACACGTCAACTATGAGGTTTTATGCTCTGCTAAAACCAAACTCTAACTGTCTTCTTTTATTTCCCATCAAATAAGAGGCTGATGTATATTCTGATGTACAGTGTTGAATCCTATTTGTACCTGAACATTGATAAAGCTGTGCCATTTCAAGTGAAGGCTTTGCACTATCCACACAGCTTCTAAATCTGAACTTGATTGTGCCTCTTTATGTTCGATGATGTTGATGTACAGTCACTTTGACTTTTGTCGGATATCAGAGGCGCTTTGTTGCTATCGTAGCTACCTGAGGCCATTTGGGCATTAGCGTACAAAGCCTCTTAGATTTCCTGCTAAGCAGGGTTGACCAGTGTACTGTAGGGGCCAGGTACTGGAGCTCCATCGGAAAATTGCCTCTACTTTTTGTATTACACAAGTAAACAATGCACCTCACCACGAAGCAGTGTCTTGAGATTTCTCTTTTTCTCTATACTGACGTGTATTTCCAGAAAAGTAATGCAAAGGTATTTATTATTCAAGCCCAACTAGGTCGCCTTACCATGAATAAAATGGTAGTTCTTTTATTATGGTATAGTTGTGGATAATTTTTCTTTACATACAAATACATATTTGTGCCGTTTTTAATCATGGACTAACGAGTATGGTCCTTTTTATTTTACTAGTACTAGACTCTTATTGTGGGAAAATAGTTTATTCAATATGAGATTGCAAATACAACACCCTGTGCATTCGATTTATTGCCAATTGTGTAATGACCAATAAGTAAACCGTATGTCGCTAGATTCCAGTCAAGGCCAAAATATAAAGAAAAGTGTCAATTATCTGTATTTGTCCAGGTGTTACTCTCTGATTCACGGATGAAGGGCAGTGCCACTCTTAATTGAGCGCCCCCAACTTCAGAACTGTTAGCGGGATGTGCTAACCACTAGTCAACCCATATTATGTTTTTCTTCCAGTCCTGTGGATGTACATGCGGCGAACGAACAGAATGATAGATTAATCGTCCAGCTACTGTAGACGTCAGACTGTACAGACACACGCAGTGTATGTATTTATAGCATGCAGCAGCCTGAGATCATGGCTGAGCACAGTCGTACCAAGACTTATCTGGGCCCTCTGTAATGCCCCTGCTGACGATATTATCATCTGACTCGGTGACCCAAAGTTGTGTAATCCTTTGCTATTGTGCTGTTTCAATTGGCCTTGTTCATAGGCCTCACAGCCTGCCTTTTCTCACAACACCAGTATTCATTGCTGTCTGCATGGGGGCTTGTAGTTGTGCTGTTCGTTGCCTGTGCTGAAGGTGAAAACAGCGTCATTAGCTCTCGAGTGGATGGATGGATGGATGAAAAAAAACATCACCCTTCCAACTAGTGATGTGTGGATCAATTGTGAAATAGTGATAACTTCACTACTAGCTCTTTATGCGCTAAAATCGATTTTCAATTCAAAATATCAATACTTTTGATACTCCAGTCATTCGAGTGGTAATAAATATTGTACAGTGTATCATCAAAAGGGGAAAAATGGATCCTAAATGATTTTGATCTTTTCTAAATGAGACGCAGTTGGCGCAAGCTACTTTTTCTTCTGCTTGGTTAAGTGTGTAATGCGTAAGCGTAACAGCACGCCCACGCTACTCAGTCAGTCACTTGTCTCTGTCGGACTATGCAGCAATATGGCAGAGCATAAGGAGGAGTCATGTCATGTGTGGAGCTATTTCAGCTCCAAACAGCCAAGATGCGGTTTGTGACAATGTTGTCAAACACCTCAGGTTAAACCACAACACAAAATGAGGCTTTTATGATAAGCTGGAGTCGCTGTACCGTAGTGTACACTGTCGTTCCTACGGTGCTGCAGGAAGGCACGATCAAGGTACATAGGGAGAAAATGTGGAGCTTCAAGCGGTGCTAAGCACTGGCTGTTGGAGTTGTTCAAATGAATAAATCCCGTTATGAATTAAGTAACAAATACATGCTTCAGCCAAAAGCTGCCCGAGGTCACCTTGGCGTAATAATGTCATTCACTGAGATAATCTCACATAGGCAAAACAGCCTAGATTTATTCAGGTAAGGTTTTCTAAAGATTTGGTGGTTCAAATGGATTACATAGACTAGGGGTCATTGAATTACACCGAGCAATTGCAATAAAACAGCCATGCATGGTGAACTTAGAAAAATGGTTGCTAGTTAAAATGGATTTAAAAAAATCTATAAAATATATGTACATTCAATTTAATTTGTTTAGACTGTTAAATGAATATTCAACAATGTTGGTATTTATGTTTTTAATGAACTCTTTATTGGCTATTAATTTGAGTCACCCAGTATTAAACAGCATGTGTCTCACTGCTACCACAATATACTTCCAAATTTTAAATGAATTACTTAATTCATTACTCTGATGTCTTGTATTCTTTATGACTCATTGATTTGAAGTACAATAACATTTTTATTAGATTTACCAAACACATTAGTTGTATTTGCACAAGGTATTGGTATTGGATTCGAATCGCCGACACACACACAGCATTGTACCGGAAAGGAAATCAGCTGGTATCCTACGTCACTACCCCAACCCCTCACAACAATCTCACATTTCTTTTTCAGTCTGGGATTTTTATTTATGTATTTTTTTTTAAATGCCCATCTTAATGCGTTGTCATGATTTGTCAGGATGACACATTACACTATTATTCCTCAACTGATTGATGCTGGCATTAGAGATTATAGAAAAGTTGCTGCCTCTGGCTCCTCATTGACACTCAGCAGACACTGGTTGCCACTATTACTGTGGCAACCAGTTTGATAAATACTGTGCCTCGGAAAGCTTTTGTGGCGGGGGACGAAACACAGCATGACACTTCCTACACAACCACAGGCCATAAAACCTAATCAGCTCATAAAGGGACATCACAAGTTCAGGTTGTTGATCAAATAAAATCATTCAAAAGCTAATGCATTTCTCATTTTTCTTTCAATAATGTATGAATTGCATCTCCTTGTATTTCTCAGTATTTACAAAGATGGTTATAACAAGAACACAAGGTCAGGCTGATGCATGGGCGATGTTGGCAGAAGAAGATTAGGCCTACTGGAGGAAAACAAAAAAACACACACCATTGTCTTTAGACAGGCTGATTGTTCCCTGAACATAATGTCGTAGATTGGGTTTTTGCTGGAGGCAGATTTCATTTCAGAGGAGCTGAGAGCCCTGGAGCAGGAAGGTAGTAGAAGACATTAGCCAAGACACTTATTTATTTATACTTTTGGTCACGCATCAATCCATTCTATCCTAGTCTAGTATACCCTACCCCAACTGACTGATGAAAGGCGGGTTACCACCCCCTGAATTGGTCGCCATGCAGTCAATCGCAGGGCAAGTATAGACAAGCAACCATTTGCAGTCAAGTTGACATCGATGGACAATTTAGAGTCTTCAAATAACCTAAAGTGCATGATTTTGGAATGTGGGAGAAAGCTACAGTACCAGGAGAAAACCCACGCAAGCACAGGTAGAGTGCCGAGATTCGAACCGTCAACCTCAGAACTGTTTCTTCAGTGGTGAAGTACGTGGCAATGAATGTCCTTGTACTATAACTTCTTTTATCCTGCAGCGCTATCTTGTGGCCTACTGCTGCAGGCGTCCCCTCAGAAATGCTGCCCGTCACCATTTTCTGCTTTGCTCGAACAAAAGCTCACAAATTCACAAATATTCGCTTTGCAGTAGAGACAAACCGAGCAAACCACACAATGACACCAAGCAGATAAAAGACATTGGCAATGTGTCACAAATACAGATTTATAAATCCAGATTACAATTAAGATCTAAGTCACGTTTGAGCAAAAAGTTGATACTATACAGTGCGAAGGTCTTTTTAAACATGCTGTAATGACTAAATGGCTATTTAAGTGTCTTGAATTAGAATTAGAATGTAATCAGAAAACGCAATCACACAGAATTACATAATACAGATTTGCAAATTGCATGGTCGCACTTCATAATATATATATATATAAATATATAAATAAATATAAATAAATAAATAAATATATATATATATATATATATATATATATATATATATATATATATATATATACACACACACACACACACACACACACACACACACACACACACACGCGCGGGCGCGCGCACACACGTTACCTGCAGCTTCGTCTGTATTGGGAGAGTATAAATTATTGTGGGCATTACATTTTTTTTGTCAACATTTAAGATGTGTTTAAAAGGATCTCTCAACACATCATACAATCTTTTGCAAATTTCTTGTGTCATTTGCAGCTAAAAGATACTCATCCATCCAATTCAAAACACATACACAGAGACACACACGTACGAGCACACACACACACACACAGACACACACGCACGCGCACACACAGTGCATTATGGGTATTTAGGTCACTAAACTTCCTGATGAGCCAGACTTATTGCCTCACTTCCAGTGACACTTTCACTGGGCTCAAATACACAAAACTCCAAATCAAAGCACGTCTGTTTCGATTGTGATGCCGACACTTTCCCCTTCAAGTCCTCAAGCTGCACGAATATTCATGAACATCATCACAGCAGTACATCTGCAATTTGGTGTCCCTTAGAAAAGAAGAGAAGTAAATGATTCCACAAAGTTGCTTTGATCAAATCTGAACTTTATTTGGGCCAAACATTGGTTTTTGAGTGATATTTGAGCTTCCTCTTAAAAGACTGCTGGGATTGACTTTGATTTTGACTCTCTTGTTGCAGTCCTGACGAGGTGTGAAGACAGCAATAAGCTTTCGCGAGCGCACGTCGGGGGGGTCAAACATGAGAAAGATCCTGTCTTATCTAGCCCTCCTGTAAAAGCAGGACTTTTATACAGGAGGATGTAATTGTCCTCTCTAATGACTTGCACTTGAGGGGAGGAGACAAAGACAATGTCATAAAGAACTTTAGAGGCCTTTCAGTTCAAAAACCTTTG